>NC_133577.1:104132222-104442222 GCF_964106895.1 Numenius arquata
CTTGTACAACTGAGCCATAATAATTTTTCAAGTTTTTTTTTTTTGACTAGTTAGATACATTAACAGGGAATAGCCAGTAGCCTACTAAATGTAAACATCAATCATCTTTCTTTGAAAAGCAAATAACATGGCTCTAAATCAATCACCTGTCTTTAGCTCAGTTCATATCTTATCCATGAAAGTTACATATATGAATGGTAGACTGATACATGGCCATGAACATTGTTCCTATAGCTGTTGTTTAAGTCAGTCATTGTGTAGTCTTGATTCACATAGGTATCCAGTGCCATTGGAAGACGCCCCAAAGTATGCAAACACCACACTTAGGCCTGCAAGATATGACACAAGACCTATAGGAGGCCTGCGTCTTTTTGGCTCAGTAGCTGGAGGCCAAACGTGTTATTGCAGGGTATCTCAAATGATGCTAGAATCAACTGAGTGAAAACCTAAATCTGCACTGACTGCACTGTAGGTACCTTTCTCATGTAGATATGAAAGTGTTTACCTCTGCACCCAAGCCCCATTTGATGTTTCTTTATAAATATATAATGAAGCACCTTACAATTTATTAGATTTCTTGCCTGCATTTGCTGCAATTGGAGTGGTGCTTCAGCACCCATGTGCTATGGTGGTTTTGCTCCACTCTCTAAATTCCAGCCTAAATTTATTCATTATTGGATCATGTGTATGTTTTCATGCTGTTATGGTCTGATAGCTCTTCTCCTTTCTTAGTGTTTATTTCCATCAGATATTTATAAAGAATATAACATCTCCTTTCACTTTTTATTTTGCTGTGCTTAACAAACTGAATTGTTACCTATTCCCCTCCAGGAGAAAGCCCTGAATACTGTTCTGATTTTGCACTGGTCACTATAGATGCCATTGTCTGCCAGAATGCAGTTGTTTCCCAGCATTTAAACACAATTAGTTTCTCTTAGGATGGCTCCATTATCTTGCTATTATGACGATGACAAGAGGAAAAGGACTCAGGTTGCACCAGGGGAGGTTTAGATTAGATATTAGAAAAAAATTCTTCACCGAAAGGGTTATCCAGCACTAGAACAAGCTGCCCAGGGAAGTGGTGGAGTCACCATCCCTGGAAGTATTTAAAAGACATGTAGACGTGGTGCACAGGGGCAGGACTTAGTGGTGGACTTGGCAGTGTTAGGTTTATGGCTAGACTTGATGATCTTAAGGGTCTTTTCCAACCTAAATTATTCTATGACAAGGCCAGGCTCTTTTATTTTATTTTTGAATAGTGTAACTTGCCCTGAACTAGCCAGTATTTTTGCAGAAGAGTTTAACATAACTGTTTCACATTTCACAACAAATTCTTTCACTCCCAGATATGCTACTAAGCATGCAGAAAGTAGGTGGGGTTAAAAGTACATATTCTTCAAGAACACATAAAAGGAACATTTCTTCCTGTCTATATTTTAGTGTTATCCATGCTCACTGTTTTTTTAACCTACCCTTGCGAAACGAAGATCCTAACACTCCCATACTCCTATAATGACTTTTGTTCTCTTTCTAAAACACTATGTTGATCAAAAAATTGAAAAGGACACAGGAATAGTCCTAGGTAACATTCTTGGTTGCGTATTTTAGATTTCCTATTTCTAGATATGATATATACTTAATTTTTAAAGTTGTTTTTAAGAAGAAAATATTGCTGAAACAAATGATAAAGACTTGCAGGAAATTCTGAAGTTTAAAAAAAAATATTTCAAAGGTTGAACTTTACATTTTTTAAAAATTCAGAATGAATTGAGCTAGTTTCACTGAAAAGAAGGAAAAATATTCCAAAAAAAGAAAACAGTGATTCATTTCAGATTGAACAACGCATTTTAATTAACCTAAAATTAAGCAAAACTTTTGTTGCTTCTTTTCACAGGAAAATTAAATCCCTTATTTACATATTCTTCTCCCACCCCCATAGAACATTAAATGTATTAACATTAATGCTAAACCTATTTTCTTTTTCTCGCTGACAAAACTATTCATACTCTGATGTCTGACCCTCTCTGCAATGAAGCAGAAGACTTTTTGAGTGCAATTAGATAAGAAAAAACATTATAAATCTTTCTTCTTCTTCCTTCTTTCAAATACAAGTTCTCCTCGTCTTGTTATCCCTATAACAGTAGTTGCTCTTTTCCTAGTGTTTTGTTTTGTTTTGTTTTTTAAATACGCATAAAGGACTAAGGAAAAGACTGATATGACCTTTTGTGCGATATAACAGGGTGACTGCAGTGTTTTCCTGAGACTTTCAAATGGGTGTGAAGGTCTGCTAATTTTCAGAATTCTTTTTGATGGGCAAAACCTTGTGATAATGGAGATTACTTGTAAATGAGATGAGTTTTCTTCTTCTCTTTAATTTTGTTTAATGAATGAGAAATCACTAAAACCCATCTCTTCATGCCACCGTAACAGTATGATGATCTCACTGTATGAAATTTAGGCCAAATTCTGATGATATGAGACTTCAGCGTAGTGATAGACACACATGCTTGACCTATGAATTACTCTCTGATTTCAGTGGGTTGTTGTCTGTTAGTACTAGGCATTCTGTGTTCAAAAATTTTATGAACAATACTGGAAGTTATGCCAAGAAACTCTAGATGGGATCTCAGCTGGCTTAAGACGATATAATGCCATGAGCACCTGTGGACCTACACTGGTTCATTTCCTCAAACGATATTTTAATTTCTCTTTTCTGTTATTTTTGGTCAGGAAATGCCAGTTTTAATGCTTCCTATCTTATAACAAGTGACCATTAGTATTACTACAGGTTATAGGAGGTCTAGTTATGAGATAGGGCTACTTGGCATTCCTCAGGACTCAACAATGGTTCCAACTCAAGTCTTCATGGGCCAAACATGGTAGAATTCAAGGAAAACCATGATAGTTCTGGTCAAGGGCAAGGTTATCAAGGGAAGCGGAGGCTAAACGCAGGTCTGGGGCCCTGAGCTACCAGTAGTACACTCCCTGCCTGAGGAACTACTGGCAGCACAGCCAGCTGGTGCACCACCCATGTAACTAGTGTCTGGGTTTTGAGGCCTAAGGTAAAAGAGAGTTTTAAGGCATGACTGTAATGTACTAATGAGATGAAATTAAGACCTGTTAATGTTTTGTGTACATCTATGGTTATAGATCCACATGTCGTAGCTACTTTTATGAAACCTGTAAAACAGTTAACTGGAAGAACTAGAAAAATAATCCTCTAACATAACAATATTGCTTCCCTTTGAGTCGACAAAACATGTGACCTGTGTGTCAGCATGCCTTGTGATGCACTCAGCATGCCCAGTGCGCCAACACACTGAACTTTCAAAAAGCAGCCAAAACATTTTCTCTCTTTGTTCTTCTCCTGCATCCCTTTGTGCTAAGTCTCTGTGACTTTGTTTCATTGTCGAACAGGGAAATTAAATCTGTTAATCTATGCTTATTACTCAACTCTCAAATCAATTCCAGTCAAACATATTTTCCTTTCTTTCCTTTTTATTTATTGTTAATTGAGTTAAAAATATGTACAGATAATTGTGAAATAACTACAAGATGCTTTCAGTGACAAGCTCGATAAAGCAGAGGTGAAATCCAGCCCAGTGTTCTGCTTTGGGCTATAGACAACACAGAGCAAAACAAATAGCACACTGTCAAAACAAACTGGAAAAGCTCACCATTCTGTTAGTTTTATGGATGATGTGCTGTCCAAAAAATATGTAAATTCCCCTCAGAAATGAGGGGTACCCTCAAGTCTGAGGTAGGCAATTTTTTCTAAGTCCATTTGGACCTTCTCTAGCCAAAATCAAAACCTTCTGATGCAGTTTCAGAGTGGAGAGCCTATTGAAAACTCATTATCTTCAAATAGGATTACACTCAGTTAATATGAGAACATGCACATTACAATATCACACAAAATCAAAAGTTCCAATTTGCTCACTACATGTAAATCCAATTCAAAATATTTCCATAACATATATCCGCTGGATGTTACACTATTTGTATGTCACTCTAGAATGGATTAACTCCATGACAGGCTAGTCTCATTTTTTCTGCATTTGGTGTTTTTAAACAGTTTATATTTGTTATCATATCAAAGACAGGCTTGCAGTTTTCAAAAGGAAGAAGAGAACACAGCGCCCAAGGCTCTTCCAGCATTACATTTCTTATTCCATTTTATCTTTCTTGGTTTTGACTAATGTCAGTAACAGCTACTGGTAATAAACTGCTTGTTACAGCTTGCTCTTGCCTTCAAGCACTGGCTTTGATACATTGTCAGCCAATTGGAAGCATTTCCTGATTACATTTCCAAATTGCTTGTTTATTGATCGAAAGTTAATAAAGCAAAAGACAACTTTACGGCTTAAATTAAATGAAAGGTTCCTTTGATGTTCAAATTATCCAATCAACCAACGTGCAATGAAATGTAAGCATTTGAAAGTTTTATCTGGAAAGCAAAATGTACTAGATAATGGTTTCTAGCACAGACGCTGTATCTAAGAGCTGATGAAAAATACCCATAACTTTAACATATGAAGATTTCATTTATTTTCTGTTGAAAAGTAAACGACACCGAATTTTGTTATTTTTAAATACCTGAAAACATGGAAGTGCAAATATTGTATAACTCTTTGACAAACTACAATTCCTTCTACAGGTGTATTTGGTTAGCTGCAATAAACAAAGTAATATACATTATAATTTTCTCAGACTCGCATTTGCTTGTCAATTTATTTGCTTCTGGTGCTGTATTAAAACTGCTGTGCTCTGTCAACTATTAACATAGCTTTCAAGGGGATGCTGTTGCCTCCCTGGAATATTTAGCTGCACAAGAGATGCCTTGTCTCCAAAAATGGCCACAGGTCTTATCATTATGCTACTTCTTGAAGAGCTTTTACTTACATAGTGATATTTTTTTAAAACATCTAGACTTAACATCATTGTGTTTTTCAGAGAGTCGGGCACTTCCAGTACTAAAAATTTGTCAGGCAGTGATTGTCAGTACAGTTTAAACCGGGAAAATGGGAGCGGCTACAATATGTGGTCTGTACAGTAAGAACAAAATAATAAATGAGAGCAAATCTTAATAAGTAAGCAAGGGCGACACCAGGTACAGACACATTGTAGCTCAGAACTCATTAGGAGATTTAGATGTTTTGTGCCAGAATAATCTTGAAATGGGCACTTTCTGAAAAAAAAATATACTAAAAATGAATGTGGTTAATGCTTTCTATGCTTCATCCTACAATATCCGGGTCCTGCATTTTGGTCACAACAACCCCAGGCAACGCTACAGGCTTGGGAAAGAGTGGCTGGAAAGCTGCCCAGCAGAAAAGGACCTGGGGGTGTTGGTGGACAGCCGGCTTAACATGAGCCAGCAGTGTGCCCAGGTGGCCAAGAAGGCCAACGGCATCCTGGCCTGTATCAGCAATAGCGTGGCCAGCAGGAGTAGGGAAGTGATGGTACTCAGCACTGGTGAGGCCTCACCTTGAGTGCTGTGTTCAGTTCTGGGCCCCTCACTACAGGAAGGATATTGAGCTGCTGGAGCGTGTCCAGAGGAGAGCCACCAAGCTGGTGAGGGGTCTAGAGAACATGTCATATGAGGAGAGGCTGAGGGAACTGGGCATGTTTAGTTTGGAGAAGAGAAGGCTGAGAGGGGACCTCGTTGCCCTCTACAAGTACCTGAAAGGAGGTTGTAGAGAGGTGGGTGTTGGCCTCTTCTCCCAAGTGAATAATGACAGGACCAGAGGAAATGGTCTAAAGCTGCTGCAGGGGAGGATTAGGTTAGATATTAGGAAGAATTACTTTACTGAGAGAGTGGTCAGGCACTGGAACAGCCTGCCCAGGGAGGTGGTGGAGTCGCCATCCCTGGAGGTATTTAAGAAACGTGTAGACATGGCACTTCAGGGCATGCTCTAGTGCCCGAGCTTGTTGGTTTGTGTCTGTTTGTGGGTGGGCGTGGTGTGTGGTTGTGGGTGTTTGTTTTGCGTGGTTGTTTTGTGGTTTGTTTTTTTGTTTTTGTTTGTTTGGTTTTTTTTGTTTTTGTTTTTATTTTGCATTGGTTTTTTTGGGGTTGTTTTTTTTTTTTTTTGTGGTTGGACTCAATGATCTCAAAGGTCCCTTCCAACAAGAAGATTCTGTGATTCTGTGATATTCTAACAACATTCAGGTCTTTTAAGCTGAGAGCTATATTTGTGTATCACATCAATAGAAACAAACTTATTTTAGCTGCACTGAAGCAATGAATGTTATACTTAGTCCTCTCAAATATCTAATAGCACTTTTCTGTTTTTTTCTTTTGTTTAGAAGTTTATTATTTCACTGTGGTGGTGCTAGCTTTGCAGCAGTAAATGCAAGTATAAATATATCGATGCATGAGGTCTCTACATGTCAGAATTAAAATCTCTCTGTTCCTTGAAATGAAAGGCCTAATTGAAATAGATTTGTAAAAGCTGGAACTCATTCTGCCACAGACAGCATGTTGAATGGTTTTTTGTCCTTTTGACACAAACTCACATAACATCTCTGAAGACCTTACTGTCACATAAAGCTTAAAAATACAGCCAAAACTAAGCAAAAAAAAATTTGACGTAATGACGATCTGATCATCAGGAAAGGGAAATACGGATTTTATTTTATTAGTGTGGCTATTGAAGATGTTACTTATGTTTCATAGAATCATAGAATGGTTTGGGTTGGAAAGGACCTTAAAGATCATGGAGTTCCAACCCCTCTGCCATGGGCAGGGACACCTCCCACTAGACCAGGTCACTCAAAGCCCCATCTAGCCTGGCCTTAAACACTTCCAGGGATGGGGCATCCACAACAACGTTGTAGAAACCAGCTTCATTTGGTCAGCAGTTCATTTTTTTTCCCTTTTTCCTGTTTCTGTGTAGGTAGAGAGATACACATTTAGAACAGTCTGTGCAATTAAGAAATTGATTTATGTTAGAATCCACTACTGTGGATTCTATTTTAGTGGCAGTAGTCCAGACTCAAAATTTACTGATTTTTCATCTTTTGTGAAATGCAGTCAACATGAAATGCAAGGAAAACAGGCGAACTAGTGTTGAACTAGCAACAGAGAATTAGAGTCTCAACCATTCATTCCTTGCGCAGAGCATTGGAAAAGACGGTGGTACCCACTAACTCTGGGCTGACTGCATGAGCGTGGCATGATCTCTCATCCTGCCTGTGTACTCATGCTTCCCCAGCCTCTGCTGACACCACCAATCTGCCAGCCTTCCTGTACCTCAGCCTTTATGGTTCCTTTTCTATCATCAGCAAATGTCAGATTCAGCGCAATACAGCCTGCAAAGTGATTGTGTCTGGCAGTTCTCGTGAAGATGGCATCTCTTGGACATGCAAGGTGTTGCAGACCTGCAGCAAATTCCTTCATATGGGGATCAACGTCTGCACCCGGAAAGCTAAGCCGACAGGTACACCTCTGAAAATATAGGGGTAATTTTCTGCTTGCTTCCTCCACTACAGAAGAGAGGGGGAAAAAGTGTTAATGACAGTTCCAAATCAGGAGCTGGCTATTGCTCTTTAATTAATACTATTTTTACTAATATAAAGGTATTTTATCTCCATTTTGTTTGTGAGCCTTTACAGATCACGTTTTCCAGATCATTCTTCAAAGAAAAGAAGAAATAGAAAGGAGGAAATGTGCCTTTTTGAGTGAAAATTTATACACATGTAATATGATGTCTGCAGTGTAAGTCTTAAGAAAAAGGGGCACATATCACAAGATTTGGGATTAACTGAAAAAACTTGAAAGCACTGCAAACAGCATGATTTATTTTGTGGATTTCCCTTAGAAATATTTATTTTTTTTGTGGGTTGAGTTCTTCAGATGATGGCAGTATTGACATCTACCCAGTGGGAGCTCTAGAAAAACATTCTCATTTGGAAAGTTAAGCTTGAGTTTGGGGCGTTGTTCCTTACATAACAACTTGGGATTTCCATTAATTTCTCCTTTGGTTGGAATCAAAATGTATCAGAAAGAACCTTAGAAACAAAATTTTTAAAATTAGAATGACATAGAGGTGTCTTTCAGTTTTTTGTGTTGTTTCTACCACATTTTAGATAATAGATTATGTCACTTAGTCCAGGAGCTCCTTTTCATGTCAAAAGCCCTATTGACTGATGTGAATGACTCATTTTCAGCTAACTGAAACCTAAGCATTCATACTATTTTTTTTAAAAAAAGTAAATAACCCTGTGGATGTTTAACTACCAAATATTTTTATTGTTAATACCTTCACAGTTGCAGCACTGTAATTAATGGTGAAATGTAGTTTTTTCTACTTGAAACTACAGGTATATTTTACATAATAATTTCCCCTTGCAGCACATTTTGCACTGTCCAATCTGCATCTATCTAGTACAAGGAGGTATCCAAAAGCATGAATCCAGGTCCTTAATAACTTTCTAACTTCACTAATCTAATATAGCACTTCAGGAGTGTTTATTTTTAATGACACAAAAGTGCAGGAAAATGTTCTATAAAATTCATATATTTCCTTATTCTGGTCTTGTGAGTTTTAGGAGCCATACATTTTTTAAGGATTTTTGCGTTTGGTGTGTGCAACTTTATACTTACAGTTCTAAATAATTTTGAGAAGATACTGTATTTTTAAGAATAAACTATTTAAATGTTGAGATGCTTTTGGTTTGGTTTGTTTGGGGTTTTTGTTTGTTTGTTTGTTTGTTTTTTGGTTTTGTTTTGTTTTTTCTGGGAATCTTCTCACCCTTAACCAATCTTCCAGCAAATGATTTCCCTCTGAACCACAGATCAACCAGATATTAGATTTAATGGTGTAGTTAGATTTAATTCTAAAACAAACACAACACCAGAGGCAATCTGAAACTCAGGCCGTTAATTGGATGCCAATTTTGTTTAATTTTAGTGAGACTAAACTGCTAAGTACTGACAGAAGGCAGAAACTACTATATACAACATTAACCTTTTTCCTGCCACGTAGGAGATGTATCTTGGGGTAACTACTCCAAGGTATTGACTTAAAGTGTTGTCATTAGAAAGTTGTAGGGGCAAAGTCCAACGCACTCTGTGTGCACAAAGCCACAGGCTTGTCCTTTTGTTTGATCTGCAGTGGCTGGAAATCTTACATCATTCAAAGAGTTAACCTGCTTAGAGACATTGGTGAATTTTAGCCACAAGGGACTTCTGTTAGCATCCAGGCATTTCTTTTAAAAAACCTGCTTTCTCCAAAAAGGCTTCAGCCTTGCTGACTTGCAAACTGTGGACTGCTGTAACCCACATACATACCCTTCACTGCAGCTCCTCGTCCTCCTTACTGTGTAAAGAGGAGTGTAAACAATATTTTTGTTTTAAAGACAGGACTTCATGACTGCTCCTGTACTGCGTAGCTATTTAACCACTATGTAGTACCAGGCAAAGGTATTTCTCATGTGTAATTTGTCACATAATCACCACAGAACACTCAGTCCTTCAGAGGGCTGAAGGAGTCTGAGCTGTCTAATAAATTCACCCTTTGCACAGAGAAAATGTTTCACAATGAAATAATAAAATGGGGTTTCAGCTAGGAAAAAATGAGATAAACTAGTGTAGCAAATAAGTAAAGATTATACACATAGGCAACCCACTGATCAAATATTTCTTAGGGCTATCAGGAATCTATCAAGGATACTGAGCCAGTTAGATAAAGAAATTACTGAAGAGTGATTTACTGAGTTGTTTAAGAGTCATGTTAGAAAGATTATTTTGCTTACAGCAATGTGCTAGGTCTGTTTTATTTAATGATTAGTTAAAAGCTGTGGTAGAATATTGCTCGTGTATGGGAGCTTCAGTAGTTTATTTAACCATTGGTTATGCTTACCTCTACACTGTCAACCTGAAAATATTAATCATGCTATCAAAAGCTTAGCTTTGCAAGTATTTCCTCTACCCAGGCAACATTAAAGCAATACTGTGCATTAAACAAACCACCAGCTTGTCTCAGGATATTTCCATTTTGGTAGTAGACTTCTGCCATTTGGACTTCTGACCAGTGATTCACAGTTCTGAAATGATTCATATAGAAAAGGGCCTTTACTGTTGGTTACAGATAAGTTAAAACATGAACTACAGTCAGGGAATGCTCTTAATTTCCTGGCTCATTTAATAAAATGAAAGTATAAGTTTTGTATTCCACCAGTGTTTCACCCCTCTTGAACAGTTGTGCTGGGTTAATCCCAGACAGAAAAGTCACCCCCTCCACCTCCTGCCTTCCTGTAGCTCCACATGTAAGGCAAGTAGGGACACAATGATCATTTTGGGAAAACAGCTTGACTCAAGTGCTTTTGATTTTGAGATTTGGTGTAAGGCTTGCCTGTACTTTTAGTCTCAAGAACCAAGAAATAAAGATAATTATGATGTCAATTGATTTGTCTTTGACATATTCTGATTATCTCCATTGAACTGGCAGGAGGACAGAGGGCTACGGAGAAAAATCTCCAACTGGAAACTCCCTGTTCTGACAGTTGCCCCTTTCTGCTCATCACTCATCTCCTGAGCTCTGCAAATTCAGAGCTTCAAGGATTGGCCAGTCTCAAGAATCAGTATTTCCCTCCTCAGCATTTCCTCGTCTGAAGCCAGTTCCACCTTCCTCTTTTCTGCTAGATGCAGAGGGGAGCCTTTGGCCCTGATTTGCACCTATGATATCAGAATTTCTGGTGAATCAGTCTCTTTCTGTCGCTACTTGCACTTAATGCTTCCCTTCACTTCAATGTTTTGTTATGCAAAAGGACAAGTGGGAATTTTCATTTGTGTCTGTTTTTTAATGGACAGCAAAAGTTATTTTTTTTCTCCCTCTGCTTCAAAGCCTTAACATTTTCCTGAGTTTTTTTTAGAATTAATTCCACACTGTTTTCCTGAAATAAGGGAATCTAAAAAAATACATTTTGGGTTTCAGTCTTCAATCTTTGTATTTTGTTTCTCAACATAAGCTGAGACTTGAACTTACATGAGACCACATTAAAAAACTTTTAACAAGACACACTTGAAAAAAAAAATAAAAAATATGAATTTGCCTGTCTGCAAAGGTAACTCATAACTAAGTATTAGCATGTTTGTTTCCCACAGAGTGCTGAAGTAAAAACACTCAGTTGCCGAGAACTCCTAATGATTCCTGGTAAATCATTACAGGTAGGATTTGCTAAATTCTGGATACATCTCATTTTAATCTTCATGATGAAGTTTTCTGGGTTTTCAGGGATTACAGGTGAGGAAGGAATTGACCCCAATTTTGGAGCCATTTTTCTTCTAACTTGCTTTCTTTTGGCTCAGAGTCTAGGCTATGATGAAGCACAAGGGCAACTTTCACATTTGCCCGTATTTGCAGTATTAGTTTGTTAATTTTATACAGGTGAACATGTTCATTACTGGCAAAATCATAGGAGGGGATCTCAGTAGCTAATTGACACCAGCATTGCAGCAAATCAACTTAAATAGCAAACATACATAGTATAAGCTCTGGAATGAATGAACTCTAATAACAGATATTTCCAGGCTCTGGATTATGATGGATGTACCCAGCAGGGATAAATTACTGCTCTCCACAGCATGACTGTGCCTAGGAGACACATGCTCTGCCTTGTGTACTTTTATCTTTCACTATACTTCACAGAATCAGAGCAGCACCAACATATAAATGTTCTTGTTTGCTTGCCCCACATAAAAGACAACATGCCACTACCCTGTTCTTTGCAACACAGGGTTATACCCACTGAACTGGATGCTCATCTTCACAGGCAAGTGCACAAGCGCATTTCATTTTGCTGTTAGGTTCGCTCTGCTGTGTTTTAGTTATTCCCTTGGGGCTGGTATCTAACATAGGGGAGCCTGACAGTTAATGGATGGTGTACATCCTGGCTTCCCGAGTCTGATCCAGCAAACATACGCATAGTGGCTGAGCCATTTAAAAGCCAGCCACGGAGAAGCGAAGTCTGAGAAGTGACGTCTTTCTGCTATTATCATCAGTACATAGCCTTGAGTGCTTAAGTTGTGTTTTCTTGCCTCTGGCTGGAAGGGTGAGACTAAGTTAAGGGAGCAAAAATACTGCTAAAGACCGGTGAAAAACTACTTCTTGCTGAGAACTTTCAAGGTGCTCAATAACCTCCAAAGAGAAATAACAAATGTCCCTTTGCTTGCAACATATAGATTTAGAAAGTAGAGAATGTGAAAAAATGTGCAACAATGAATCATTCTCTATTCTTAGGAGACTGTAGGTGCAATAACAAGCCTTCCCCATCTTCTAGTTTTACAATGTTTGTTCCTATTTGTGTATCACTAGATTTCTAAAGACTCTTGTTAGTAATCAGCTCTTATAGAGATAATGTAGTTTTTTAGTATTAGTAGGTAAAATGAAAAATCAGCAGTAATATTCACTTTTCAGTTCCCAACACTACATTATTTTTGTGACAACCTCTACTTTGAACAGCCTTCTAATACAAACACTCAACGTTTTGGGTCATAAGACAACTAACTTCTGTCACAAGTAAGGAAGAAATTTTCCTGCTTGTGCATCAATCATAAGCTACAAAATTGCTTGAACTTTCCTTTAAAGCTTAGTGTAAAACCTGGCTTTGCAGAGCAATCAAATAAAAAGAGTCATGAGCAAAGTAATACAGAATTCTAGAAGTATCAGTAATACTGATAGGGTCTTTCTCTATCCAGGCAATAAATAATTCAAACAATCTGGGGTTTCTGCAATGGGGGCATAAAGAAAGAGTTGGCAGAGAATAACCTAGAATCAAATGATCACCAATTTATTCAGTTTAATTAACTGGAAGAGAAGTGGCTTGGGGGTGGGGAGGGCTGCATCTTTTCCCATTAGCACCACTTGATGTGGCATGGCCACCAACTCTCATGCTGGCACAGCAGCTGCACCATGATGCATCTGCCACCCCCACCAGCACAGCTGCATCCAAGCTTGTAAGGATCTCAATTTCAAAAGGACAAACTTTGAAAAATTAAGGAAACTAGTTAATGAGGTCAACTGGATTAAAGAGCTTAGGGATTTTAATGTGGAGAAGGCGTGAAATTTCTTTAAATCAAAGGTGTGAAAACTGTCTGGAACTTGCATCTTAATCAAGGGGGAAATCTTGTAGGGAAGGGCTCCAGAGCTGACTGGATAAATAACCACTTCTGAAAGGGCAGGAGAAATAAGCAGATAGCCTAAAGGGATAGGGAGAATTCTGTGTCTGAGAGGCAAGGAAATAGAGAAGTAGAGATATGTGCCAAAAGTCAAGCTGAATTAGACCTTGTAAATTAAACCAAACAGCATAAAGTGGTTGGTTTTTTTTTTTGTGGTTGTTTTGTTTGTTTTGTTTTGTTTTTTTTTCCCCAGCCATGTATGTACAAATATAAAAGAGAAAGGAGAAGCTCAACCAGAGTGTAATAAATTGAGGGTCAAGAATAAAATGGTTCAGGTGTGGCATCAAATTTAAATCAAACGTCTTTTTTTTTCCACGAGGACAGAAGTGCTGACTATGGGGGGTGAGGACAGTCTGGAAATTAGAATATCCAGACTGAAAGTAAGGCCAAAAGCCTGATGCAGATTCGTCACATAGGCCTAAGAATCTCTATCCCCAAAACACCCAAATAAGAAAGTGCATGAAAGTACAGGCACAGTGGCAGTGATCTGAGGGCATCTGTCAAGTGGTGTGAGGAAGTTCCTGACAGGGACCAGCAAAGAGAGCCTTATATTCTAGATGATGGTGGGACATCAGATAGCTTCAACACTGGAGGCCCATTAGTCTGACTGCAGTATTACACAAGGCTATAGGAAAAGTATTGAAAGAAAAATTAAGGAACAAGGGATAATGAATAAAATGCAACAAAGACTTTCCAAAGATGTCTTGCCAGACTAACTTGATCTGTTTCTTTGATAAGATAACTGATTTCCTAGACAAGGGAAATGCAGTAGGTCTAATCTATCTGGAGTTCAGTAAAGAATTTGATTTAATACCACTTGTGTAGTGGTTCAATGAAGTTTAGTAAAATGCAGGTAACCAGACTCCCCAAAATAAGAAAGAATAAATATCAGTAAGTCTGACACAAAAGCCACCTGCTCTCCCTTTTCCCCTGAATCAGTTCATAGTATTGAAAAAAAGCAAAAGTAAACTAAGCCCATCATACTTTAATGTTATTTTGCACTATACCACAAAGCTAACTGATATTGAGAGAAATGTGTGTTGCATTAACCAATTTCATGTTATATTTATTAATGCACTACCTGGACAAAACATTGCTTGCTTTTCAGTAGAATTAATGAAACAAAATGAAATTACATCATTAGAAAAATACGTTCATTTTAAGTGCATCATATGGAAAACAGAAGAAAAATGGTTGTCTACCCCAGTACCCAAATTAATCAAGCAGAGTAATAGATTGCAGAAAATCCATGTTTTTGTTTAAATGTATTAACTAGAGAGGCCCATTGAGATTAGTATAGGCAAGCCATCCCTGGACACAGTCTCATTTACAGCACTGCCTTAGAGAATAACGTGCTGGTGCATAATTCTATGTTGTTGACTATGGTTCCACTCACTCTCCAGCTGGGAACATGTGCTCAATTTTTTATTGGTAATGGGTGTTTTCATGCTTCTACTTTCTCTGTTTACCTGAGTGTTTGTGTGAAGTCTATCTAATTTATGGTTGGAGGATTGATTGTACTCAGAAGAGTTCTAAACACTTTTGGTAAATCAGTCATGTTCCTTGGTTAAAAAAAAATCCTGAACAGCAAAAAAAGGAAAAAAAAAAAAAAAGAAATAAAAACAAAACAGAAAAAAGCCTCTATGTGTGTAATGCTGCTTCTCACAAAGAGTCTTTCCACTCCCTTTCCTGTATTACTTAATAGTGTTTGGTATATCTGCATTTTTAAAAGCCTGGATTTGGGGAAATAGCTAGTGGTATTGTGAAATTTACCTTCCTTAGCAACAATTCCTGAAAACAGATCCCTAAAGAGTTTTTCTCCTGCTATAGTCTCCTACATATGGGACAGCAAATGTGATGGGGAATCCTGAATATTTTTTGTAGTACGTAAAGCTTACTAAAATACTTTGTAATTCACTTGCTTGCTGGAGATGCTCTGATGCAGATTATGTTTCAATGGATAGTGATTTGTGAATAAATACTTGGCAAACAGTTGGAAAGCAGAGATGTGAAACAATCATAGCCTTGGCTATTGCATTAGCCACATTTTAATGATTTTTTTTTTCTTTCAGAGGGAAGCTCAGCAAAATCATAATTTCTTTAATAAATAATTAACTGTGTATTA
Source organism: Numenius arquata (assembly GCF_964106895.1). Lineage (NCBI taxonomy): Eukaryota > Metazoa > Chordata > Aves > Charadriiformes > Scolopacidae > Numenius > Numenius arquata. The sequence continues at coordinate 104,147,528 of NC_133577.1, forward strand.
TTTCAATAAATAAATTAGTGTTTATATAGTAAAGAATACAAATGTTTTGTGCATACATTCTGACCTACTTCTCCAGTCCTTCTTGGCTGTTTCCCAAAGAATTATTTTTAAAAATTAATGATGAACATCAAAATATTTCTGTTTATAACATCATATCAATGGTAGTTAAATCTATAAAATAATTCAATCGTTTATCCTTCTTATCTTGGGAATGTTTAATCAAGCTTGATATTTGCTTTAAATTAGCACTGTCAAATGTACATTTCTATAAAATCTCCCAAATCATGAAAGATTTATAATTTGAAATGTATTTGGATTATTCTCTAGTTAATCAGCTAGATAAAAATTAGTGGTACTGTAACTAGAACAATTAATTGGATTTAAAAATTAAAAAATAACTGGCACGTGCTACTTCATGTACTGCTTCACTTTGGAAACACAAATAGTATCTTAACTACATCAAAGGAGTTTTGTGAACTGTTCACTAAACCCTAAATTCCTTCTTTTGCCTTTAACAGGCAAAAGTTGCATTTTTTCTAAGGGAGTTTTAAACCAGAAAGGGAGGAATGCGTTCTTCAGGTAATGGTTCTATAACAATATTTACGTGTTACAGCTCAGTAAAACACATATGCATCAAACCACAGATGAAACATTAAGTATACAGAATTTCATATTTAGTTTATATTTAGGATTGGGTATTCCTTTATTTGACGTTTCTGGAGAGGTTTCCGAGAGATGAGGGCTTTCTACAGAATGCACTAACTTTGCTCTGTACATTATTTTAGTTAAAAACCCTTATGTGCTTAACATCGATAAAGATCAAAACCAGCTTGTAAGTAGAGCACCAGTGGACAGACTTTGCTGTACATCCCTGAGAAATTACCGATGACTTGCAGAGAGTGCCCAATGATGAGTAAACCCCATTTCTGTGAGGGCTGGGATAGACTGGTAGGGTAATGGCAGCATAGAAAACTTCAAAGACAGCACTACCCACTTCTGGGCTGTCCAGAAGAGTTAGCCATGGAGCAGGGAGTTTGATGTCTGGCAGGTAGACTCAAGGGGAAAAAGGAGTTTTAGAAGGGAGACATGTGGCTGCTCTTGCCTGAGAGAGACTAAAGAAACTGGAAGGTACTGACATGGGGGACGAGACACTTAGAAATATCCTCTGCTTTTTCTATCGAACGAATGCCAGAATTTATAGGGTCTGGACGTTTTGGGAAAGATATTGAAGGAAAATACCAAGGCAGGAGATAGCAAATAGGATGGTCATACATTTGTAGCCTGATACTTGTCCCAGATATCAGCATCTCTCATGCCAGCCTGTATATGACAGGACAGTGAATACACTGCTGTTGGCCGAGACATGCATTTGTTGAAAGGAAACCATCAGGGCAGCTGCCATGTGGGTGAGTAGGACTTCAGCCTTGGTCAGGGTTTCACTGTGACAGAAATAATCCCATATGTGCCACATGTCTTGTGTTCTCCAGACCCATTGATATTTCTTGTTGTTATGAGTAAGTATCCATTTATTATTCTTGTACTCCACTGAACCTCCCCCAACCTCTTTCCTTGTAGTCCAAAATGTTAAACTGATAAAACGTAGGTCTCCTCATTCACAGCAGGGTGTGCTTTACTCATTCTAGCAGGCTAGCTACGCTTTGTGCTTTTAAATTATTTACACCTGCCAGATAAGTCAGAATCTGTTTCTTCTGGGCCTTGTCTTGTACACTGTTTTTTCATCTCACAATACTGCCATTAGTCATCACAGGCAAGCTTACAGGCTAATACAGCCCTTCATTCACCTTCTGGCACTGGAAACGCTGCCTTGGGCCTTCTAGAGCATTGAAAATTCTTCAGAAACTCTTTCTAGTCCTCCAAGGCAAGACAGAGAATTCTTTGGAGATTTGGGAAATAAACAAGAAAATACCATATAAGATAGATGGAACTTCCTTTGATCATTATATATACTGGGCAAGCTTTTGTTGCCAGGTCTAGGTTTCATGATGTGAAAATGACTGGATTTTCATTTGTGAAAGTCTGTTAAATACTCACAATGGCCACTAAAATGGATTTTTTTCTGAACCCCAAATAAAAATTGTTGCCTGTAATGGCCTTATACTATTAAATGATGGAAATGTAGATCTGGCTTCCCTGAAGGAGAAAGCTGAGTTGTTGTAAGGGATGTCATCTTAGAGCCACAGCAAACTTAATAAGGCAAGGACTCCACCAAGGTCCCTTTGCACTGCTCTGGTAGTGTACAGGAACTATAAACCTGTTCTAAGGGGTTTTTTTTTGTATTGGGCAGTATGGCCAGGCAATGGAAGGTATATTACTGTGCCACTCTCCTCTGGCTGGTGAAAAGGCTCCTTACTGGACCCATGAAGTCTTGAATATGGAGCATGCAATTCAGATCATCTTCCTCTTCCTTGGCTAGTGGAATTATGTTTTGTGCATTTAGAGTTAATGCCAATGTCTTTTTCCTGGCTCTGTGATCTCAATATTGTGTTATCAATAGCTTATGGACAGATAAAAGATGCCTTGCTAGGTGCCACATCTGCAACTGCAGCCTAGGACACACACCTCTGCCTTCCCTGTGGTCCAGGTGCAGCCCTAGCTCAGCCTTCGGACTCAAATGGCTTGGAGAAGTCTATCAAATGTTGCTATGAATTGCAGTGAGGGCTGAAGATGTCTCTAAGCAACCCAAACCCCTGGAAAATCCCAGGGAAAACAAAATAATTTCTATTTGCTTTCTGGTTCTCTACCCACAAAACCTGATCGGGTGTAAGGGCTGCGGCTACAAAATGAAAAGCTGCGGTCTGGCCAGCCTGAAGTATGAATGTCCTGCCTTGAAGGTATTGTGTTGCCAACGGCGCCAGCTGAAGGCACACACTTCCAAGGAGCAAGGGAAGGCACACAGTGTTTCTCCTGAGCAATCCGCTCTGCTCACAAGAGGAAATCATGCCCACAGCAGGAAAATGCCTTGAAAGCATATTTCAGATACCTCTAGAAGGTGCTTTATTAGTTTTGTGGAAAACTAGTTTATACTTGGATCCACATGAGGTTTCAAGAACGACTAAATAGGAAAAACCTAGTGCTGCCATGCTAGGTGAGGGCTGCCATGTCCTCAGCTGTGCTTCTCCTCTTTATTTTCTTGAGCATGAATGATTACCACCTGCATACAGGCTGCCCTTCAACCCCTTCAGCTCTGGAGGGTTCTGCATGCCTTCCCTGGGGGGGGTGGCTGCGTGTTGCATGCAGGGACCTTGCTGGGTGTCCCAGGCTGGCTGACCTTGCAGGTCTCACAGAACTTGAGAGGCACAGTGTAAATAAGGAAAGTTCTGGCCCTCTTATACTTCACACAATATACAAATATCCCTGTGTACCCTCTACTGCTGGGAAATAACAATCTCACACCATCCTGTTGGCAAAGTGCTGTATGGGGTCTGCTGATCTGGGAAGGTGTGTGTTTCATGGCAGTGACTTCTCACGCATGTTATCAATTTAAGAGTAAAGAATGCTAGAGGTTGGTTTGGGTATTTTTTCCTTCATTTTCCTTGTTTTGACTTCCTAAAAATTCAATTATTTTTTTTCAAAGGAAAGATAGAGGTTTATGTTTCTGAGATCAACTGCAAGGTACAACGGTTCAGTTTTCTTACTGGTGTGTATTTGCACTGTGGTATGGCAACCACTGCACCACAGCTGCTTCCCCAGCACTGCTGCTCCCCAGACTTCCCTTATTCTTGGCTGTTTCTTACTAAAATATCTCATCTCAGTAGGCCCCCAAAATGAGAACATTCCCACTACTTTTTTTTCATGTAACTGCACGAGGGAGGGTTGTACATCAGCAGCAAGAGGCTGCAGTGCTAGTGCTCGGGAAATACCACAAAGCAGAAATATTTACCAGTGTCACAGACACTGGTGCTCTGTCCTCATCACAGCATCTTGGGCTAGAGACCAGGACATGGCACACATTCTCTCTCTTCCCAGTGGTATTAAGGTCAGAAAGCAAAATACGACCTTGGGAATTAAGCTTTGGAAAGAGGGGCTGAGCGATGGATTTCCATCTCCTGTCCCTGTACTCTCCACTTCACTAGCTTGAGCACCCAAATATGCCATCCTCCGGCTGGAGGAAGGACTCTGCAGACCAAGGGGTTTCTACCACCATGTTACTCTTCAGCCACGGTGCAAAGTTCTCAGCTTTCAGCAAACAGTTATTACTGTTGTGACATTTGTGCTGCAGCCATCGATCAGCTATGGTGTGTTTTTTCTTAGTGATTTCCTGGTCAAACAATCCCTAGATAATTTAAGAAAACATGACATAGTTGTGCTTCTTTCCACTGCTTATGTGACATGATTGTTTTATTGGCAATAATAAAAACAACACCAAAACACACCCATGGTTCTTTGCAAGTTTTGAAGATAAATGTATTTTTAGTCTGTGGTTTTTTTTGGTTTTTTTTTTTTATTTCACTGGTATGTGTATATAAGCAGGTTTTATTCCCTGGATGCTGTGTTATCTCTCTAACAGACCAGCAGGCCTATGTTACATCTATGAGTTTAGATCTCAATTCATTTTTTAAGTCTCACTAAAACTCAGGGCAAACTGAGGTTTGGGTTTTCCTGATGGCCATACCTGTTTCCCTTTTTAGAGAAAGAACAGCTCAAAATCTACATACAATTAGTTTTCCCAGCATATAGGTTAGCTTTCTTTCCAGTCTCTATGGCAGTGGTATTCTGATACTGGATTCTGTTTCTGTTGTAACTGATAGCGTGGACACCATCAGTCACAGTCATCTGTCAGTCGTCTTTATCTGTTCTTTATTTTGTTCTTGTTGGCTGGACGTCTTTGCAGTTGAAGGAGAAAGAAGGTGAGCTTTCAAACACCAGTCTTTACGTTTATTATCCACCTTTGTATTTCATCTGGTACTTCTGGTTTTCATCATGGGAAGAGGTATAACGCATATACCATCACATACGAAAAAAAGAATTAAAAAGTGTGTGGCAGGGGTAACCTGCAGTCTCAAAACACTGAAAATATTTTGAAGGAGTTTTGTCCATGGGAGTGGGCATTTACCTGGGCTGTTTGTAGCAGTGGGCAGAGCTGCGTGATGTCTGGGAATGGACTTGACAGCCTGCAGAAGCTGCTGGTATTTACACATGCTGGAAGAGCAAGTGGGATGAGGAACACCAGCTAAAAAGCTGCAGGGCAGATATCCCTGACACAACTGCACAGCAAACTCATAAATCAAACTTATGTCAGAGATCATACAAAGTGTGCTTAGTTCACAAGATTAGTTTTCAAGATAAATTATTTCAGCTGTTTAATTTGTTTTTTGTTATTTCAAATTAATTTAAGCGAAAGTTTTCCTCCGAGGAGCATGCACTGTCAAATGAAAGCAAAACTTTACCTAGGTGGTTCCAGAGGAGATTGAATGTTTTCCATTTTATAAAAGTACAGTGCTAAAAATGTTTATTTCTTAATACTCTGTTGCCCATAAAGTAACAAACACAACTATGGTATTTCAAAGTTTATTGCTCTGGGTAGGCTTGGATAAAAGGCCATATGTTTCCAGCAGAGTCTCTTCAGACCAATAAATGTAATGTTGTTTTGCTCGTTCAGAGCAGTGAGATTCAACTGTATAACCATTTCAGTTTACTACAGAAGCTTTACTACAGAAGCTTTTACTGTAGAAACACATCTTTATCCATTGGGGTACTTGCTTTGTTTCCATAATGCTAATAACGTCTTCCTTTTTTCTTGGAGTGTTTAAAGATGATTATTACAGCTGGCTGGCACTGCCTCTGAATGCCAAAGCCTTCTCAGCCTTCTTAAAAATTCTGCATTGGGTATTATTAATTTAGTTTTTAATTATTAGCATTTATATCTGTTTTTATATCTTTTGCATATCACTCAGCTGTTCAAAGGGAGTATTCCCATGCTGCCGGTCTGAAGAGCTTCTGTTTGAAGGCACCGGCAGCTCAGGGAATCCTCCCATACGTTGTCTGTGGCCAATCCAAAGAGCTGACGGTTGGGTTCTGTCAGTGCACATTAAACTGGTACCATTTTGGAGTCACTTTATCTGTGATCTTAAAATAATGAGCTCAAAAAGATTATTTCAGTGTTTTTCTGACATATTATGTTTGGTTTGGTCTCTCTGCTATTTCTTTTTACTCATATATGGTTTATTTTCTGTTTCATATTTACCCTTTATGGCCTGATATTCTATTTTTCAAATATGCCAAAGCTGTTGTGAATGCTATGGCTGGGAACATCCTGCAGAGGATGCTAAAGTGCAATTACCACCATTAGCTGGATAATATAAAAATTGCGTTAGAGGAGATCTAGAACATTTTTCAAAAAAAATTACTCAGCATTTCCACTGCTCCCTCCCCCAGTTTCTTGGTACTTGGAGAATTAATTTCTTCCAGATCTTAAATGGGATGTAAACAAAATGTTTGTGACTTTCTCCCTCAATTTCAGGATCAAAATTAACTTCCATTTTTATATTCCAATTATATTTTGATATATACCTATGCACTTTTAAATCTCCAAAGATAATCTGTCTGTCAGGTCTTGATTTCCACTGTTCTAGCTTATGCTAGCTTCTTTTGTTCTCATTTTCATCTTGTTTTCTAAAGACTCTGTTCACATTGTACATGTTCACACCATGTGTATTGGAAATCTAGGAACTTTAAAACCTGCTGAACTATTTCAGTGCATATCTGTAAATGCCTACCATCTTCATCAAAATACTGTACCAGACAGATACTGGTAATTCCTCTACTTCAGGAACAGTTGCAGTGTTAATTTGTCTGAACATGAGAAAATCAACATTTAAGTTGTGGGGAAGAGGCATAGAACATTTTCTAAAAATTAGGGACTTCTGTAAAACTGAAGTTTGCACTATATTACAAGCCAAACAATCTGATCTTCAGTTATTTTCTATTGGAGATCATATCTTGACTTGCATTTTTGCTATGATTGTGTCTTTTTGCTATTTTCTCCCCTATGGATTATTTGATATCTAGCTTTGGCTTACACTGCAGCCTTAATACAATCAAGTAAAAAATGTGAACCAACACAATTTCTTTTGAAAGCAATATGTCTTAGTTCCACTGTTCACACAACTCCTTAGTTCCTTCCATTTTGTTTCCAATTTCCTTTAACCCTTGAATCCTCTAGCCCTTGGGTATCTTTATATCACATTATCATCTGTAGACTAGAAAACTCTTTGCATATGCTAGATATTTTGTTCTAGATATGCTGTTGGACTTGAAAAGTTGAATAGCTTGTCTGATGTTTAACACAAGGTAAGCCTCTGCATGGGTGTTAGTTCAGAGGAGTTAATGAACCACAAATGTGCACACACCTGTATACCAAATACTCATGTGAACTGAACTTATCCTACCTTGCTCCACTGATTCTGTCTGCACAGTTTCCATCACTCTTCACGACGAAATATATTCAAAACTCAAGTTTATGTGATTTTTTTAAAAATGTTTTTGTCTTGTCTGGTAGAAAGGTTTTGAGCAGTTACAACTAGTGACAGAACTAGTAGAATAGCATACTGCCTGTGTTTTGCTTCTTACTTTCTTACAGCTTTTTTACCTAAAGATAGCACAGTCTGTGGGACAGAATAGTACTTTGTGATTTTAGAAATTTTTTTGTGGGTGTTACCGCCTGCTGCAATTGCTGTGCCTGCATAATGAATTGCAAAAGCCCTGCTGAGTGGGTGCAGCATAGGTCAGCAGAATTAGACTTTCTGTTGATGAAGTTTCACCAGTTTCCTGAATGTAAACTCAACCCACTTCAAATAGCAAGGCTCTGTCAGCTCTGGGTTTCATTTTTAGGATTTTGTTCCACCAACACACCCATATCAGTAGTATCTTCATGTAGCCCTTTTCATTTACTGTCATTTAAGTGGATTTATTTATAAAAACTAAACCTGGCTCAACATCAGCCTTTGCCAATCTTCAGTACATTCCTTTGTACTCACAAAGTAAACCTCATTAGTAACACTTGTAAGATCAAAACTTAAAGTCTTTGTATTACATTACAGATATCTCAGGTGGTTTCATGTTGCTCAGGAAGCTCATGGGGGTATTGTGTGGACATGATCCACTTGCTGGATTGCTATGAGAGACGCCTAAGTATCTGGCACATGTCAATGAAATGTTGTAGAACCCCATTCTTCCTTTCTTGAGCTACCAAATGCTACTTTTTTCTTCACAACAGGTAGCTCTTCTGGTTTTTTGTACATCATGGAGATAATTTTTCAAAGGAAAGATCCTAGTCAGATGCTAATTTCATTATTTCCATTATTACTTTTATCACCCTATGACATTTCAATACCAATTTGAAATGTTTTGTAACCTTGAGACAAGTGACACTGTGTAGCATCTTCCAAAGGAGAAAAATTGAAAATTAAGTGTAAGTATTAATTTTGTAAAAATATCTTGAAATGTTCTTTTAATAGTTTTGGATACATGCTGTTGTTTTTACCTGGCTGCTTTCAGTGGCTGCAAAGTTAAAAAGGCTTTTTTTACAAGTCCCTGAAATCTTTGGCAGTCATGCCAAATCAGATTGTGTAGCAAAAAAAATGCATGTGTTGTACCATATATTATCTCTGTTACATACAGACATCTAGCTATAGTAGAAAAGAATGTGTACTTCAAGTCCACACAGCAATGCTTTCCTGAACGGGAGAAACGGTACCTACAGAAGCATATGGTACTTCTGAACTTCCACTCTGATATGTCTCATTCCATCGTGGACATTGATAGAGAGGAAGACGGAGAAAGACAAATTTACGTACCAATCGGGATAGGGTATGAAGAATATTGGTATATTGGAGTTTAAGAGAGTATTTGAGTTCAGGATACTCTCACATGAAAAAGTAAGAGATGTGGTAGAAAGCTGATAGAGAGGTGAAAGACAGCAACATGTAGAAAAAAGAAAATTTATCTCTAAGAGGAACTGGTTCAGAAACGTCATTTACTGTGCCTAGTTAACTTACTAGTGCTTTGAAAATCTGAAACATGTGTGATGCACACCATCAAATAGGGGATTTCTTAAATTACAGTTGTATGCTAATTACTCACTTTAGGCAGCGGTTTGTCTGAAGCAGTAAATGATCCTAGACTTTTTGTCTTAGCAAGAAAAAAAATCTTACCACTAAAATGTTGGGGACTGTTAGTCACCAGTGCAGGAATTGCCACTTTTCTAAACCTTGAATAGAAATGAATTCAATAAAAAGAGACATAATGACAGATTTATAAAAGCAACGTTCCTTTACATAATGGATTTTCTATTCTAATGTTTCTTTTCTGTAATCCTTTAAAATTATGCAAAAAATTTATTATTTAAGTGATAGTAAAGAATTCATTAAAAGATTAATAGTTCTGGTTTACCAATTTGCTTACCAGGTCACTTAATTATTTAGTTCATTAATTCTGCAAATGTCAGACTTACCATGAACTCTAGTGATTTGCATAAGTAAGGTTATAGTTCTACGAGCAATTGCCATCTAACAACTTCAAACAAGAATTTGGCATTATTTTTACATTTCAAAAGAAAGAAAGTTTTTGTATCTAAACATACACGTATATAAAGATGGGAAAACCAATCTAGCTAACTGATCTATCAGCATTAAGAATGGCTGGGGTGTGTGTGTGGATATTTTTTTCCAAAACATCAAGATAGCCTCCAAATTAGACTATATGAGTGGGACTTCTTTTAGGAGCCACACTGAAAAAAAATTAATATCAGTCTTTGGAGGAAATATGAAGTCTTCTAAAGCTTTATTTATTTATTTAAAAGTATTACTCATTGGGACTGTGAGATGATGGTTCATTGCAATTATTAAGAGGATCCAAGTACCAAGGCGACATTTCAGATAAAACAAGCTCACTATGCTAATGTGATCCCAACACTAGTACTTAAATGTATAGATTTGTATGTATACATACACATATATATGTGCATAAACATGCCTAGGGGTACAGCAGAAATAGTTGTAAGAACCTTGGAATTAGTCTGAGTAGCCATTAGCTGTTATTTAATCTAGTCATCAAAGCAAGACACTGTACAGTGTGGCACGATGAACCTTCCTTTTGCATAGGTGAAGTTTTCCATTCACTTGGTAAGCCTGAGTGAAGAACATCAATAGCTGGTCATTATGCACCATGTAAAATAATTTGATGCCCTATGATGCATGCAGGCTAAGTAAGGCCATCTTAAATAATTTTTATTGTGGAATGATTTCTTCCATTACAGATTCTATGCTCTGTAAAATAGCATGGGGCTGTAACAGTCACAAGCCAGTGTGTACCCATGTATCTTGCTGCAGCAAACGGTTCAATGTGAAAATGAATCCTTTCTGTCAGGCTAAACTCACAGCCCTCTGTATTAGTGGCATCTGCTCTGGCATGTGAATCAGCCTTGCTCTTAGTGGGTGCATGCCAAGCAAGTAGAGGTCTCTAGGCAGCAATACATAATCTGTTCAGACCCACTCCCACAGCTCCTATGAGTGGATCCATTAAGTACAATTAGTCTTGTAATTAAGGGCCACAGTATTAAGCCCTTCAAGCATTTTTTTTTTTTTTTTGACAACATAGAATCAATCTTGTGACAGCTTCCCTGACATACAATCTTAGATCGTGGTAAACAAAGTGTGAGGATTATAGCTAAGATGATGTGAAAGCCAGTAAATCATGAGGTGCTCTTACAGCACTTAGACTCATTCAGGTCTGTGGAGAAAATAGGTATAAATAGAAGGAGAATAAGTCCGTTTAATGTATACACAATGGAGGTATATAGGTGTAAAAACGTGAGCTTTAGAGACAAGAATCTTTGGGTATTTTCACCTAAGATGTTTGGATTGGTTGGATATTTCCTGCTGGAATAAACTGAATCTTTCACAACGTCAGTAATTTTGACAGCAGTAGTTTTGTATGGTCTTGGGAAACACTCAATAGTTGTAGTAAAAAGAAACGTAGAGTGAAAGTTTTGTGGATTAATCAGTTATTATGTGACTTCCTGTGATCGTCTATGTGTGTTTACAGACAGAGAGGTAGGGACTGGGCTGGCCTCTGTGACTTTGGGACATAAATGAAACTTTTGTGTCCTTTAAAAAGTTTTATTATATTAAAATGGAATCTTTAAAGGGAAATAGCTAAACAGAAAAAAATCAGTGTAATGTCATCTAATATGAATCACCACAGAGCTAGCTCTGAATAGGACCCAGAGTTTGTAGACATTCAACAATGTTTGCGGACAAACCAAAGTGATCCTCAAAAAATGGCAGATGTCCTATAATCTGATCCTGTTTTACTTACAGCTAAAAGGTCAGGGTTTTGTCTGTTTGGTGTTGCACAATAGTTACTCAAATATTTTTACTAGCTCTGAAACCTTTTGGGGAGAAGAACACAAACCCAACCATACTGAAAAGCATTTAAAAGTGTTCAAAAATTGTTATTTATAAACTACGGTAGTCCAAATAGTTTTAAATTTTCTGCCATAGTTCATAGTTTAATCCATGTTTTTATTGCTTAATTGATCACTTGTTTTCAAAAAAAACCCCAATCAACCAACAAAAACATTACTGTAATAAAGACAAACCTTTGTGACATTGCATTAAATCCTAGAAATCTGAGGGTTGGATCCAACCTTAAGTCATGGTATAAAGAAATCTGAAGATCACAGAATCACAGAATCACAGAATCTTAGTGGTTGGAAGGGACCTTTGAGATCATCGAGTCCAACCACATTAAAAAAAAAACAAAAAAACACACAAACAAACAAAAAAACACAACACACAAAACCAAACAAACAACACCCCCCCCCAAAAAAAAAAAAAAAAAAAAAAAGCACCCACAAACTAAACCCCACACCCACAACCTCACACACAACACCCCACCACAAACCAACAATCCCAGATCCTGTACAAATCGACCACAACAGCAGATTGTAAAAATCACCACAAAATCTGATACAGTATGACAACACTGCTGGTCTTGCTTGAGCTTCTGGTGCTTCACTTCTTCCTATGTGTTGTACATGTGTTAGGAAGGAGGTTCTTTATGTAATCGTATGAACAGTAACACGACTGGTGAATAGGACTGAGTTTGTTAATATCTAATTTAAAATTAAAACAGCTGCCTTTTCTGAGTTCCTCAGTCATCAGTGAAAAGGCAGGTAGAAAGGTGGGCTGATAGCAGCCTCCCCCATTTAGGTGAGAGGAAACAAGTTAGGTGGGATTGTTGCATTACCCTACAGAAAATACTGCTTGATAATCCCCAGGTGAGTTTACTGATGTGTCATGTCTCAGTTAAACTTTGTGATTTGTCATTTTCCTACATGCTTTGAACAATGACATGAATGTTGCAAACAGAACGGCAGAATACAATGCCAAATCCTCTGCAGCTCAAACTATTTTCTTTGATGTCCTATTGCTAATAACCATTAATTTTCTGACTCTACAGACCTCGCACATGCAGAAATCCTCTAAATTTTCCTGACCCCTAGGGCACGTAAGAACAGCAGCATTTTACTTAAATCTGTAACTGTTTGTGGAATATTGGCTTTAAGCACAGCAAGGACTGAGGCGATACTGCACACTCAAGAATAGAAATTGTCCAGATGATACAGAATTTGCCAGGCAGCCTCCTAGTTGCTTGCAGATGCAGCTGGTTTGGGTTGGAGGCTGCAGCTGAAAATGAAGTGTGGCTGGAAGCAGCTTCTAAATATTGGGCCAGAACCCCAGCTGATGTATACTGGCACAGCTCCGCTGAAGTAGTTATGGTAGTTTATGCCAGTTAGGCTCTTGCTCAAGAGCTTTTCTGATGTGTTAAATTGGTGTTGTTGGTGTTTGCCTTTATTGCTCTTCTGATCTAGATAAGATAATCCTGATTTCTTAAAAATGCAGCTTTAGCCTTCCCAATGCAGGAGTTGTTTGTATGTGTGACATTATCAAAGTTAAAAAAGTTAACAAAAAAAAAATGCTACTTCAGTGTAGGAGAAACCTCACACAGTCACTTTATGTTGAACTATCCAGTTGTGATGCAAAAAATAACTGTGTTTGGGTTAAGTGAAGTGTCATTTGAAGGCTGTATTTTGAAATATAGTGTATTTTGAAATATGATGTATTTTGAAAGTGATGGACATCAATGTTTCATCAGCTTTGTATTACTGGAATATTTGGAGATTTCCTCATGACTGTTAATAGCTAATGAGTATATATTCTTCACTACCTACTGGTCAGTAGATTATTATGGAAATATGCTTCCATCTATTTTGGGAATATAGATGAAGTCAAAACTCTATTTCCTCTGTTACTCAGTATCAGGTGTTTCTGATTAACAACTACTCAGGATTCACAATTTTCATAGTGCTTTGAAATGTTAAGATTTAATAATGCTTGTATATTATGCAGTGTACAAACTTCAATGTTATAAATTAAAAATTGAAACCATTTACAGTTTTATAAATGCCTGTATGCTAACTGTTTACCTTTTGTTCTATATTGTGTAAAACGTGTCTTCTCAACATGTATTTCAGGTTGTTGGTATAAAAGGATTTAAAAATATTTTTTAATATGAAAACTGAAATTTAAAGTGAAAATATTTGTTCTGAAGAACTGGAAAATCTGACATTTTCAATTCTATTTGGAATGATAGATATTCAGCACTACAAAATAATCGTAGGATTACTATTCAGACTTGCTCAGACAAAATGACAAAAACAAAGGTGAAAGTTCTATGAAAAAACATCGAAAGCTGTGAAAGTCTAAGTACAGGGGACATATTCTTTAGTATCTATTCCCTATCTTTCTATGGTTTAATCAAATACCATGTTAATAACTCTGATACTGTAAGACCTTTTACTATCTTGCTCTGATGTTTTTCTGTCAAGGGCTAACTAATAGTTTTAGCTCTCCAAAGAACAACATAACAAAGATAAGGCAAATGCCAGGAAATGTATTCATTAAATAGTCAAGAGAATGCCAAGGACAAGCTCACTGTATAAAGTGTTAGGAGAACATCAATATTTGAGAAAAGGAAGATGCTGCTTTGGTATAACATATTTGTGAAAACCAGAATAAGCATGTTTTAAGCAAGGCTTCTCTTTAATTATTGTCTGAGTTTCACATAAAGTCTGCTTCATCAACTGGATAAATATTTGACTGCTGTTCAGTAAATTGCATTAGTTTACTTTAACTGTATGCTCAGCCTTATTCAGGCATCCTACATTAGGCAATGTAGTGTGTAATGCATCTCTGCAGGTGACCAGAACTATTCTCTGTATGAGGTAAATTAAAACTCATATTTTAAAAATTAAACATTCTTGCACTTCATGATTTCAATATTTAATTATAACCTGTGTCAGGGCCTAATCTCTGACTGAGTCAGGCATGAAATTAATCAAAAGCAAGGCAAAAGCTTAGCATTTCGACTGCACTGTGAAAATATTTTTTTTTTCAGCAATTCTGTGATTCTTACAGAAGTTTTATGAGAAAGATGCTCGTGAGTGTGTAGTTAGGGCAACAATTAAAAGGTTAGTAAGTAGCCAAAATAATGATGATTTTTGTTGGTTGCCTTGAAAAAAAACCCAGCAGAACAGTTTACTCCTGAGATGTGAGTGCACTGAGGATGTTGTAACATTATAGACATGATCAGATTAAGGAGAGAAATCTTTGACTCTTTCTAAATCTATTTCAGGAAGAAATTTTCAACAAAGCATATCTCTGTCATTCTCATGGAAGTTGCATCAGGCTGCTAATACAGGACTAGATTTTATGTGAAGTTAAGAATACTGCACCCATAGAGAATACAACTATATTTAACTTTGCAAAGTCCTTGTGCAAATTAATTTGCTGTAAATAAACTATTTCTGGTTATACCTTTTAGACTGATGGAAAAAGCTGGTGCAGAGCAGTGAGTTTCTTTTTCACTGTGTATAACTTTATCTTTCCCCCCATTTAATCTGCTCTTTTAAACTCAACAAGTTCAGCACCAAACTTTGTAGCTGAGAAACAAAGGAAATGGTGATGTGCTGAAAAAGGCTGAAAATAATTCTTGAAATTTCATGAAGTTCAACTTTTTCTGCAAACTCATGAGATTGTGCTTTGGTTATTACATGAAAAACATAGATTTGGCTGGGTTTGGTTTATTTTGATGAATTTGTGTGTTTTTTGTGGCCTCAGCACTTCCCGAAATGAAGCATCCACAAAAACAGGAAGTGCAGATGCGGCCAACAATAGTGGAAAAATTCCCAAATGGGTTCCTAAAAGCTGACTTAATTACTTTTAAGCATAACAATATAAAGTAGATAAGTATGTTTGGACATACAGTGTAAATGGTAACTTTCTCCCATCCTGGCACAAAGCTGACTGGCTTCTGAAGGCAGTCAGGTAGCAGGACTGGGAATTTTATTTAGCTTAGCTCTATATTCTGCTCAAACACAGGCTGCCTTTGTGGTTTTAGGCTAATCATGTGTAACCTCCTTAGTTTTGCCTGTTGTAAAACACTTCACACTGCTAATGATTTGTGTGAGAATTAGGAAAGTGTTTGGCATATGAAAAATTTCTTATTATTGCTGGAAGAAAGATTTGGAAGTGGGTAGCTAAGCATGAACATGAACTTAGCTACTGGTTTGTTTATTTGGGAGAAGGAGCCATTCTAGCAGGCACAGGTCTTGAAGTGCCGCATTTTAAAAAGAAAAATATTTTTTGCAGAGTTTATTTGTATGAGCCTGCTGCCCAAGGTGGCCAAGACCAAGTCTAGACCTTGGTGATAGTTTGAGAACCACCAACTTACATCCACTGTGTTCTTTTGTTAAGATTATCCTTTAGCCCTGGAATCACACTGGATCTCATCACTGAGAATATTTTGCACCCATTAAAGTACCTTGGTTAATTGCAACTAGAAATCTACCTGGCTTCACCTAGCCAAGCTTGTGTTCTCAGGGAAGGCCTCTTGCTCCCCACACATCCATGGTATGAGACAGTTGGTATTGGTGTTGTGGCACTATCATTGCTTTAAATACAGGTGGGGTCACTGCTTTCGTTCCCCCCAGAATAAAGTAAGTAAAGTAGGCAGACTAAGTATCTCCCTCCTGGATTCAAAAGCCAATCCAGTTTCCCTTGGGAAGCCAAATCTTGTGAGGGCTGTGATGACTTACCAGGTGGAACTTCCCAGGCCTAAGTCTGCCTTGTTGCCTGGACTTAACCACACCACCTAAACAGGATTTGCAGTCATTAGCATACCTCCTGGTGAATCTACCAATTATTTTAAACCCACATACCCCTCCTTTATAAGAAATTTAACTTTATGATAACATTTCAAAAATATACAGAAGTGTGGTATGAAAAACAAGCTGTGTGATCTAATGCACTGGCAAAATAAATCATTACAAACTATATTTGTTTTTAATAATGTTGGACAGCTTCCATTATGCGACTCAAATATTACATTTAGTCTTTAAGCTGAATCTGCTAAGAAAGGTTTAGCAGACTTTCTGAGTATATATTTTTAGTAGACTGGAGTACGGTATAGACATTCAGAAACTTGTTTTCCAGTTGATTTAAGAACATTTTCAACACATTAATATACTTTTCTGATTTCCTTCAGGATTTTGGAGGTTCTTTGAGATTTGGGGTTCCTGTTGTAGTTTTGGTTACAGGATAAAATCTGGTTCTTTATAGGTTTCTAATGTGCAGTGAATGCAAATGATTTAAAACAGTTTGATAGGATTATATTAGCCAGCATAACTGTTGCTGTCACTCAAGCCTCCTCAGACTTTCCTCAGAGATGTCTCAGCTGTTGATCAAGCAGAGTCCACAAAACCTCTTCAAAATCAGAAGCACATATCTCATGCATGCTGCTCCCTTTTCCATGTGGGAAAGAAAGATTTAGACACTGGTCTCACCTCACAGAGAAGATATTTCTCCAAAATACTGAATAAAAATATCAGTTTGGAACAGGCCCAACTTTTAAGTGAACTCAAATAGTTTATTCTTTTTAAAATAATGAATGTTATAATTTGTCTTTAACTTTTTTAGAGTTGAGTTGATATGCTGAAGAGTTATTGCTGAGTATGTACGATTGCATTTGGTGAGCCTCACACAATTAGATTTGTTAAAACATGTTTTAAGTTTTTTCTCATTTTAAATGATATAGAATACATTGTACTCAGAATGATAGCCGCTTTGCTTATAAAAGAAGATTAATGACAACGAGGATATTGTTATTGTTATGCGGCAGTGGAAGATAGATAAAAAAGTAACCACTCTCTTTTTCATGCAATTCTAAAAGGCTTTTCTTAGCAGCCTGAGTGTTATTTGGTGTAACACCCTATTTACTGGGAAACTTCAATAATTTCCCAATATTTTCATTTCTAATAATGGCGTAAAACAATTACAGTTTTAGGAGTTCTATAGCCCTCACTGCTCTAGAGGTTTTCTAAATATTTTCATTATCTGATAGAAAATGGCTTTCTGCTCAGTATACCATACAAATCTGACCATGAAGTTACTTACTAGGGTAAGTGAAAGGTGTTGGTCTGTGCTTTTATTGCCCTATTTATGGAGTGATTGCTAAACCCAACAGTACCTTATAACCTCATGAATAAATCATGGAATCAGTCACTGTATTTATAAAAATGTCTGATACTTCTTTCCAGTTTCCAGCATTTGAACATCTTTGGGTGACTGAAATATATAATTACTAAATGGTGAGCAAATAAAGTTATCAGAGCTGGGTTTTGTGGCTCAAAATGCTTGCAAGCAAGGTCTCCCCTGCGTTAAGGAACTCTGTATGGCAAAGCAAGTTCATCAGTGTTTACTCATACAAACACACGTTTGTATTTTCATGCCTGTCTGGATAGGACTGAGTTTATGGTTCTTTTCGAATGCAGGGACTGTCTTGCACTGAGAGGCAAAAATCTCACATTTGAAGGGAGCTGTGTTACAGGGCTGTGCCTCCCACCTAACCCTGCCCTTCCTGCATGGTCTTTTGGACCAGAGGACACAAAGCTTTAGGCATTAGCAGAGCAGTCAGCTCCTTAGGCCGACTGCTGGAGCAGTACAGCAGTTCCACCACGGGGCAGTGACAGTATTGCTGACTGCAACCCTGGTCCTGCTGCCATCCCCCAGCTCCATCCCACCCCGTGGCATCAGGGGTAGCATCAGGGGGTGGGAGCCAGCAGGGACAGCAGTATGTCTGCACCAAGTTCATGTTCCTCTTGCCCTGCTGAACCTTTAACCTGGCTCCATCTGAGGCTTGAGAGAGCAATGAGATCTTCTTACTAATATGTAAAGGCAGAATCAGAACCACAGCATATGGGTTGGGAAATCTAATGGCGCTGCCAGATCCTGAAATCTTTATCATGCTCCCCTTGACACTTACAGTGATACTGCCAGCTATTTCCCACTGCATGGATGAGTACTGCAAGAAAATGACTACAAAAGCAAAACTCGTTAGATACCACACAAACATAATGCTGCATTAGTGTCCCATAGACCCACACACTTGCTCTAAGCTGTCTTTTGTGCCTTTCATCTAAAACTCCATCATCCCTGCTTATGACTTTACTAATGTGCTCCAACTGCCACAGTGATTGACAATGTCTCAATTTAAAACAAACTGGCAGTGCTCCCCTGGCTTCTTGTGCCACCTCTTCCTAGAAGACAGCCCCTGAACACCCAGTGGTCCTGGGGGTCTCGCTGAGCCTGGACTTGCTAGTGACTCCTGCAGGCGGTTGGAAAGTTGCTGGAAGCGGTGTCATCGGTACTTGCCCTTAGGCTGTAATCAAATAACCAGTGGGTCCTGCAGTAAGTATCACAAAGCTGTGACCAAGGCTATTCCTCTTGTTCACAGGTCACATACCTGAGACAGTGGGAGCCACCAGTAATGCTGGCTCTTTGATGCCAAAATACAGGAATGTTGCTCCTGATTCAGCTCCTTCACACAGCTGGGACAAAACCTTGTTAACTTTCCTGTGCCTAGTGGTAAGACCATAGTTTTAAACACTGGTTTCATTTATTGAAAGCAAATAAAAAAATCTCATAATGGGGACTATGTCTACATGTTGCTTTTAGTTCAAAAGATTCTAGCTGGCTAACTCTTTATTACATCCATGTGTGGTACATATTTGTCTGTAAATAGTTCCATACTGTAAATAGGGAAATGATAAATTAGTTTTCATTTCAATGCATAAAAAAATAAGTTTAGATGATTTACCTTGAAGGAAGTGTAAACATTCCCATGTAAATTGGGTCAACCTGGGACTCATTTGAAAAGGATATTGAAACATTTATTTCTTTGAATGTCAAAGATATCTAACCTAACACAATGTAGAGTCAGTGTTTCTGACAGGCACAGACTGTTCCTTGGAGATCTTGTGAGCAGTTTCTCTCTGTGTCTAACTTGCCAAGTATAATTCCTTACCTATCTCCAGCACTTGCTGTGTTGTTTCACTCTTTGTGAAACACTTGTTTCAATCCTATTTTGAATTTCTTTATGTCTTCTGTAGTATTTTGTTGTATATTTCAGGTGCCTGAACGTAAATCACCAAGATACGTCTTTTAGAATCATAGAATGGTTAGAGTTGGAAGGGACCTTTAAGATCATCGAGTTCCAACCCCCCTGCCATGGGCAGGGACACCTCCCACTAGAGCAGGTTGCTCAAAGCCCCATCCAGCCTGGCCTTAAACACTTCCAGGGATGGGGCATCCACAACTTTTAATATAGGAAAGGCTATGTGTATATATATAGATATATATAGTGCTAAAATTAGATACATAGACAGGTAACTGAAACTTGGACTTTCACATCATGACATTTTTTGTGCACTGCTGGCACATTTTTGGTCCTTTTCAGAACTGACCTTCTGCCTTCGGATACATGAAGGCAAAGTAAACTAGGTAGTAATTCAGTGAAAAGTCCACATTTTTCATGTTTCCCCCCCCTCTACACTCTAGTATTAAATGTGTACACTCTAATATTACATCTAATGACTGATTGTTCTTGGAAGCATTGGCAGCATTCATTCTCCACCTGCTGGTACCCTTTCACTGACAATTTCTGTGCTGTAAGCATTTTTAAATAGTTCCTGATACATGAGAACAGAACGGCCTCAAAATGTAGACAGTTTAAAATGCATGAAAAGGGAGTTGTCTTCATATGTAACATTCGCTTATCAAAACATCAGGAATGTATAAAAGGAACTTCTCAAGTCACTGTAGTAGTATATATAGGTAAAAGTATAATTTTCTACGTAAATGAGGAAAACAAGACTACTGGTAGTCTCAAGGTTATTCTCAGATAACTGGAAATCCATTTTCACTTAGATTATTTCAATTACTTGTTAATATTCCATTAATATTTGGAGTGCAGAACAAGTATAAGGGGCAGATACATTTTTCTCAGAGTTCTTCATTATTACTGTCTTTTATCTCATATAAAATATCTATTGACAAAGAGAAAGACTGATTCAGAAACTAAGAATGGTTTATACTGCATTTATCTTAAAAGACAGAACTATCGGGTGACTATACAAAATGAATATAAATCTTTGTTATTAGTTTTGTCCTCTGCTAGTGTCCACATCATGTGGACAACCTATTACTGCTTTTTGTCTGATTGCCACCTCTATCGGCAGTGTCAGTGGATATTAAAATAAATGAACTTAGGGACTAAACAAGTCTGCCTCCAGATTTAAGGCACAGCAACAAGGAAATATGAGTGAACTCCCACATTATGGTAAATAGACATTATGTCTGTCATGTGAGGGGAAAAAAACCCTAGTAGATCTGAGTTTCAGAGCAGCATTTGGGGCAATTTTTGGACAGTTAGGCATAGGTTTGCAGTCTTTCAGAGGGATTTTTTTTTCCCCCATGGAAATACAGATCCGTCAAGTTATGTTTCCTGCAGTGAGACTGATTTATTCTCCTCTGTATGTGGACGTAGACCTATGTGATTGCATTAGGCTATTAGGATTCCCCAAGATGTCTCAACCTTTCTGATGTTTCCAGACATATGGAATATTGGATGAAGTAGGATGAATCCCCCCCAAGCAAAATTTACAGTGGGAAAATCATCAAGACCAGAGAAACCCAAACATACAGTCATTTTATTAAAGTTGTTGGTTTTTCTTCAGAATGTTTCTGGTGAGAAACTCTGGTAAGAAAAAATATAATCCATGATATTATGTTTGTGGAGAACTTGTATTGTTTCAAACCTGTATTATTTTAAAAAGCAAATACCTCTCTATATCAAGTTAACATGTGTCGCTCGTCTTTTAAGCTCCTCTGTATTAGCCATAATTGAAAAATTGTTGTCTCTGAGTTTAACTTTTTTTTTTTCTCATATATATGGTCAATAGAAAGCCAAAAACATACTTTCCTTGTATGTCTTGTTACTCTACCCTGCCGTCAACATTTATAATTCATATTCATTTTAAATAACAAAAATTAAAGAATTATGCATTCATGTGACTGAACATTAAAATTTCCATTACCAATGATTTCCAGCTAGGAGAGATGGCAATCTACAAAACAAAGTTATGATGATATGGGACTTCATTTCACATATCGAGAATATTCAATGAATACCTTAGTAGAGAAGTACCTTTACATCTCTTTAGCTATGTCTTTTTGCAAATAAATTTTGATTAATGTTTCTGTGGTGACTACAACAATCAAGCTTGAAAAAACAATTCTAAGGAAAAGCCTGTAATGTATGTTTAGCTATGTGGCACTGCAATAAATGAGAAGAATCAGGATGAAAAACATAAGTTGGCATGAAATAGTATTCAGAGTGTGCAGTGGTCAATCGTATTTGCTTCAATATAACTTATATTTGGTGCATATTTATTTGACAATCTCTGTGAGTAACTTGCCTTTCCTCTGCAAGTGGTATCTGGGTTACAGCAATGACCCTCTGCTGCTGGACCAGGCGTGGTGGCTGCTGGGGTTGGTGTTGAAGCTGGAGCTGATGGGTGCTGCCACCCCTTGCCACTGCGGGGCTCATGGAGGCGACTGCAGCTGCTCACTTACTCTGGTAGCAGCTGCCTCCCTTTGCTGCATCACCGCTGGCAGTGTTTTATGCCATTTATTTTACTCTAGCAAGTCAAAAAGGACCGGCTTAGAGACTGGACGAAACCTGACTCTGCACATAAGACATATAAAGCAGAATTAGGCAGCTTCATCAGTGGCCTCTAACTGGCTCCATATATCAGCCAAATAGTAAGCAAGTAACATGCAGCGGGCAACGTTTTGTTGTTGGCTTTGGTTTGAGCTTTTTAATATATACTGGCATGAAGCATGCCAGAAGACCTTACAGGCTGCCAGACTGGGAATTACTGATCTAATGGTTATAGCAGAGATTTCAGAAACAGGACATCTGGTGCTTCTTCCTACTATTTTCACTGGCTTTCTGTATGACCTTAAGTAGATAATTTCCCTCCTCTCTGTCTTAATTAACTCACCATCTATATTATAAAGGTATTAATTCCTACCCATCTTGGACTAAATATCAATTATTGTCATGCTGTGGCTTCATATGAATGTGCATTTTATAAGTAAGGGATATTTCATAAATAAAATTATTTTAATGCCTTTCTTTTGTTTTGTGCTATGTCAGTTAGACGTTCTCTTCAAATCTGAACATGGTTGATTGTCTCCTATATCTTAAATGATTCTTCTATCTGACTTAATCAAAAAGAGTTGTTTCGATGATTAGAACACCTTCATTTGTCTCAAATACAGCCGTTTTTAAGACTGGAAAAGCTGTTAGTCCCTCTTCCGTGCAATCAAACAACCTTTATCTGCCATTTGGTATCACAAGTAGGAGTTTTCTTTATGCCCAGAATGCACCCAGATGCTTTCGGTACATGAAAGGAAATTTTATCCTTTTCCTCCATTTTCTCTGCTTCATTTTCACTGAATGAATGGGTGGGATATGCCCTTGTTCTCACAGAATGGGATGTTATAATACCTGAACTTTATCCCTTGTATTTCCAAGTGATTGGATCATTTCTTCCGTTTCAGTAAAATTGGACAGTGTATTGAGGTTTTCGTGATACCATGTTATATAGACTGGCAAATAAACCACAGGATGCTTTTTTTTTTTTTTTTTTTTTTCCTATTTCAAAGTGACAAGATCATCAGAAACTCAGTAAAGAGACTTTGCAAGGGGGTCAAGAACATTTTTCAGACTGTTTCTTCAGGAAGATAAAAGTAACACCCATTTTTTTCTTTTGGCTGTGGGTGGCCAATTATGAAGACCTGTCTTCGGATGAAAGAAATAGGGAGCGCGCGGCACCTGCCTACTTGAATCCACTTCATACAGAAATATTTTGCACTATGTGGATCCTCGGCCCAGCTAGCTGTTCACTAGCTGTGCATGTACTTAAGCGTCAGCCAGTGAGCCGGGTGGGGTGCTGATGCTCCTGAGTCCAGGCACTTACCACCTGCCTAAATACCAATAAAATTCTCTACCTTGAGTCCAAGACACAGGTTCAAACCTCAGATGTGTTCTCAGACCTTACAGGAATTGGGCACTGTAGCAGAAAATAGCTGGAAAGAGACACTGACTTGGCATGTGGCTAAATATACAGAGAACAGGACCTCCTTAGGATGCTGCAATTAGTGTAATTTGAAACAGGAATCTGAAGCCAAATCCTCCACATCTAATGTGGGAATGTCCTAATCACCATGCTTCTCAAAAAGGAGGTAGAGCTTCCTCAGTATTTCCTGTTCAGGCTATTAAATGCTATATTAAATAACTAAATGTGAATTAGGAAAAAGGTTAAGGGGGGAAGAATCAAGAACATTCTCCTGCTCATAGGGAACTTACATTCACACACCTGTTTCAAAGAATCCTTAATTATTTACATGAAATGCTGCTCACTTGGTAGAGTGACTAAGTTTCACCTAATAACTGCCGGATAAACACACCAAAAGTAGGAAGAGACAAATACATTGCTGTTGTCACTTCAGCCCCTGTGATACCGCATCTGCTTGTTTGGTAGGTAATTTCCTCTTGATAAAATAAATGACGAAAAATAAGTCTTTTCATATTACCCATTTAAGGTGGAAATGATTTCTCCCCACCCCCTTTTTGAAACAAAGTAGAATATCACCCCGGTATTGCATGGAGGGGCAGCAGGAGCTGTGATCTGGTAAACTAATTTCATTCCTGTAATTTAGATTTAGTTGCAACCCCTTATTGCAGAACCAGCACTCCCAGTGAGTAATCAGGGAAAGATGGTTTACCTTTGAGTTTATACCAGTATGGCTTAGGCTGAGTAAATGCTAGGTGTGCAGAGTATCATCTAATTGTCTAGTTTTCCCTACAGGGGTCTATCCCTGTTAGGCAAACGCTGTGCCAGCCCAGCAATGGCTTGAACCTAACCTGGGTAATAAGTGCACATGAAATTTAGTAGCTCAGCAGAACCCAAAGCTTTTGACAATCAAATGGTTAACCCTTTCACAGATCTGTTTCTTGGGAATTGAATAAATGAGGGTATTGTAATGTAAAGAACATTTGTTGGCTGAAGGCCACCATGAGGGAGATTAGTGGGGGGTATTAAAGATGAAATTATAAAGTCTCAGTGAAAGAGATTCAGTTGAATTCAATGATAAATGACAGTGAAAGGAAGAGAGGGATATTTCTGAGATGAGCTGTATTTCCCTAAAGAAAAATACTTGTGAGATCAGATTTTTAAAGAAGGAGTCTTCTTTTTTTATTATTGAAAAGGTTAGATTATATCATTTTTGAGAGCTCTGTTCTACTGAATGTAATAAAAATTGACATGAAGTGTTTTAAGTTTGTTGATAATTCCATACTATTCTGACCCACTTTATCTGAATATCTTAAAATTCAATTTCACTTGTAGAAGGTATTCTCATATTATCCTGCTATATAGGCTACAAAAGGCTGGTAAATCCATAGATGTTCACGACCACTCATGCAGAAATGAAATATTTAACTACAAGGGTATCTTATATTTCAGAAGTTATTTGCTGACACTTCATTCTCTGATCCTTGTAGTCCATACAAAATGATTTGCACATAGGAAATATAAGTAAATGCTTTACAAATTGACTTTTTGAATATTTTGTTACTACTGCTAATAGATTTTATTAAGTGCTTTTTGCTCAGAAACATTTCAAATGTTGTGGTTTTTTATCATTTAAAAGCACATTGCATGTATTAATCCTCTTAAAGGATTCTTTGGTTTTCCTCAACAAAAACAATAAGAGGATAGGGGTGTACATTCTCATAACAAGACATATGAAAGCTGATGTGTATTAATTATGCTTATTAATTTAACTTTTGTTAAAAGAAAGATTAATTATAATGCTTTTATTATAGGAAAAAACCCTTCCATATTTTACCTAAGTCTAAACAGGTAGAAGTCACTGTTTTTTTGCTTAGTTTGAGTGGTTATTAATATAGAAATCTAACTAATCTTCCTCCTTTAACATTTAGAACAAATTACAGTGCACATTTCATTGAGTAAAAATGCAGCCTCATGTCATTCTAAATCACATTAAGAATCAGTTGAAGTTGGGGAGGTGGATGTCGAACTGTCAGATTTTAGAAAGAGTGGAAAAACTTGAGATCAGATTTTCAGCCTACAAATTCAGATGGAAGAATTTAATCAGCCACTTTCCGTGTGCTTCACTGACTATCAGAAGTTCTGTCTGTCACATACAGATGTGGATGTGAATGTCTGATGTGTGTTTCCCAGCTCTACCTAATTGGATAACTACAGAACTGGTATTAGAATAGACAGTTAGTAGTCAGACCTGTAAACCGGACAACAGCCAAATTTGGAATGGGAAGCTATATATTTTCAGTGTAACTTCCATGTCAATAAACTGATAAAAAATATTAACACTGAATCAGCCTTTTCATGACAGATTTTAGGATACCGTTTCTATTATAGAAAATAGGTTTCTGTTGTTTGTTTGAAAGCGTAACTCTTCAATTTCCATGTGTATTAAATGACCCTTATTTTTAGTTCGTGCACCCTGGAGTGCAGGGAGAATACAACAGCCCTTACCCAATGCTAAGAAATGCCCATGAAACACCTCACCCCAAAGATTTCCACTCTTAGTCACGTGCCCTGGTAACCCAAAGGGAATTCTAAAGTGCTACTAGCCACTGTCATGGATGGAAAGGAGAACATTACAAATTTTACCACTGTAAAACACTTTCTGAGCCTGCTTCTTATGCTATACAAAGGCTGTTACCCCATCCAACTCGGCAAACAGACTGTCCTTTATTATGTGTGCGATAGCATTAGCATCACAGACAGTGTTCATTTTCTTGCCGTTCCCCACTACAGGACATGTAGAAAAAAGATTCATGATCGGAGCAGACACTGTTCAGCAGGATTCGAGCGTTGACAGAGCAGGTTGAATAGTAACATACGTTTCAAACATTATATTGTAAAATTCCTGTAACACATCTGGTCAGTGCTGTTGCTAGAAGTCATAGCCTGACTCCACTGGGCACACCGTTTTGCCTCAGTTCAGTTACTTGCATTTAAATACAGCCTAGGCAGAATGGAAAGGCAATGAGATTTTTTGAATAATTTGCTGGAGGGCTTAAAATATCTTAGTAGAACAAGACGACTATCTAAAAAAAAAATAAAATTCTCCTGGGTGGCACATTCATGGCTTCATGACTAATTTGAGATGGCATAATTTTAGAGATACTAAGAAATCCTATGACGGGGACAGAGCTGCCACATCCTAAGATTTCAACCTACTGTCGTAATGTGAGGGTATAAGGACTCTAGAAGGGGCACAATACTTGTCAATTAAATTAAAAGTGCCAGGATGGTTGTCCACGTTGCTGAGTTCCTGAAATGGCAATGTGTCTTGTTTTCTTTCAGATGTTAGCAAAATCCATACTTTCATCAACTAAGCTATGGAGAGTTTCAGAGTCTCTATGGGGAGACTTGGTTTCAAATCAAATTGTTAAGTAAAGCAGGAGATTAATTGGTTTCTGGTTCCTATTTGGTTTTGGGTAGAATTTAAAGTTTTGGGTTATGTAACCTTAAACAGTTTGAAAACAAATTATTTGTGAGGATTTTATCTCCCTCTGAGATGCCGTGCCAAAACAGCAATTGGAAGGATGTTTAAAGTAAAGTTTATTCCTATGAGTAGGGGATCTAGTACTTTGTGTTCTCCAAAGTAGTGCTTCAAACTGGCTTGTTGCCTTGGTCTGCAATAATCCAAACAGGCCAGTTTACAGGAAACAGGAAGACCAGATCTTCTTTAGGTTCTGAGGAAGGCAAATTATAATGTGGAACTGCACTTTAAGGTATGATAGAAAACTGGTAGGATTTTTTTGGTCATTTTATTTTATCTTTTTTTTAAAAAAAGGTATAGTATCACTCATTGACCTCCTCATACCTGTTTTGGAGGAAGTGCCTAAAGAATTTTTCTTTGAAGATCAAAACAAAAAAAAATGAAGAGATGTCTAAGTTAGGTGAGGCCCTCAAGTTAATATATTTAAAGTGAATTTATTAAGGGGGGAGGGAGTAAGGGAGTTGTACGCCCTCTCCCCACATTTAGTGCTCTTAGGTATGACACGTACAGTGGCATGGCTCCTTTGATGCGACGTCCCAGTGTGTCCCCTCCATCCACACACTCCTCCCTGTCAAGCACACTTTGCCTGTGTCTTGAACATATTCATACTTTACTAGTTGTAAAACTAAATAAACAAAGAAGGAGGCTTTTTAGGAATTTCCTGGAAATCCGAAAGTTTACAGATTCTTAACTGTACTATCATTTGAGAGTGGGGTGTGCCTTATTAAACTAATGATACTACAGAGCACATCTGAAATCTTGATATTGAGGCCTTCCAAGACGCAGCTATATTTATACTGCATAATACTAATACTACTACTACTACCAATAATTTTTAAATAATATTCAGTGGCTTTGAAATATTCCTTCTCTGGCAAACAAATCTTAGGTTTCTGATGGATTATTACTGCTGTTCTAGGAGCAAAAAGGGTTGAATGTATTCTTTTACTGTCTTACCAACCACCAGGACACAGCAATGCCAGATGGTTGGGGTTTATAGCCAGCACTTTATGTACATTAAAAAGTATTTAATGACACTGTAATCATGCTTAAGAGTAGCCTGGATTCAGAAATAATGTCTCAGCCACCAATCACCTGCAAACAATGAATAACCCCTGAGAAAGAGTGCCAGAAAAAACAAGAGATTGTATATACCTTCCTGGAATTATGAACAGATTTCTGACTTGATGGAAATTCAAGTAGTGTTGAAAGCTGTGAAGAGGAAAGGTGTAGAAGGGCCATATATACAATAACCCAGAAACACAGCTATACCATTAGGACAGAAATGTTTAAGTTTAGCATGACAACAAGTGTGAAGAAATTAAGTTGAAGTGTAGCTAGATATGGAGATAGGATCTCATTGAAAATTTTCACCTCTTGCCTGGAAAAGGTCTTCAGAAAGTTTAAATAAGAAGAGAGTCACACCAGACTTGGAGATGACATTTTCATATCTTCTGAAACTGTTAGAGATCTTGAAATTATAAGTAAAGAGCCGAGTGCAGATGAATAAAGACAGTAAGGATAAGTATGTGGGATGTCAAAATTAGGCAAAGTCAATTATTTTTAAAAAATTGTTCATGTACAACCTGTTTACACTTTAATAGAGAGAGCTCATCAATCATTAAAACTGCTTCATGCTTCCCAAAATAAGAGCCTGTTTTCATTACTTGTAATTTTGCCAAGCCTGAAACATCTGTTCTAAAATTTCCCATACAGACTGAATTTTTGGAAAATTTCAATCCTGATAGATAAGTTTCTTCCAAGAACAAGATTAGACTGAAAAATGTGATGACTTATCCAGGGCCACAATGGAAAATTGAAAGAGATGAACTAAGCTTGCTCCTTAGAGATTGTAGCATAGTGTCTCAATCACGAGGTAGCTCTTCTTTACACATCAACACGATATGTATGTTTCAAAATTCAGTGTGATTTACTAAAAATTACTGGAGAGAAGCGCTTGCCAAAGTTATTTTTTTATATTAATCCCTCCACACTTTAAACACAATAGTCCCATAAAATTGCAAGAGGATAACCAAGTAGCTGTGGTATCTCTTGGCTACAATACATTGCTAGTTATCAGGATGTGATAATGTGGAAGCTAGAAAGGAGAGAATAGATCTTGAAGATTTTTTCTTCATGTATATCTCATTATTATTAATTACCATAAATAATATAAATGCATTTTTAGTTGTACAGTGTTGGAAAAATAGAAACTGTATCAGAACATGCTAGAGCTGCAGAATTACTATCAGGGAAGGTTTTATTTTTCTCCAAAGAATGTTAGTTACACCAAGAGATTTCAGTTCAGTTGTCAAAAGAGCCATCTAGAGTTCATTGTTAATAGAATTGGAGAGGAGCCTTACGTAAAACTCAAATTTAGCCCTCTCTATTAGAAGGAAACCTGGATCATGAGCCCAGCTTCACACTTTGGGCCCATTTCCATAAAATTCAGAGGGGTTTAGTTCAACATACACTGCTTAAGATGCACGTGATTCAAATAGCCCTCTGTAGAGAATCTTCAGTGTATTCATCCTTCCACAAAGAGGTTCTCCATAAAAGCTCTTTCTTTCAAGCCTGATAGCTCCTGCACATGAATAACTTTCACCATAGGAACTCACTGAGGCAGCAAACCCTGAACTTAGTGTCTTTTCAGAAATAACAGGCTCTTGGAACAATATTCTCTTAGCTCCCTTCAGAAGCAATTAACTGCTTCAAGTACACCTGGAGCTTATTAAGTCTGGGAGAGGCCTTAAAGCTACAGTTCACATTTCCCTTCAGTCTGGTAAGAAATCAAATAAAAGGGTGATTTTAAGAAGTCACTTAATGCTTGTTCCATATTTCTGGAAAGCAAAATATTCTATAGAAGGTGCTTGCTTCCTTTGGCAAGAAAAACCTTATTTCCAGCCTAGGAAGCTTCATATCGTATGAATATTTCATTTCCCTTCACTTTAACTGGAGAAAATGTACAGTAGGACATTTTAAAGGCTTTTCTCGGTTTCCAGCTGTGTGATCTACACAGCCACATAAAGATCTATGGCATCTGCTAAGACTGCCTGCTTTCAGAATTGACATAGGTGTAGCTATGGTCACTGGCTTGTTGGGACTTTGAGATGGCTGATTACAGTATCAAACTAGTGAAAATGATACGTGGTGATATACATTAATTAAACCCACCAAAGTAACGACAGCTGTGTCACTCTAAATATTCCTTATTTGGCTTTGAGTCTATTCTCAGCACAAGTATGATTCGGAGAAAAATCTAATA
Source organism: Numenius arquata (assembly GCF_964106895.1). Classification (NCBI taxonomy): domain Eukaryota; kingdom Metazoa; phylum Chordata; class Aves; order Charadriiformes; family Scolopacidae; genus Numenius; species Numenius arquata. The sequence goes on from NC_133577.1 coordinate 104,177,900, forward strand.
AAATTATGTAGTAACCTCTGTTTGGAAAGTACGTGTATATTCTCTGCTGAAATTTGTGTCCCTCAGACTGTAAGATTTCACAAAGGGTGGCATTACTTGGACATGAATTTCCTCTTCTCTTAGAAAGTGAACAAAACCAGAAAATTTTGTGGAGAAATGAAAAGCAATTAAAGAACCCCTAGGGCTTTAGCTTTCTTTTAAAACAGGGATAAGGTTTTTTGTATGGTCTGAAGTCCTGGTGGTCAAAGAGGACAAGAAATGGCAGGAGTAAGCACATCTGAGTATCTGGCATCAAACAGATTTCATAGTCTGATCACGCCAACAACATCCCTGTCACATTTGATCATGCTCTAGGTAAAATCACAAAGATGTGGATGTGATAACCCTGAAAAAAACTTTTTGCTCTGGTAAAACTGCATGGATCTGAGACAGCTAGAGTCAATTTAATTGGGATCTAGCAGAAAGAGTAAAATACTGATTTTTAATATGAAAGAGCCAAGAAAAATATAAGCATAATGTATTTCAGAATGAGTGTGCCAAATCAATGTGGTCGGATTTATTGGCTAATAGAGGCTGTAAACAGTAGATCAACCCCTTCCCGGAAGATGGATGAGAACTGAACTGCATTTCACTCTTGTTCCATAGCTCGCCTTGCAACTGGCAAGGAGTGTTTATACCTGTTTAAGACTAGTGATTTTTTTGGTGGTGGTCTAAATGCTCCACGTAAGGTCCAGATGTTGTTCTGTGGAGTGGAAAATAATGCATGATTGAGGAGCCAAGGACATACAGATACATATGAAATTTGGGTAGATAGTCTTTCATCTGGCATTCCCTAATATGTAAATCCTGTCTGAAGCACTGGCTATTCAACTTTAATGTTCTTTGAACGTATTTTAAATAGGCACAACATAAATTATATTCCCTTAAATTGGCACTTCTCCTGGGATTTGCATGCCTTAGAGCATTTTTAATAACTTACAGACATTATATGAATGTAATGGAAAACTGTCTATTGTTCTTCCACTGGCCAAGGAGCATTTACCTTAATAAGAGTAACAGAATGTTTTGTGACTCTCTCTCCAAAAAGCAGCTCCAGCAGGCTGAGAGCAGAAAGAAGACTAGGCTGACCATGGCATTTAATCCTAGGTAATCCATCAGACTGGCAAAGACATCACAATATACACATAAGCACTGACTAAATGAAAATATCAACCTAGCTCAAAGGGAGACATTTACCTGTGTTCCTTTTATCAGTAACCCTTCCAAGCTTGGCAAGGGAATGCTCTGTATGATTTCAGCGTGCTCAGGAGAAAACATAGAGTCAGTTTGGGAACATTGATGAGAAGGAGGACATGGACCTCAAAGCAAGCAATGGTAAAGTTGGGAAGTTATTTTTCAGAGCATGACTCATTTGAAGAGTAGCATCAGGCCTGGATTTAAATGTTTTCTTTTGTCATCTGTTTATCTGGTGTTTTGATAAGTAGCTGAGCACTGCCATAAGTAGTGCTGACCCTTCAATTCACATCTTCTCAATATCTATTGCATCCTAAATTTAGAAAGGATTTTTTTAGCCAACTTTTTTTTTTAGGATTTTTTTTAGTGGTGGTGGGTGTTGATTGCATTGATCGTTGTTACTATTTTTTCTTATTTCAGTGGAATTGGTTGTGGCATTAGTGGTGGGTAACAGTCTGAGTGTTTTTTGTTTGGCTGTATAGCACAGCACCCATTATAATTAGGTAAATTAAACCACAGTAATAATAAATAAATAAATAAAGATAATAATTTCATAGTTTTTCTGTTTCTGATTTATTGGGTAGATAAATTTTGAGACTTACTGTAGTCTTTTAAAAGTTCATTGTTACAATGTAACAAGAATACAGTATAAAACTTAAAAGTAGGATTGGAAAAGAAAAGTTGTAAAGGAAAAAAGGTGTTATGTGAATCGCACAAGAGAAATAAGAGAAACTAGAAGAAAAATATTTCAGAGGCCTGCAAATTCATTTCACTACATCTTTGGGAAAGTGTATATTTTTGGAAGATTTTGTATTTTACAATTGAGACAGAAAGTGAGAGCCTACATATTTGACAATTAACTTTATCAATTGTATGTATTTGCATTTATAACTTTGAAGTTAACTTTTCCTTTTGGAAGTGTTCAACTACAGCAATTCCTAGAAAGAAGTTATAAAAGAACTTTATGTTCAGCTATACCAACAAGTTTACATTTTCCACATAATATGTTGCTTTCTTTTTGTAGTAGGTTTGCTGGGGTCCTTTTTAGCCGCTCCCTCAGATTAGTTTATTTTTGTTTTTTAAAGAGACTTTAGCAGAAGAGAGGAAAGCAGTTTAGATCCAGTCTCTGTGAAAACGGTTTCATTCAGTAAGAAGTTATCTTCTTTTAGCTTGCATATTTGTACTTATGCCAGGAAGGAAAAAGTTGTGTAGTTAGGCTTTGAAGAATATTGCTTTTATTTTGTCTGCTTCATATGATGTTTTGTAGCTATCTTGAAGAATCATATACAAAATAAAATTGTTTTAACACATTTTATATCTAAGAGTGTCTAGCAGGCACTCTTTCAGTACCAATGAATTTTTCACCAGTCTTAAGTTATAGTGCTTCCAGAAGATGCTCTCCAGATAAGTCTTCAGGCTCTGCTTCTGCAATTAGATCCACTTGGGTGAAATCATGTGAAGGCCTATTCACTTCAAAACTTGCAGGTGCCTAATGTTTTCAGGTAGAAATTTAGATCTTCGAAGCCATTGCTCTGCTACTGTTGTATGGGTCCAAGATGCTGTCTATACTTGACATGTATTTCTGGATATCACAACTACAGTCCTGGTCATGCCAAACAGGCCAACGGTTAAATACCTGAATTTCACAAATTCATCTTTTTGCCTCTTACATCTAATCATGTAGATATCCTCTAACCATACTCACTGTATAATTCCTTGCATGAGAGAGAGCTAGAAAGGGTTTGTTTTTGCTACTACTTGCTCTAAGCACGGCACCACGGGGAATGCTCTCCAATGACCTGAGAGACTGAGTCAGCCAGAGGTGGGATTTGAGTGTGGGTCTCCTGCAGTCCCATGTGAATGCTCCAGTTGGGTCTACTGAGTGTAATACCTACACTAACTTATTACTCCCGAATCTATGCTGTGGTTGTGGTGAGTAACCTGTGTTAAGCACCTGAAATCAGAGAAAAACCTCAGCAGGGGAAAGAGTCAGTCAGTGCCCAGCCAGGAGATGGGTGGCTCCCTGCCTGGGAGTGCTGATAGATATCCCTATCTGCATTTCCTACTTTGTGTCATTTCCCTGCCTCCAGTGGATGTTATTCTCACAAGCCTATTTCTTCAGGAGCTTCAAGGTAGCAGGAGCCCATGTGCCTGTCTCAGGGTTACAGATTCCACCAAGCAGCAGGGTAATTAGGTTCAACATTGCAACAATTTACTTTGAAGTCCATTACGTGGACATAGCCTTGTTAGTTTATCTCTGAAGACTGGAGAATGGAATACAGGGTTAATTATCAAGAACGGTAGAAAAGACAGCCCCAACAAATAATGTCAGGAAAATTAGGAGGTCTCAAAATAAAGGAATTGACCTCGTAGTGTATAAATAATGACAAACAGTGGGACAAAGGTTGTGCTTTTATTTTGAGAAATGAGACAAAGGACCTGACAATACTCACAGATAAATAGAAGCATAACATCCACAGCAACCCCAACTGTCAGAGGTCATTCTAGAGTCACATTTTACAAGTCACAAGCTTCAAGACTTCTTTGGTAATATTTCAGCAAATAAAACAAAACTGAACTTCCAAGATTTCTCACTAACTGTAGCAGCTATTCATCATTCTAAATCTCTACCGGCATTTTCAGAGCTTTTCTGTCACAGCCACTGGAGTGGCAGGAAATTCCTGCACAGAGCTTGTCTTTTCACCCAGCAGTTCCAATTACTTCGGTCCTTGACTGCCGTTTTGACAGCATCACTTCTGAGCCATCCAGCAGTGTGATAAAAATTAGGAAACAACAAAAACAATGCATGGCTTTTGAATAGGCTATTTCTTAAAAAGTGTTTGAATATGTGTCAGTTAATTACCATGCTCCATGGTCATAAACAAGAGCGGATTTCACCATTTGTATTTCTTTCATCTGTAGTCAAGCGTTTCATCTCTGAGACCTGTCACAATAACTGATACAGTTTCCACGCGTCTTCATTGTGAGGCAGAGTTGGGCTTTTTAAGTATTATTGGAATTATCCTATACTTTATAATGAGTATAAATGGATTCTTAAAAATAACCAAGTGTGGTCAGAAATTCCTTGAGGTTTTCATAGACAACATTTTTGCATTTTAAACATGAACAACTTGAGGTACATGTATAGAACTATTTTCAATGTATTAAAAATTTGAAGCAGAAAGTAGTATAATTTTCATCAGAAAATACTGTTGTTGTTTCACTACACACTTGTCATTAATTAATAGTCTGTGTTTTGAGTATAGTCATAGCCTTGCTATTTGAAACAATTCCTTGGGAACAGGTTTTACAGTAATAAAATTTATTAATGTATTTGTGTCCACTGGGCTTGTAAAGACCAATTTCTAGGAGAGTCTGAATAAAACCATGACAGTCCTGCTGAATTCTGTGAAGCCTTAAGACTGAATTTCCCTTTGTTAAAAATCAAAATGTGTCAGAAATCTACTGACTCAGAATAAAATTGCAGGTTACATTTTCACCCTTGGGCTTAATCAAACATGTGGTGTAATATCAAATTTATTGTGTACTTTTGCTTTGAGCTTTGCTGACATTTCAATGCCATCAGCTGTAGAAATGTCGAAAAATGTGATTGTCTTTTTCTGCATTTGGATGTGGTACCATAGTTCACCTTGGCTTTAACAAGTTTCATGATATTGTCCATTTTTTAAGCTGATGGAGGCCATTTTAAAGATCATATTTGTGTATATAAAGAATCTCATACCACTAAGGTTATTATAATGAAAAACTACTGTAGTACTCTTCACACGCTGCTATATTGTTTATTTAAAGTCCACAGTTCTTGATTACCATATTTGTGAATGCAAAGATTATGTCAGGAAATATGATAAATATATACAAAATTTTTTGCTATTTTTTTCCTTTCTAAATCAAACAAATAAATAAACCCGTAAAAAATGTATGGATTCAGTATCATACTGCAGTTGCACTTTGTTTTTCAAGCAGATAAAAAGCTGTCAGGCATCTAGGACACATGCATTATGCCCATGCATGTGTATAATGTATATATATTGTTTTAGTGTGTATGCATATAAAAAGGCATAAAACAAAGTAGAGGTTTGAACTCTTATTTGCTTCCTCTATTAGTTATGTTGTGAAAAATAATGTTCATCTATATTTGGAATTAATGTTGAGTTTTCTGCTATTCATTTCTTATTTTATTCAGGAATCTCAATTTTGTGAAAAAGTCTTAATAGAACTTAGAAAAATATCATTTTTCTTGCATTTAATACAAAAATAAAAATGTAATTCTTACTCAACAGCACCCTTTCTTCAAGGATCTCAAAGCAACTCATACACGCTGCAGATGGATGTTTGCATAGACTCATGAAGTAGGTACTATTACTGTATTTTAAAAACATGAAAGGTGAGACATGGGAGGACTATACGGTTAGATCCACAGATCCAGGTATCTAACTTCATCTCTACATTGAAAGCCCTCTCAGCACACATGCTTACGTATGGAAGTTGTGGCAATAGCAGCTCTCCTACCTACGGCAAACCCTGCTTGTCCCAGCTGCCACTGGAACAGGGGATATAGGGATGGCAACTTCCTACATTGGTGGTGTCTCTTGAGACCCTTTGTCACAAAACCATTCCCCATCTGCCATCTAATCAGGATGGTGCTTTTACTCTTTTTAATAGAAGTTTACAACAGCTAAGTTACCTAGGCACCTGCTTTCAAGTATGTCCAGACGTGCTTGTCTCAATACCACTGACCTAGTAGACACCCATGTGCTGCAATATTGCAATTGAAAAGATGTGTTCAAGCACAACGTTAATATAGAACTGATGCAAAACTTGCTTAAGCTTGCACATGATCTTATGCCCTAACTGAGAAAATGCAGCTCTACTGAAAGCCAGTGCTAAAACTTTAAAGCCGTGTTTTCTTCATGTTTTGTTGCTGATGCCCTTTAAGAAATCAAATTCTTTATTTTCTTTCTGTAACTATGAAGTCCATATGAATTGCTACTTATTCAGTGCCATGTGAATATCAGTGATTACCTTTTAACATAAGTGCAACTCAGAAGATTATTATACTCTGATTAGTGCTTGTTATTATTGTTTGTTTCTAGGCTCCTGTTTTTCTGTAGACCCTCATCTACTGCCTATGGAGAATGCTGGATAGCATATGAAATAGAAATGAGCTTTAAGCGACATTCACACCTCCTAATCCAAGCTATTTGCAATTATTTTATAATCTTACAAGAGAAGCATTAACAGCTGATTGAGACTACAAATGCTGCAGGTAACAGCCACAAGAATAAGCCATGGAGACCCTACTGTCGCAGGTCTGGCTGGGATCCTTCAAATTATAAGCCAAACGTTAAACATGATCCATGACTGACTACATTCTGAGCCATTCTGAACTGCTCTTTGGCAATGCTCCTCAATGCAGAGTGACTTTGTAGCAGTGAATATTGAAAGCTATCACATTATCCAAAGTTACGTGCTTGTGCTGGTTTGGGCTTGCATAGAGTTAATTTTCTTCATAGTAGCTAGTATGGAGCAATATGCATGGGACATTGTCCAGCTGCCACTGGCTGGAACTGATGTGAAGGTCATTTGCACTGGGTCATGCTGGTTTTTGGTTACTGACATTCCCTAGCTTTGGCATGATCAAGAACAATTGTAAATTCCAGTATGCTATCCTAATAGTCTTGTACTACAATCTACCACTATTTCTTTGCTATAAGCATGCCCTTTTCTGGGTACATCAAGAGTTCATTTCATCTCCTCTTCATTAAAATAAAAGATGTCAATGCAAATGTTATTGCAAGCAGACCTATAGCAGGTTTCAGTTTTTTAATCTTGGTTTTCAGTCAACACAGGAAGCTTAGAATAACTGAGTGGTCATAATGTACTTAATTTCAAAATCATTGCCAGAAAAACATAGCCAAAACCTCCATAAATTTTGAAAAAGGGAACTACATCAGAATGAATAAACTTCTTAAAGAAGAAAGTGAAAAGGACAACCAAGAGGGGAAATTGTGAATTAAGGAAAAACTTGCAAAAGATATACAGAGAGAATTTTTTTTCTTTTTTCAAACAAGTGAAGACAGAAACAAGAGTTTGTAGAGACATTAGATAATCAAGGTATGCAAAAAAGACTTAGGGAAGATAAAGCTGAAACTACAAACATTTTTGCCGTGTCTGAGCTAACTCTGGAGAAACTTGGGTCCCATATAAGAAGCCCTTGAAAAACAGATTCTGACATCAAAGCACCTGTTTCAACAAAAGAATTCATAGAAAGAAGTTACAAAATTAAAAAATAATTTAGCATGTATGAAATCAAAAACTTTAGAGTAATTTAGGTATGAAGGTGTCAGATTATTTACACCAGCATATAACCTTTTGTTTTAAACTGCTTTGATACCTAAGGAATGGTATGTGATGCTGATTTAAGAAAAAAAATTCCAGGGAAGAGCAAGGATACTATTTGTTCCCATTTGAATTGAGCAAATACGAACACAATAGAAGAATAGAATTAGTAGATGTGAGTAAATGTAAGATATTTTGTGAGGGGAAGCCGTGTGGCTTTTGTAAAGCAAAATCACATCTAAAAATGGAGTATAGCTCACTGGAGGAGTCAGCAATCACACAGACAAGAGTAATACAGCTGCCAAAACCATCTTGCAATTCCAAAAGGTATTTTACAGTGTTCCTTGTCAAGGACCCATAAAACAGACTACCCTGCCATTGAGTAAGAGGGAATGTTTTTGAATGGATAAATAACTGCTCAAAATATAGAAAAAAAAAAAAAAGTTTATACAGCAAATTTTCTCAATTGAGGGAGGCTACTAGAAGAGATCAAAATTCTGGGCTACACCTGTGCTCTTCAACTTAGTAGAAAATGAGGTGGCAAGGTGGGTGAAAAGTGAGATGATAAAGTTTGCTGGTATTACAAAGTTATTCAGGACAAGGATAAGGATCAACTGAGAAGAGTTGTAGAACATAATACTTGGTAATAAAAAAACAAGTGAAAAATGTAAATAAATGTTAAGCGATGTCCATGGGGAAAAATAACCTCAGCTTTAATTACATATAAATCTAACTTAACATACACAACCTGTCACTCAGGAATGAGTTCTTCAAGTTATAAATAGTGGATAACTATAGAGAAATAGTTCTACGAAAACCTCAGCTCAAAACAGAAAATATCATTTCACCTCTCTGTAACTCCACAGTGTGCCCTCGTCTCAAGCACTGTACATAACTCTGATTCACTCCGATCCCCTTCTTCCCCAAGTCAGAAAGATAGAGAAAGGTAACAAGGATGATAAAAAGTATGAAACAGTTTCAGCATGATTTTTTTCAATAAACATATTAAGACTCTTCATGCTAGAAAAAAAGACAAGAGGCATGTAACAGCAGTTTATAAAGTCATCAGGGTTATAGAGGGGTTAAAAAGGGAATGATTGTCCACTGCCACTTCCAGAGTGAAAAAATGGTATCAGACGAACTTAGAATATGGCAAGTTCAAAACAAACAAAAAAAAGAAATAACTCCTCGTGTAATTAAGTTACTACAGGACATTTGTTGTGTTAAAGGTTGATAGAGGCTTGCAAAAGAATTGGAAAAAAATCCATGAACTACTCAAAAAGGCTATTGAATAAGAAGAATGCTCTACTTTAGTTAGTTCTTTTAGCTAGTGCAAATATATGTGGCCTGGAAAAGTAGACTCAGGAAACATAAGTGTTCTTGCATAGGCATCTACTGTTGGCTAATGTCAGAGACAAGATAGTAAGCTTGAACTTGGTTTTAGCTAGTACAGAGATGAGTGGTATATTATGTTCTCTACTTATTTTTTAAATTTCATTAAACAAACATTCCTTTTCTTATATATCCCTACAAACAAAATTAACAAGTGCTTAATTCTGCTTCATGTTGTATTTGGTACAGTTTTCTTTGTAGACAAGTTTAAGTAATTAAGATATGCAAAGGTACCTCAATTTTCATCTATGGATGGATCACAGGATACTGCTACTGTAGCCATGAAAAATTTTGGTTTTCAGGGATGCATTATAAAAATACTGTGTTGCTACTAATAATTACCTTTTGTTGTGCTAAGTTCTTGCTTAAGACTGCTCACATTTGAGGAGGCAGGGAGTTCTAAGCCTGTCTTGTTTTAAGGACTCCAGTAGCCCCACAAATTAGAATTTAGTTATCAAGCGGAACATGATATATGGGTTACACCTATCTAGCCAAGCTTATCATCCTTTGTTTTGCTTGAGAGTCAAGTTTGTCTGATTATCAACTCTGTATGTACGTTAATCTCCAACCTCAGCTACAAGCACTTTTGGCAGAGAAGTCCAGGGGTCAATGAAAGAGAAGTTTATGCAAGGCTCAATACCTGACCTGTTGTAAGGACACCGCAGCAGTCTGCACTGGCTTGGGCTCAGAGCCACAGAGCATTTTCCACTGTGGGCTGAAAAGACGAGCCAGTCCCTGAGACCCCTTCCTTTCTGCCTTGATGTGTTCTCTGAGGAGGGAGTGACAGAGCAAGGAGGTTAAAGTCAACAGAGCCAACCAAAGGCTTTCTCCTGAACAGCGTGCTAACGGCACTGTAACTGCCCTTTGCACTTCCACCACTAAGATCTGTTTCCCAGCACATTTCATATTTCACATGGCACACAAATGAATTAATCTTCACGGTGTTCCTATGCAGTAGGTAAATGTTGCCCTTAAATAAAAAAACACCAGCTTGTCAGGAGTGACAGGAAAGCTTCTGAAATTACCCCGCGGCTGGGTTCAGAACTCAGGAATTCTTTTCATTCCTGGTATTGCGTTGAGGTCATCTTGCTCTTTGATGTAGCCTAGAAAATGAAATGAGCTATTAAAATCTGGATACATTTCCCCATTAAATTAGAAACATTTACAAGTCCAGCATTGCACATAAAACTTGGATAGCATTTCTCATGATAAAAACATAACTGGATTTTTTTTCTCAGACATTCTGGATTGTGTGACCTGTGGTCTCTCTCTCTCTATTTGGCTTGTGGTTTGCTTGATTATGTAATTGTTAGATCTACTTAAAGGTCAGCCAAAATAAAATTATATTTTTTTGGAGTTGAGATGTAAACAAATGTTTGATCTTGCCCTGTCATTTTTCTTAGGCCTTCTGCAGAGCTGGGTTACAATGTGCCAGTATTCATAAAAGGAGATTATATTTTAGAATCTGTATTGTATTATTCATAAATATTTCAAGATACCTGCAAACCTACATTAAGAGCTATAATGCCTCAGGAAGCTAAAAAGGTTGATATCTTGCATTCAGTGTATTCTGTACAATACAACCATGTTTGTGCACAACTGGACACACATGAATATGTATTTACAAAGCCCTCTTTCACCACTGCTTCTCCATCTTAGCTTGAAAGTAACCAACTACACTAAGAAAAGAAAGCAAGGAATTCTTACAAACCTGGTTGCTCTATATCTAAAATCAACCCCCCAAATATAAATTATTGAATACTTTGTTTTAAGAACTTAAGGATTTGCTCACTGCATTTTTACTTTAAACAGATGCTATAGATACAGATGTAGTCTTTGCATTTACATAGGGCTGGTGTTATTAAGAATATCCACATGAGAAAAGGTTATAAAGATGATCCCTGTAAGAAGGTGAATCAGATAGCATATATTGTAATATAGAGTACTTTTTGCTGTAGCTGACTGACACGTTTAGAAAAGCTGATACTTTGATGAGAAGATCAACTGTACAATATTCTCCCAGCATCTTCTCCAGAGTCTCAATGCAAACTAACATAAGGATGCAACATATGTGTCAAGAGAAATAAACACACATTAAACCAGACATTCATTTTACTCAAACTAAACTCTGAAAGCATATGCAACAAACTACTGAGAAAACGTAGAAATGCCAACTTTACAGTAAGTCACATTTCAGATAAAGAAAAGCTTTTATATGAAGTTGTATCCACAGTCCCTAGCATAAAATATTAATAGTTCCAGCTATACGACTTTATAACTGAGGAGGAAGTGTTCCTACGAGAGGATAATTTGATTTAAAAAATCCTGCTTTTCAACTAGTATATAATATTTGTAATTAAATATGTTTATCTGTTGGCTAATACGTAAGAACATTGGTGATATATATTTGATGATTTTATTCAGATGTGTGATCAGAGTTTAACATAAAGCAGCCTCATATAAAATTGCAAAGGACTACTGTTGAGCTCATATACTGAGGCATTAAATGACCTTATTTTTTAATAACTTGATTAACCTAAAATGATATTCCTGTTTTTCATGTGTGGAGAACTAGTTAAATATTGTATTTGTTTGTCCTCTTTTCTTAAAATAGCCTGGGAGGAACTGAACGGCATTGTACTTCCTCTGTCTATATGCTGGAGGTCAAGGACTTTTGTTTCGTACAGGGCACCCCTGCTTTACTTGGCCTCACCCCCCTACAATGTCCAGAAGAGGTGGCAAGCTGCTTTTGACAACATGAGTCTTGCTACGTTCAATGTGAAAAGGGAGCTGGTTGTGGTCAGATGTGGGCAGCAAGTTGTCATTTAGAAAATAGTTCCCAACTAATGGATAAAGTATTTTTAAGCACGCTGGAATGGTTCCACAGCCAAGCTGTTATAAATGAATAGGTCTTTTGTTGTGAGCCTTGATCTCTTCCCTCCTTCCTCCCTTTCTCCCTCCCCCCCCTCTTTGTCAGGATGAGTCAATATCTTTCTAATTGGGTGTCCTTTCTGGACTTTTTTTCCAGGTTTTAGGCATTAAGAAAGTTCAAATCCTTAAACACATAGCCCTGGTGCCCAGAAACCATTTTTTTCCTTTAACAGATTTATTGCTTCAAGAGGTATTCATTTCAGAAGGCTCAACAGTATTGTTATGGGTTTTTTTGCTGCACACAGAAAATGTAAAAAGAACTCAGTTGTACTTCAGTGAAACGGCATTATCATCCCAAGAATGAACAAACTGATTTGTTATGTCCTTAACAAGAAGCCAGTCAACTTCTAAATAGTGTTGTGGGATTGTTCTGAAACCGTGGCCCAGTATGCTTTCAGAGATAACTAACCCTGCTATCTCGGTGGTAGCTCTTATTTTGTCTTCACATCCTTCTTGACTGCCTGAGGAAAGCGAAAGTGGGTAAAGCCATCTCTGTCAATAATACCACAGGTGAGACAGGCCAAACTTAATGCTGATAGTTGGGCAGCCGATAGTTGAAAATCTGGTAATAAAGGTGCCTCCTAATGGAGCCTCTTGACATGGTCCTGTGGAAGATGATTGACAGGTGTATTTGCTGATTTCCCAAATTCTTGTCTTGAGATTTTTAACAAATAATTAATTACTGCTTGGAATCATTGGTACCTGCTGTCCCAGGATCTCAGCTGAATATAATATTCCTGAGAAACAAATACTGGCATCCTTATTTCATAGATAATAAAAAGAAGGCATGCAAAGATTAACTGTTTTGCTTGTAGATACAGTGAAAGTCTGTGGTAGATTTTAGAAGAGAGCTGAGGTTTCCTGCATTAAAGAAAAAAAAAAAAAAGGGCAATGGTAGATGCAGAAGAAACTCTGTTTAAAGAAATGAAGCTGGCACTCAGAATTTAAATGCACCAAGACCGTATTCAGTTTGAGGCTTGAGCAATTTTTAGAGAAAAAAATGGAATCCCTCATCACATTAGAGTGAGATTTTATACATTTCTTCGTGAGGAACAGAATGTAATGATTGAACTGTATAAACCATTTATGCATAGGGACGATCTCTTGTATGGACAAAGTCTGATGTCTGAGGTAAAGACAAAGCAGCTCTTTGCAAATTACAATAAGATCTCATCATGTGTAGATGTGAAGGAATTATTCCACACGTTTATTACTGACTTCTTGTACTTTTCCCTGACATACCTGGTGTTGCCTGCTGTCTGAGACAGGCTGCGCTGGGAGAGTCTCTGGAGTAACTCCACACGGCAGTTCTTCGGTTCTGCTCTCTCACCACCTGAGACCATGTGTGTAAGGGAGTTATAGAGCATCTGTGAGCAAAGGGGAGTGAAAATCAGTGCCCCCCTGCAACACTTCATTCCTCTGTCTTCCTAACTCCCTCTGAAATTACATAGTGTGAAGAAACTAGACATTGAAACTAGACATCTAACAACTGTAAATAAAAATACTCATGTATTTTACAGTGCAGTAATAGTCCAGCTCCAGTCTTTGCTAGGATGCTGTTAAAAAAAAAATATTAGATACATTCAGAAATCTGGATTTCACCCCTTTATCTCTGCAAATCACTGCCCATAGATATGAAGTGAGAAAGTCAGAAAACTGAAGACAGAAAACTGTTGGGACAAATGAGGCCTTCTTTTCTTTTTCTCCATAATGGTCAGTGAGAAGGACAAACACTTTAAGTTTCTTTTCTGACTAATAGTTAAGGAAACACCAGCTTGCCACTGCAAGCAGTGTTACCTGCTTTCTGTGTGGTCTACTTGGACAGACTCTCCAAACTTGCCCGTTCCAACTCTCCAGCATCTTCCTTTCACCTTTCTTCATTTCCACTAAATGCAAAGAGGGTTGAACTTTATACCGTTTAGAATGACACATACGAGTTCAGAGGAATAGGGTGAAGGAGAATGATGATCAGAAATGTCACCAGCTGTGTATGGACTGGTTGCCCCAGTGCTGGAAGTCACCAGATTACAGCCTAGTCTTCTTGCATTTAGTGGTTCAGCTGCAGAAGATGTTACCTCATTTTTACATGAGTACTAGTGATGTCTTCTTTGCAAAAAAATAAAATAACAAACATTGTTATTTTGTGTATAGCAGACTACCGTATGGGACCTCTGAATGATCTGAGTCTCTTGGTATTCACTGTCTAAATAAATATGGAGGAGTATCCCTGCATTGGCCTTTTACTTGTGACTCATGGCATTAACTGAAAACAAAAATCAGAAAAATCCCCCAAATTCTCAACTCCAACTTCCTCTCCAAGCTCTTATGAGGGTTTTCCATTAAAGCCTCCCTTCTCCTAATTCTGTAGTGGCCTCTTCCTAAGGCGTCATTCCTTACTTCATTTATATTTTTGGAGGTATGAACAAAACAGGCCTGTTCCCATGAGACCAGAGACTTGCAGCCGCTTTGGACTTGTTTCCAACATGTGCTAACAGGCCAGTTTGGCAGATGATAATTGTTACTCATTTACAGTAGCAATATGAAAATGGGTCATAAATCCTAACTCAGATCACGTATGTTTACACTTCAGTCTCAGCCCTCAGTGTCTACACAGGTAATTCCCTCATGCAATTATTTGTCCTTAGTCCTGCTTTTAGGGAGAGGAACATATTCCTTCTGAGTTCTATATACGCTTTACCTATACCTGCACTTCATGGGACACAAGCAGGGGTTCTCAACTGCAGTTACATCATTGAATTTCAAACCTCCATTTACCTAGAAAAATCTGTCTTCTTAATGTTGTTTGTTAAATGTGTTTCGCTTATTGGCTGATGGGAAAAATGTCAATGTGGCTGGAATATTCCAGCAATAAATAGCTCTTGTGATTATCATATGCCTTGGCTCCACTTCAGCATTTAATCACCCTCAAAAGCCATAAATTGCCTCATATACTCCTCCACTATGAACATTGTCTCTTAATCAAACTGGATTAATAAGTTTAAGAGACATTACCCATTTATATGCGAATTTTGGTAGGTCATGAGAATAATGAGTCAGATGTACAGGAGATGTAAAGAGCAATATAAGTTGCAAGTTTGTAACTTAAAGCTTATACAACTTGCAGAGAGCAGAAATACGTGACAGTAGCAGAGAAAACTACCAACAGGTTCACGGTCATTTATACTTGACATTTTTTTACATTCAACGTAAAAGTGTTGAACTGTTGGACATGGACTTGTTGGAGGGAGTCTAGAGGAGGCTCACAAAGATGATCAGAGGGCTGGTGCACCTCTCCTATGAAGACAGGCTGAGAGAGTTGAGGTTATTCAGCCTGGAGAAGAGAAGGCTCCGGGGAGACCTTATAGCAGCCTTTCAGTACCTAAAGGGGGCCTACAGGAGAGATGGGGAGGGACTCTTCATCAGGGAGCGTAGCGAGAGGATGAGGGGTAACAGTTTTAAACTGCAACAGGGTAGATTTAGATTAGATATTAGGAAGAATTTTTTTACAATAAGGTGGTGAGACACTGGAACAGGTTGCCCAGGGAAGTTGTGGATGCCCCGTCCCTGGAAGCGTTCAAGACTAGGCTGGATGGAGCTTTGAGCAACCTGGTCTGCCCATGGCAGGGGAGTTGGAGCTAGACGATCTTTAAGGTACCTTCCAACTCTAACCATTCTATGATTCTATGTTTACATTATCTATTGTCCCTAATGGGGTCAAAGACATGCTTAGACCTGTTGACAGGGGCAGTTTTCTTTACTGTCTGATACTCGGTACTGCCTGAATTTTTACTTGGAAAGGGTTTTGTATCCCAAACCAGAGCTAAATGTTTGCTCCAGAAACTCTTCACATATTGATTTTATGGTACTGTGAGGGAGATTGCTTAAAATTATTTCATTATTGCCATTTTTTTAAGTTTAAATTTACATATCAACTACTGTACATATGTTATTTAACCATTACTTAAAGAAAATAGCACAAATATGTACTTATTGTAGGTGCTGCAAGCATTCTTGCTGATAGCTGTCCATAAATGCCTACTGGACACACACCTTACTAATGCTCATTAACTGTACTAGAAATCAAAATTTTTAAATGCTTGCTTACCCCAAAGTACTAAAACTCAACTACGTGGGCTATCACAAAGTACAACATAAGCAAACCCCGTCTGTGCATGGCAGCAAGGAGTGCATGTTTGTGTTTTGAATCATAAAGCTGTAATGAACATATTTTATAATAGGATCGGCTGGGTCCCAGTTCAAGAGCTTCAGATCTGTCACACTGTGTGTGATACAGGCTGTGCTAATCTAAATGTAACACTGACTTGGTACAGTAGTGTATGTGTCCACAACTGGAAACAAAAAAGCTAGGTTTTGCTAGGGGGTTGCAGGTGTATCCTGTGGCTTGCAAAGATAAGTGAGATCTCATAAACTGAACAAATTTAGATCTGATTTTGCACAGAGTATAGCACAGGTAACAACAGTACAACTTTTCCAGTCTTAATAGAGCCACGTCCCCTTTAATTGATTTACTTATATTATCAATCTCCCAAATTGTACATGGCATGCAGAAAACTGATTCTTTCCCAACAGTGATATTTTATGAGATTGTGTGTGGATTTATAAATAGCCAGAATGTTTTAAAATGAAAACAAAATCCAAAGACCGAAAGGAAGACTTAAGTAGAAAGAACCTAGTCATAAATTAATGAAATTAAACACCCTTCATACGTTAAAAAAATAAATTGTAGTATTGATTAATGCAGTAAGCAATACAACTCCAACCCATTGCTACCATGTTATTGTCACTTCAACCTGAACTTGCAATTTTTACAAGTTTCAGCATTTATCTTTGGAACTGTCACCTGTCATGCTTAATGAAACTAAGTGACAATTGTATTTCTTTTAGTACATTAATATAATTAGGGTTTTTTAAAACGCACTTCAGGGTTAAAATAAATCATAGAACTTCATTAACTATTGCAAGATAAGAAATCCAGCTTGCTGCTTTTTTTTCTAATGTACTGTAGGTTTGCCTTACTGTTACTTTGTCTTCTTTAATAAATATTGATTAGGATTAAATACTTTAGAATATATCTTTTTCCATTCATGAGTTCTACGCATCCACCTTCACAAATGAGGATAAATGTATAATCTCATGGTCTACTGTAGCATATCCTTTACGCATGCACATTGTGAGTGTAGTTAACTATGGGTGTCTAGACAGATACTTAGACAAACATTAATGTATATGTACAGAAATCTGTTGTGTATTTCCAAAACCTTCACTTCATTTTACTGAATTCCCAGATTGTGTATTTCTCTGCAAACTGCAGAGCAAATTAAAGCAGTATTTTAGATTGGTATATCCATGGGTCGAGATTCTGAAGTCGTTTGCAGCAATGTGAGGCCAAAGGCACTGCATTATTCCCAACTTCACTCATTTATGTTGAGAAAATGAGATCAAGTATCTTCTGCTTTATTTTCAAAAGTATTATACTGTCTCCTTTGTCACAGGAGCTTGTTGGTGCTGTTCACCACTTCTCATTCCATAACAAATCCCATAAAGGAGAACTTAAAGTGTGACAATATATTAGAAGCTGTGGATCGTAGAATCATAGAATGGTTAGAGTTGGAAGGGACCTTAGAGATCATCGAGTTCCAACCCCCCTGCCATGGGCAGGGACACCTCCCACTAGAGCAGGTTGCTCAAAGCCTCATCCAGCCTGGCCTTGAACACTTCCAAGGATGGGGCATCCACAACTTCCCTGGGCAACCTGTTCCAGTGCTTCACCACCCTCACAGTAAAGAATTTCCTCCTAATATCTAATCTAAATCTCCCCTCTTCCAATTTAAAACCATTACTCCTTGTCCTGTCAGTATACTTCCTGACAAAGAGTCCCTCTCCGGCTCTCCTGTAGGCTCCCTTCAGATATTGGTAGGTTGTGATGTCATAAGAGAGAGTTCTTTTTTGGTATTATAAAGGAAAAAATACCATACCTTTTTATTTCTGCTTACCTTTAGGTTTTGTTTTTTCCCAGCTACAGTTTTATAAAAAGAAAATTCAATGGCTGATAACTTACATGCTCCTGAAGATCTAGGGTTACCTGTATTAATTCTTCATATATGGCACCAAGTTTTTACAGTATGACTTGCATAATTTTTACATTCTTACAGATTATGTAATTATTTAAAAAAAAAAATCTTAGCATATTTGATCCCATTACAATGGCAGGCAGAAGGAGATACTTATTGAATACAGGCCTTGAGTGATCCTTCACATAGATTTCCAGATGTAAATTACATTTTTCTCCTCAAGAAAATAAGGCCTTGGCAATGCTATGGTGTTTTGAGGGAGCACTTCAATAACCCTTTTCTAAATTTTATACAGTTCTTTTTCAGAATTGCCCAAAAATGGTAATACAGGGAGGCTGTGGTGAGAGATATTCATTGTTTTGGGTGAAGAGTGAGGGGTGACCATAGGAGGAGCACTCCTAATCCCAGCCCGAGAACAGACTGATGCTGAGGATGGGGAAAAATGGAATGGGCTGGAATGTATAAATTCCCGTTGCAGTTGTCAAATGCCTGAGAAAAAATGGCTGTAGCATTTGTGCTACTCCCTTCATTTACTCCTTAATTATATTTATGATGTCAACTAAAAGTATACCTTTTACTCAAAAAAACAGGTGTCAAGTCTTCTTGAAGCCTACAATAAAAGCGTGCTTGAAAGTTTAACTGGACTCTGGAAAGTATTGGATCAAGCTCAGGATTGGTTTACCACTATTACATTAAAGAATTTGACTTTTTTTTTTAAAAAAGTTATTTTGCTAACATAACAAAATAAGGCAAAAATCAGGGAACTGGCCAGAGATCCTGGGCTGGACTAGAACACCGGACTGGAGCACCAGAGATTTTATGGTGAAAGCTCCAATTCCACAATTGCTTAAATTTTACTTGGCTATAGATCTTGGTTACCAGAACTTTACTTTTACTATAATAAAGCGTATTAAACTGAAAATCCAAATAATTTATTGAGAAGATGTAAAGCTTACATTGGATAATCACAGAAAACTATTTAACTTGGTTTTGTTGATCATTGATGACCAAGGTAATTTACGGATAGCTGGCACTTATATCTTGAAACAATCTCTTAGAGAGAGCAACTCGTATATTAGAATTATAAATTAACTGAGTAAAAACTATCTTATTTTTATTTACAATTATAAAATAAAGGAAAACAGCTCAGACCTCAAAATAACTGCTTGTATAAGTTTACAGGAGCCTGTTTATAGCTTTTATAATGTAAAACAATGTTAAATAAATTTATACTTTAACATTATGACTTTTACAGTATTTTCATTAATACTTTAAAATGTTTGAAATAAACCACAGAAAAAGGAAAAGAGAATTTGTACAGTGTAATAGGCTTCCTCGCTAAACTAAAATGTAACCACTTCTTTTAAAGGGAAAACACTAAAATTCCAGTGACTTTAAGTCAACATACACACACTCTCTCTCTGATACGTGGCAGATATTACACACCATAATGGGGAATATAATTGTGTCCATCATTCAGTGGGCAGGACTGCATCCCCATATATGTGATTCAAAAGTACCAGCTGTATGGGGGATGTCTTGAATCTAATTTTTGTTTTCTTATTTGATTAATATATTAGCTGAGGTATTATTATATTCATGCATAAATATTTGTTTCTTATATGATTGGTAGTTTATACTTGCCATTAATTGCCAGAATACTTGCCTGTATACTTTTTGGAGCTAATATCTCTGCAGTGGCATCAGACCTATAAAATACCTTTCAGTACTGCTTATTAAAATAATACAACTGAAAGTATTTTAAAACTAATAGTCAGTATGATCACTATGCAGTCCTTGAAATGGTATAGATAATTTCCTCTTGTGTCTTTGCAGCTATTCCATCAAGTCTAACGGATGAGGAAGTGAACTGGGCAAAAGCTGAGTTGGCCTTAGCTTTTCTTTTGCTTTGTGGGGAAAATCCCTCCTCTGAGAGCGTAGACACAGAATGATATCAGGCCCGGACCCAAGATTTGTATTACTTTCATTTAGCTAAGCAAGAAACCGAGGCAGAAGACCATTTTTCTTTAGTTCCCTGTTTTAGACAAGTAAGTGTGCCTTTTTCCATCTTTACGTGCATGAGTTACCAGGATGATCATCTGTCAATGTAGAAAAACAACCTTTTGATCCAAATGAAGTTTTGTAATCATGTGATTTTGTAATGTTATTTTTTAATTTTAGTTCTGTTCAATCTAGAGAATTGTATGTTCTTGGCTGGCAAAAAAATCCCTGTTATTTTAGGCAAATATACAAACAAACAAAATCACGATAGTTAAAAATACTAGTAGAACTGACTGAGGTTTATTCTTATGTTTGTTTTTCCTATGACCTGTATTTTATGTGTACTATCCAAATGAGCATTTGATGCTCAGACCTTAGTGCAGTCATTTATATGGATGCCAAAATGAAAAAAAACAGGAG
This sequence comes from Numenius arquata, assembly GCF_964106895.1. NCBI lineage: Eukaryota > Metazoa > Chordata > Aves > Charadriiformes > Scolopacidae > Numenius > Numenius arquata. Next base: position 104,198,329 of record NC_133577.1, read on the forward strand.
GATATATTCAGGCAATTAAAGAAAATATTTATTATAATTACCAGCTAGAACAAAGAAAGGAAAAAAAACACCTCATGAAATATTTTACTTCAAGAAAACTCTAATTCATAGGATTGTTGCAGTACTGGGGTTTTTTTTGAGTTGTAAAAATATGGGTGAGAAATGACTGTGCAATATGGCACAGTTGTGAGTGAGAAGCATGAGAAAATAACTTCTGCTTGTATGTATAGCAATGACTTTTTATCAAAGATTTGATTGTGCATTCAGTATTATGGACTCATAATATGCAAATGCATTCTGCTGTTAATACACATTCACAGCATACATGTTAGTGGTTCCAAAGGAGCTGTTACAATATATGCTCTGAATATGTATTAGGAAAAATACACAATATGTAAGTAAGAACATTCTATATTATGAAAATATAACACAGAATGCACAGTATTTTTAATACTCATTCATAGTGTACTCACTGGCAGCTCAAAAGGAGCAACTGCACTGTATATTATGAACTCACTGAAAGATGCACAAAATTAACTAATTTTTTATAATCTCTGGATGTGATACCATGATCTCACATAGCAATATAACAGTCTTCTGTTCCACTGTATTATTTATTCTATTTGTAAAATATGCTTGTTTTAATATTTTTCATCTAAATATTTTTCAGAAGGATCAACTAGGTATTCTTTTTTTATGAAAATATTTTTATTATTGTAGAATTCTAGATATGGTATTTTTCCAAATGTCATTTGATATTGGCAATTAGTTTGATACTGCTGAGAAAAGGTAATGCAAATTTCATGAATACTCACAATTGTAAGGAATGTGCATAAAATACTAATGTAGAATAATGCCAGATCCAGATAGTGCTCAGGATGCAGAAGCAAAAGCAGCCTTGTTAACCTGAAAAGCAACAGAAATATTTGGCTTAGGGTTTTTTTTGCTTGGTATAAATACAGCCTCTAGGATTATTATGACTAAGTGGTTCGTGTACATTCATTAAACTATTCTAAATTTACTAAGTCTCTATATAGCTTATGTTACAATACTGTGTTCAGTCAGCCACACCTTTTAACCAATATTCCGTTAAACTTTCTGCCCCGATAACTCAAAAGATGCTGTTGTCCATCATTTGCCTTTGCTGAGATGACCTTTAATGTCAAGACAAGTTCCAGTTAATCTTGAATGCATTAAAAAATCAGTACAGTTTGAAACGTTCACTTTTGCTGAATTTCAACTTTCTTCTTCTGAAGTCCTAAATAAGTTCTTTTATTAGGGCACAATATTAACTGCAAAGTGAAAAACTGAATAACTGAAGGGAATGCATGCAAATAAATTAACTGTTGCAATCCAGCACACTTAGTTGTAATTGAATACTGAATATTTCTTCTTGACTTATTTGTAGGAAAGTAATGAATTACTAGTTGACATTTTGTTGTGATGAAACGTCATTTTGCATGCCTCAATATATGATCTGTTACTTTTTCATGTGAGATCTATTACCTGCTTGAGTGAGCTACTTGCTTGAGCTTGCTAAGGAATAGCTGAAACTACCATAAACCATGCCATGTGATGTGTTTTGCCCTAAGTAGGATAAAGCTTGTTGAGCTGAATTCATTTTCATGCAACTCCTTGGACTTCATTGGAATTACATCAGAAATAATTAATCACAGAATATTTTATTTTCTTTTACTTCATAATTTATCAATTTTAATGAAATCTTCGCCATCTGTGTTAGAAAGTATTTTACAAAAACAAAATGTTTCTTATACTATTATACTTATTATAAATAGAAAAATAAAATGGAGAAAAATACCTTTTCGTATTTAAAATTCATGTTTACACTGAGTTTAATTCTCAATTGCCAGCTCGAGCCAGCATAAAGCAGTCATTAAGCCTCATATTCTCTTTCTCGCCACTGTGGAGTCCATCCTGTGGCAGAAAAACATCAAACCTGGGGAAGAATAATTTACGGTAGAAAGACTTCTTCTTGCTCCCAGGGTAATGTACAGCATTACTGGAACCAATTGCTTCTCTAAAAGAGAATGCATTTCTTAATTCCATTTCTGGTTATGGAAGGAGTTAGATCTGCATGTCTCTAATTTCATTTTAGGCATCCTACCGTTTATTTGCTTCTATGTTTGTGCTCTGTGGAGGTGGATTTCCTTGACTAAAAGGGGTTGGTTGCCCTGTTAGGACCATCTGGTGTCTAAGGCACTGTAAATCCCACAGCACTTCAGTGGTTGTGTTGTATAGAACACAAATCCTCATCTACACCACAGCTGCATCCAGCTCTCTTCTGGCACCTGAAAATTTACATGGCTTTAAACAGGGTGTTTTGGAGAAGGGTAATATACAAACTGGGCCGTGAACACCAGGAACCAAAAGTACTCCAAACCAGGCCTGGTAGTGACCTTCCTATTCCTTTTTACAGTGCTTTTATACATATACTGTATGTATTTCCATTTTTTATGTAAATGTAAAAACAAAACAAAACAAAACTATTCATAAGCTTCACTTGTAATCCTGTTATCTTATAGTATAATTTGGCTTTAATTCCAAGTCTTTTATTTAGCCCTTTTAACTATAACAGTCTTCCCATTTAAGTGTTGCCACACTATAAATATTTAGGATTGAAATCCTGCCATGATCTTAATACTGAAAATATCTATGAAGTTTAGAATTTAGAATACATATGTGCTAAAAATTCATATTATAAAGTTGAAAATCTTGTTCTTAGACTTGGCAGAAAGATAACTTGAACTCACAGGTACTAAGGTACAAGCAGTTGATCACAAAAAATTTACTAAATAATATTGTCCATCTTTCAGAAACATTTAATTGATCTAGGGTGTTAATAAGGATGTGAAATGCTTCCATTTTCCTCTGCTGCTGATGATGGAAGGAAGTCAGCATCAGCTAATGAGCAGCCTCGAGGAAGAAAAGGTAAGTGTTATGATGGGGAGAAAATTTGGGTTCCTACACTTGCACTGATAAATAAGTAATAGTGATTGATCACTTCACTGTATAAGCAGTAATATTTTTAATAAAATATTTTTATTTGAAGAGTTATGCACAGATTTTCTACAGCTTTGTTGAGATGAGCATCTCTACTGTCTGAAACTTCCTCCACAAGAAATTACCTGATATTCAAAAAAATTCAAAGACTAAAAGTTTGCCTTGGAAAATTCAAGCTAGAAATACAGCTTGAGTTTTTAATAATGTAAGTACATAACCTTTGCAGCAGTTAATTTTGGAATATTGTGTGTTTACTTTAAACAAACAATTTGTGTCTTTCTAAAACACTTTCTTTCTGTGACAATACAATTTTGGCTGGAGGAAATATCTAGTGTATGGCTTGTGTAGGGGCTCAGACTAGAAGATGGTGATGACCAATTTTGTCCTGAAGACATATGATTATATTCTGCATTATTTGCATTTTTAATAAGAATCTGTTTTACAGAAACCTTTTAATAAGGACAAAAAAACATGCAGCTTTGGGAATTTTTTTGGGGGGGGGTTGTTTTGTTTTCCTTCAGGAAAATTTTACCTGCCTATAAACTATACTTGTTGCCTGTTTACAAGTGTTTTGAACTTCTCTTCACATCCCTCCCCAAATCTGCCATTAATGGTCTAGAAGACCACACCTGAATTTTATGATCTAGCAATAGAAAAGCATGTTGGAATAGATATGTGCAACAGCCTATAACTTGGTTGCTGTAGTAAGATAAAACATATCTGATATTTGTAGTCTACTTGAAAGGTTGCTGGTGTTAACATCTGAAGTGCCCACTTCCTGAGAATTTTCAGTAACATTTTAGAATGATACACATTTTAAAGGAAACTAATAACATAATTATTTTAGATGAGCTGTGTATTTGTCAGAATGATGTTGTACCATCAGGAAGTGCTGTATGGTTGGCTTAAGCCAATGAACTTTGCATATCTGTGGTATCTCATTAACAGTGACCACATCTAGCCCTATCTTTTTACAATCATCGCAGTCTTTGGTATGTAATGTATTATGAGTTGCACAACATTTTTAATGTGCTATTTCAGTGAATTGTGCTTTTTGTATATATATATATACATAAATGTATTGAGTATATGATCTTACCTTTTTTAAAGTTTGCGTTTGCTTAGGATTATCTCCCGCTGCATCAATTGCCGTATGGCACTATCCGCTGAAGATCCTCTTCTACTCACTTAGTTGCTTTAAACTCTATGTAGGCTGCTACACAGCTGAACCTTGGCAGGGTGAGCTCATGCCATCAGCTTTTTTAAGAAGATAAACTGAACGCCATAGAGTTTACCATGTGGGTTTAATAGATAAGGTGAAAAAAAAAAATAATCCCCAAACACCAACCTTGGGTGGTATCAGCTCTTCATAGGTGTTTATTATCCAATGAAATATTTAGAAGGCAGGGTGTGGTTGGCTAAATTATTGCTCCTCCCACTGTCCTCTGCTATGTTTCCAATTTCAGAGGGAAAAACACAAGCTTGTGCGTTGTGTATGAGTCATAACCTCTCTTCTGCTACTGACTCACTTGGGAGTTTGAGGTAAGTCATTCTACCTTATGTCTCAACTGCTCTGCCCCCAGGACGGCGAGGAGAGAAGGCGCTATGGAAAATTATGCAATGTTTTCATAGATGAAAAATGTAGATATTGAGACAAATATCATTATTATGCAGTACAATATTAATTTTGTGTGCCCAAAATGGATTTTTTACATAGCTTCTTCCCCACATAGCACATTCTTTTTCCATTTTGTCATGAAAAGTTTAAAAAAAGATTATGTTGTACCAAAGAACATATTAGGTTACTGAAATACTTAAAAATTAGTGTATTTCTCAGAGGAAAACATATGCACCTTAAATAGCATTTCTTATCAATTGAATCACACTGTTCTCTTTTGCACCAATAATGGCCAGTAATAAAGCTACACAGTGGCGCAACAGCATTGATGACTTCTGAAATAAGAGGAAGGCCCTAAAGTCTGTGGTGACTCACACAGAAATAGTGTCTACTCAGGTACTTTCACTCCGTTCCTGGCTGGTTTGCGAGCATTGCAGGGAAATGCTAAACTTTAAGTGCACTTTTAACACGTGAGCGTATTCCTTAGCACTTATGATACCAAAATAAATATCCACCAGCTATCTTCTATCTTCTCTTATGTTAGGATGTAGATGGTTTATAACTTGGCTATTTTGTCTTCCTACTTTTGTTTCCCGAAAGATACCTGGCTGTACACTGCAATGAGACATACCGGTAGAATATATTTACTAAACTATAATAAAAAATCTGCTTGTAAGTTTTAAGGAAATTACAGCTTAAACGTGAACGGACTTCGTTAGGGAAAGGTGATATACTGTGACAGCGTAAGCAAGGTAAAGCGTGTAGCTTATGGACACCAGCACACACATGAGCAATAGCTGCAGTACTCGATGGTGTGGGCAAGAGGCTGACGACTAAATCAATCTATACCCGGGGAAAGATGTATTTCCCATCTCGAGAAAGCACAGGTAACACCGCTGGGCAGCTGATAGAGGAGGAAGTAGTTTGCTCTCGGGGGTTTTACTTTGGAAAAACGCTTTTCCTACCCTTCGTGTTCCTTTGAATATTTTTGTATGTCTGCTTTGAAGTCCTTTTTATGGAGACATCCCTGTGTTACCAGTTAGGGGCTGGGTTGTGTTTCGGGCTGGTCCTGGCCGGGGGGGGCAGCCGGCGGCGCTGCACGTGCCAGCCTGCCCCGCTCCTCGGGCGCAACTGGTGGACGGCGAGCAACAAACCGCAGCCGGCAACTTCTGAGCCAGCGGCTGCACCATTAAAAGTGCCCCTGCACCGCTGCCAAGCGCTACAGCTGCAAACCCTCTCCAGGCATGAAAGCCTCCCTTTCACGTTTTTTTTTTTTTTTTTTTCCCAATTTTTTTTTTTTTCCCCTTCTTCCCTTTTTCTGCTTGACGGGTTTCGGCCTCCTGGGGGAATTTCCGTGGCTAGAGGCCCGGCTGGGGGCAGCGAGGCGCCCCGCCGGCCCCATTCCATCCCATCCGGCGGGCCCGTGGCTGGCGGGCGACAGGACCTGCACAACCGCCGCCGCCAGCCGGAGTGGGATGTTTCATTGTCCGGAAATGATGGAGAAGGAGTGACTGTGGCGGCGGGGGGACAGCGGGTGTGAGTGCCACTCCGTGCGCGACCCTGGCCCGGGGCGGGGGGTGTCCGGGGAGAAGGCCGGCGGACGGCAGGGGAGCCGGAGCGCGGAACGGCGCGGAGCTTCCCGCGGCGGGGGCGCGGCGGAGGGCCGGGCACGGCGGCGGAGCGGGAGGAAATGCAGAGGTAGGGCGCGCCGCGCTGCCGGCTGCGGCGGACGGGCCCCCCCCGAGGTTCCCCTCCCGCCCCCGGCCGCCCCCCGCCGCCGGCCCGCGGCCGCCGCCCCCCCCCCGCCCCCGGCCCCGCGGGTGCGCGCCCGCCGCCAAGTTGCCGCCGCTTCGTTTTGCTGTCCCTCCTCAGTCCCGCGCCCCCGAGCCGTGAGTTTTCTGCATAAAATACATTAACGAGCCCTTTCATTTGCTTGTTCCTTTAGGGTCGCCTGTTAGTTTTTGTTGGCGGGGGGGGTGCAGGCGCTTTGTTACTCGGTGAGAGAGCTGGCAGATGTCCCAAGTGAGAGAACCTCTTCCTCCGGGGCCTGAAGGGCCAGAGCAAGCTCCGACTGAAAACAGCTCTTTGATCTCTCTCCCTCGAGGTAAGTTGCTTTAAAGTTTCTCTGTAATTGTTGCGCCTTTTATTTGAATGATACATTTACTGGTTTGTTTTGTGGGTTTTAACCCCTCTTCTCTTTCACACCCACCCCACCCCCCCTTGGTGTAACTGTAACGCTTTCACTTCCACCTCTTTATTGTTTTAACCAGAAATTCCTGCGTAGAAAATGCCAAAAAAAAAAAAAAGATGCAGTGATGTCAGCACCAGATCTCAGTACTTGAAATATTGCAGTCATTCAGAGGCAGATGCTGCTCCTTAAAAAACACTGTCTTGTTTCTCTGTTTGTGTTTGTGTCTGTGTTTAGAAGCTCTTTCCTGTAAAGCTCTCCCCTGTAAAGCTCTCCTTCCAGGTCTCACAGTAAATTGAAAAAGGTTGGTCCAGGAGTGTTGTTCAGGTTGGAGGTCACTTTGCTGTTTTTTTCTTAGATTACTCTGTGACGCTACAGCCAAAACCAGTTTCTGAGAGTATTAACTTGTTTTGTATCAGCTGTTCAAAAGCTTATTTAAAAGTACATTAATCTTAAAGAGAAATTCTTCAAGTTATGTCTTATTTGCATTTGCACAAAATACATTGATATTCTGATCGCCTTCGCGTAGGGAAGTTTGACAAGGTGTATTGCAGGTTATCCTCAAAATAGGGAAGTACATTTACCTCCTGAGTCCTGGTCTGTGAAGACGAGATTTAACTGTTCCTTTTGTTTACAGCTACAGCTTTGTTTTCCAGAATTCTGACAGAAGTTTAGAAAGTCTCTGAAGAACAGACAAATAATCTTGTTCAAAAACTGTAACTTTATTCATAACTGGTTAACTGGAGCAGAGCCTGGTAACACAGTTGTGCAACTGTGGATTAAAGATGCAGTCTTGTTTTTGTAACTTGGAAAAATCAATATCTATGTGAAATCAAAGTTGAAGACTCATTTGAGAAACCAGAAAGTATCCGTAGCTAAGTAAAAAATGTTCTGGCAGGGAGACATATTAAATTGGCTTATACTTATCTTATTGTTGGGTTGGTTTTTTTTGTCCTGGAGAATGACTCATAACTTCTAAACAGTAAAAAATAATAATAAAAAAAGATTAGATACAGAAGATCAAGCATGCAGAACTGAACTGTTAGAATCATGTTTTTGCCAGAAACATCAGTATCTGTGACACATGTTTATTTTCAATGTGTTGTTTTTAACTGTCATGTGATCAGGTGGCCACACTGGTTAATTGCTGCATGTAGGCCATACATCAAAGTTACTGAAGTTGTGATTCAGTGATCTAACCAGCCTGGAAACTGGTCTCCTTCTTACAGTGCTACTTTAAATTGGGTTTTCACTATGAAATAAAGTCTTCTGTGATTCCATTTTGTAAGATTTTCAATACATGCTCTTCCTTTTATGAAAAATAAGGAAACAAATACTGATCTGTCCGTGGACAAGTTATGTGCAGAAAATCTGAATGACACAGTTACAGCTTACAGCTGTTGAGGTGGAGGATTATAGAGTTACTCTCTTGGGGATCAGTAAGGTACAAACATTTGTAATATATTGATTTAGGTTTGCTCGCTGGCCACGCCTTTCAAGGCACACACTCAATTTTAAAGCGTGTATACAGTTCACAGAAAGACAAGGCTGGCTTTTTACAGAATTCATCATTCAAATACATAATTTTTATTCTAATGAACTCAGATTTAAGGATAACTGTAGATATTTGTTGCTTTTTTCTAGCTTAAGTCTGTTGGGGAAATGGGGGTGGAAAGAGGAAGAGGTGAGTTCATAACATTTCCAGTCTATATTCCAGCATTTCTGTTGTCAGCTTTGCAGTGTGTGGTTACAGGGTAAGGTAGTCCAGATATTCCAGGACTGAAGATCTGAGATAATATGCCTGGGACTTTCAGTACCCCGTACTCTGTCTATACTACCCCCAGGACATCCAAAAGTACTCTGACTTCTGCAGAATTCAATGATAATTTTAAAAGCTGTAGTTGAAATTAATATTATTTCTGGAAATAAGCTAGAGGTATTTGGAAAAATCTGCAATAATTTGAAATAATTATTACTTCACTTAGAATCACCTCATCATATTTATGTGATGACTCCATATATTTACAGTGAGATACTTGACATCTGTGTCCACCTAGGAATAAAGATTCCTTAATCAGAAAAAAATGGCTTATATTGCATGTGTAATAAAGTATTAAGTGCATTCTAGTGAGAAAGACTTTTTGATTGGTAACAGCATACTTTAATGTGCTTTCTTAATTTATTTAACTGGTATAGGTACCTTACACCCTGAGAACAAACTTCTGTTCTTCTCTTCTGTAGTTCTTTGAGGTATCATCAAAATATCCAGATCTTCAAAGTGCTGCTTTTGCTTGCTATCGTACACGTTCAGATGCTGAAGCCAAATTGTATTTTTCCATGAAAGGAAAAGAAACTTCAATTGAATTTTAAATATTCAGCAAATAGCTATCCCACAACTAGCTATCCCACAACCTAATTAAAAACCAGACAAAAGTAATAAAGCTTAGGCAGGTTGCAGGGATAGACATCAGTTGTGGAGCTGGTGAAAACTGTGGGTTGAGACATGGTTTGGCCTACAGATGTGGCATGCTCTAGCTTTCACAACTTAAAAGAATTTGTGTGTTACTTTAACCAACATGCTCTCTCAACAAATCCTCCATCACTGTTCTTCCTTGTTCTTTTTTGAATTAATGCATAAGTATTTTTGAGATTATTGGACTTTGCCCCTCCACAATTAGCATGCTATGAGAGAGAGCAAATGAAATCACAGCATCTTCTTTTATGGCAATGTCAATACTCAGTTTCAGTCTTTAAACCATCATCTGTACCAATGGAGTCTACTGCTACAAGGTACAGAACTACAGCATGAAAAGTTTAATCTTATTTCTGCAAATCTCTAGTTACACTTTTGGAAGGATGTGGCAAAAATTAGCTCTACTCGTGCACCCTTGTTCAAGATTCTGGTCGTACCATCTCTCTTCTCCTGTAGCTCTACAGGCCTTGAAATCAAATTATGACGACTATTGCCTGTGTGCTGTGTAACATAGACAGTGAGTAGTGTCATCTCTATGCTCAGACCACTTCAATTTGGCTATGATCAAGTATTTTCTCCACTGGTAGGTACTGAAATAATATCCCTAAGCAAGGAATGTGACAGTTAGTCACCATTGCCCTCACTGCTTTAAGGAAAATGTTTCATATGTTAGCAGTCATGTCGTGAATATTACCTGGACTACAGGTAGACTTTTTATTCATTAAATCCTCTGCATTTGAATAAACCATGGAATACAAGAGAGAAATTCAATGAACATGGAACTATGTCTAGAGAATCAGGCCTCATTTTAGAAAATGTAGGACTGTAATCTATAAAGTATTTGGAATGCTTTTACCTTTGCTTATTGGTAACTAAATGTAACCTAGACTAATATTTAACTTTCTCAGTTTAGAAAGAGTATAGACAAAATAATAATAATGAGAAACCTATTATGAAATTGAGACTGATAACTGCATTTTAACTATAAGAACTTTATAATCACAGAATGATATGGGATTGGAAGGGACCTCTGGAGATCATCTAGTCCAACCTCTCTGCCATAATAACTCTTTAGATGATGGAAAAACACTAGAATTTATTTTCTTCTAATGAGGTGGGGGAGGAGGGTGGAGAAGTCTAGTAGAAATACTAAGGGTCAAGTTCTATAAGTAACAGTTCTTTCTGGTGCAAATCATGTCACTGTTGCTGGATGGAGATGCAGTTCTGATTTGGTGTCTGAAGAAACCATATTCAGGAATTAATACATCCATTTAGAAAAGTTCAAAAAGCACATGTTTCTTTAAAGAATGTGATTCAAACCTCTTCATGTTTTCTGTTCTTAACTGTTCTCATGATGAGGACTGCTAAAGGAACGTGCTGGCTAGATGAGATGAGGTGACAGAAGACTTAACTGTGAGGAATGTTTGGACATTCTTGAGGCAGCAACGATTGCTGTCACCATAATTATTGCACTTTACTAGCAGTGCCTCAGTGTTATGAGTAATGGATTTTTAACGGTTAACCAGCGCACTCAGATTGCTCAAACTTACCAAATACTTCCTCTGTATTTGTGTTCCCACTTGCAGTCTGACAAGAGTTGACTGAATCTGTATTAATTTGTTTCGTTGCTATCTGTCAGTACAGAGGCATTTATTGAATGTTACTGACTAAAGTACTTAAAACTTTCATAAGTGTCTAACTCTAGTTTGTCATAAAAATATACTTCTGCTTTCAGTTTCACATGCATGCCGTTGCAGTACAGTGATTCATGTCCACGTGGGTGTGATAAGCCTGTATTTCATAGAGTTGACTGTAAAGGTCTTGCATCAAATTTGAAATACTTTTGTTCCATCTCATAGGCTAATTTTATATCAGAATAATTATTCAAAAAAATTAGATTCCAGGCGTGCAGAAGTTAGATTTCTTTTTGTTTTAGACACTTATATTTTCCTAATAGGTGACATCCAGCAATGAGTGTGCTATGCTGGTGTTTTCATTTGGATCAGCAGTGCATTTTTTGAAGTGAATCTCCTGTTGGCCTCTGCTTTGGTTTGCATTGTGGAGTGATACTGGGGAGTGACCTGGACTGGATTCCTTTTGGACAACATATTCTGAAAGATGAGCTGCAGGAATGTGCCTAATGTACTCCAGCCACTAATGAGCCTTCAGTCTTTGAGATTAAATCTGAGAGCTAGTCCAGAGTAGAAAGCCCCTGGAACATGTATAACATGGAATGTGTCCTTAAAATCAAGTCTTTCACTCTATAGGCCCACTGTTACTGGCCCATGCTATTGCTAATAAAGCCATAGCCACTGAGTATTATGTGAAACTAGTTTCGTACGAAATGTGAAACATTGTTGAATGCATGACATAAATTTATAACTGACTGCATGACAAATAGTGTGATTATTTGTGAAAAGAAGTTTTCACTTATGTATTTGAACTTTGTAATGGTTTTAATTGTGCAGAGTACCTATTTGAATGTTGTTACTAATTTTTAATTTATCATGACTGAAATTTGTCTAGGGCTGTCAAACTTGTAGTATATTCATAGTTATTCCATAGCTTGCACCTGGAAAATTCTGTGTAAGAGCTTTCCAAGAAGTTCAGTTGAATTGCTCTAATTTTAAGACACTGATTTTTTCAGTGGCATTTTTGAGGCCATTGAAAGTTGCAATGAGACATTTAAGTGAAAGCCACCAAAATGAAATGAAAACAAATTATGTATTTTATTTTTAAAACAATCCAACATCTAAATGGAGGCTTGAACTCCATAATTTGTGGATTATGAATATTAATTAGATTGCACAACCAGTCATTAATGAAATTAGGTCATTTCAGGCAAATCATGAACTGGAATAGGCATTCTGTTACACAAATAACACAGCTGAACTTTCGTGTTATGTGAAATGCCTAAAAGTTTTAGGCATTTCATGAAGTAGCTGGTGGCTGTTACGTTTAATGGTTGCATTGTCAAACCTGGTATTATCGCAGTTCCTTTGTGTTATTGTTGTGAACAGTGGAATTTTCAGTAGGAAATAGCATCCTCAGTGTTCCTTGCCAGCAAGCATATTAATGACCAAAGGAAGTGTTAGAAATGCAGTGTTTGCCACATGCTCTTCGATCCCTCCCAACTGCGGTAGGCTTGAAACAGAGAACCATTTTGTTATCTTTCCTTTTGGGAACATTCTTCACCTTTTTGTTCCTTGTAGACCTACTCTTGTAGTTGGTTGGGTTTTGGGTTTTTTTTTTTTTTTTTCACTTTTATAATTGCTCTCTTTGATTTGAAGGATAAAATTCCATTTCGGATGGTTTGAGTTTTGCACGTGTATGTTTAAATCTGCATCTGCTTGTTCAGGGATAACTCAGGCCTTCTGAGGGTTCGTGCTTACATCCCAGCAGCTGGGTCAAGTTTAGGTACTTAAGTCAGCTTTGCTCTGTGCTTCCATTATTTTTCTACCCTTAAAGAGTAAAACGGTTGGACTGTTCCCATCTCTGCACTTTGGAGGTTGCAATGACTCCACTGTGCCAGCCCGTTCTGCTTGTCCCTCTCTCCTTGATGAGAACGACGCGCTCAGGTTTCCAGAAGCCTTTCCTGACGGTTGCTTTTGCTGTACTTGTTATTTGGTGTGGTCCACCACTTTGTTGGTGAACAGAAAATGAATGTGCCATAGCAACAGAGCCTTCTGTTGTTGCAGCAATGGGATTTTGAAATCATTTTACATCGACAGTATCCCTGTGTCAATAAACAAACTCGAAGCCTGTTTCTCAAGTCCAGTTTGTCATGTTGCTAGTCAAGCACTCTTAAGAGTTCACATGCTTGGAAGAAATGGCAGAGTCAGTATATAGGCTTATGTGTCATCTAATGAGTAGAGATCAGCTGCCAATCACACTCTGAGGACGTGCAACCCACTTAATCTGGGTGCTTGTTTCCATTTTTTTCTCATGTTCAGGGATTGACTGTTACATAGTTACTGATGCACTGAGGTATGATACCATCTCGATTTATACTTTGCCAGTGTCCCGGTTTGAAGTAAAACCGAACCAATTTTCTGTTCTGTAACTTTACATCCTAGCTAGGCCTCCTCTAACTCTCTGAAATTAACGGCATATTGTGGAGAAAACTGCTCGTTCTCAGAATGATAAGACCAATGTTTGTGTTCCGTGCCAAGGAACAGTATGCAGGGAGGCCCTTGCTTATACTTATTGCTATAACAACCACGGTCAGCCAATTTTGTTATTTGCCCCCTTAGAGGGTCGGAAACGGAAAAAACGTAGAGGGGTCACATTGGTGGGGAGGAGTGGACAGGACAGGTGACCCAAACCTGACCAGCTGGGGTATTCCATCCCATCTGCCCCATGCTCAGTATAAAAGCTGAGGGATCAAAGGGTCAACCCCCTTCCTGCGATGGCCAACGTCCAGAGAGGACTCTGTCTGTTCATCCGCCTTTGATCCCGATCCGTGTGTTCCTGACTCCAGAGCTGGAATCCAGTTCCCATCCGTCGCTGAGTCCAGTCTGGGACTTCCCCAGTGCCTGCCGGTGACATGACTGTCATCCTGGGAGCTTCATACGGTTTTGTATATATTGTATCTATTTCATTATTTTCTTCTTTATTTTTATTTTAATATTAATTCTTCATTAAAGTAGTTTAGTTCATTCTAAACTTCTGAATCTCCTTATCTCTTTCTCCTCCTCTCTCCTCTTTTGGGGGAGGGAGAAGGGGGAGGAAGGGCCATCTGTTTGTCTGGTTCTGGTAAATTAGGCCCAAACCACGACAGTCAGCATGTTGTAACCCTTCCTTATTTAAACCTTAAATTTGCATTAATCTCTGCACAAGTAGAGTTTGTGCCCATGCTTACCTTCAGGATAAATCACAGGGTGCTCTGTGTGGGTGTCGTTCCCATGGGGCTTTTGGCTAGAAGCCCTTCAGCCCCGGGACTGCCATTCATTTAGGAGAGGTAGACAGCCACACAGGTTGCTGTGGTAGGTAAAGACGACTATGTTGCTTTTGTGACATGACCTAGAGTAATTTGCTGTGGTTTTAAACAGAGATTGGATTTTTACCTCAACGCTGCCAGACTCTGAACATACTGAGTCTTTTCTTCCCATTATTTGAACTGCTAGGAAGAGCATCTCTCTTTTTCTTCTTGGCTGCTAGTTTTGGAGGTTAGTCACGTGAGAGTCAAGGATGTATTAGAGGAAGCAGAAGGTAAAATACTGCTGAAGCATTACATAAAAATTCTTAAGGTTAAGCTTGATTAAAATGGAGAAGTGTTATGAATTTATTTGGAGATGCAGTAGAAAATGGCCATGCCTGTCTATGGGTGGATCCATCCATTAGTATTTGTGTGAGCTGTAGACTTTATTAAAACTGCTCTGCCACAAGTGTGGCACATCAGACAAGATTAAGGTCTTTGTGTGGATTCTTACTGGACCTGTAAATGTGTTGTCTTTCATAAATGACTCATCACCCTTCTTATGCACCTAACGCAAAAATAATGGCATCAACAAACCACAGACTCAAGAGTGTTCTTGAGGCTGTTTTCATGTGTGATTAATTGTAGTTGGTATGTTGTAGTTGCACATCTAAAATTTAAAAAAAAAAAAAAAGTTATGATCTCATCAGCTGTTTATTATAAGGGAATAATCAAGAAATTTCTTTGTACTAAAACTGAGGCCTGATGCACATTCAAGAAAAAACAAATAAATTAATCAGGAAACCAGTGTTTGTCTATTTTCAGTGTTAGGGTGCATCAGAAGTGATGTATGAAAAAAATCTTAAGTAATCATAGCTTAAGGTCTACTTTTTCTAAAGCCCCTTTGTACTAAGTCTGGCTGGGATGGAGTTAATTTTCTTTGTGGCAGCCCCTGTGTTTGGTATTTGTGGCTACAACAAGGTTGATGGCACACCAGTGGTTTGGCTATTGCTGAGCAGCACTTGCACAGCACTAAGGTTTTCTCTTTTCCCACTCTGCTGCCCCAGTGAGGGGGCTGAGGGTGGGCAAGGGGTTGGGAATGGGCACAACCCAGACAGCTAGCTCAGGTTAACCAGAGGGATATTCCACACTATATAACGTCACACTCAGCAATAAAAACTGAGGGGAGGAGGTTCTGAGGGAGGTAGCCATTGCTGGGAAACTGGTTTGGGCATCCGCCTGCTGGTGGGAGGTGGTGAGTGATTGCCTTTCCATCCCTTGTTTTGTTTTTTCTTCCTCTCCCTTTCACTTATTGAAGTATATCTCGACCCACGAGTTTCCTCACTTGTGCTCTTTCTGTTCTTTCCCCCCCATCCCGCTGTGGGCTGGGGAGGGAAGGAGTGGCCGTGTGGTCCTTGACTGCTGCCTGGGTTCAGCCCACCACACCCACAGAGCAGCATCTGCCAGGAGATCAGCTGCTCCGGTGGGTCATTCTGAAGTCCAGAGGAAGGTATCAAGTTATTGTTTTATGTCAGTGGTGTAGGTTTCTGTTATGAACTTTCATGGGGAAGTCTTTATATGAATTCAATAGATCAAAGAACAGGTACTCAAATAATGCTGTTGTAAATTTCCTGTCAAAATTGTTTGGTGTTCAATTGCAACATTAGGGACGTTTTTACTTTTTAATACTGCCTCTTAATTCTTTCTTGTTAACTCTTAATATTGTTTACATGCTTTTGACTGGCTGATTACCATATCTAGCTAGAATAATAAAAATAAACATGAAAAATACACATACAACCTATACAGTAAGAAAAAAAAAAGATACTGAACAGAAAACAAGCAGAGGAATGAAAAAATCCCTATGAATTATGACTTGATTGTATTCTGCACTCCTTCGAATTTATTAGATAAAAATGTAATCTAGAACACTGAGAGCCCCATAATATTATAATTTATGTTTCCTTAGAGCTGTTCATTGTTTACTACATGAAATAGCAGGGCTCTGCAAAGGTGTATCCTATACAAGAAAACTGTATGCAGTAACTCTTCAGTTTTGTACTACCCCTGCAGGGTAGTTATTGTTGTAATCTTGGTGGTGTTACTGCAGTAAAGTAATTTAAGAGCAAAATCTCTTAAAATAGCTTATATAAGCTTACTCTACATGGAAAGCAGAGTGTACTGTGCTTGCATTTCTTTTACAGTAGCTGTCTCCAGGACACTACTTATTTTCACTCAGTCTGTTTTAGGGTACTTTTCAAACACTTTTGAGACATGTTTGCACCTAAATACCTAACTGCATATGTAAGATCATCATACTTCAATACAGTCGGATTTGTATCTTACAGATACCAGGTAGAAATAGTTTGTATCTAATGTCTGTCAAAGGGGTTGAAAAAATCTGGGTATTTTTTGGCTAGGATAAGTATCTAGGTAAGATTAAGTCATCAGGGCAAGACGCAAAACTCATTGAAGTCAATGGATATCTTCCCAGTCACTTCAGTAGCTTTAGGCCAGTCCCAGTGAAACATTTCATCTCAGGATGGGCTTGAGGAAATATTGACACGTTGAAGAAATGATGATGGGAGGGAGGGCTGAGAGAGAAGTACCATGGAGGTAGCTGGGTCAGACGTTTCAGAGGTGGAAATTAATAGAAGGGGAGCAGTAGTGCTTGAAGGCACGTGCTGCTACACATACAATATGGCATATATTATTTTGAGTGATGTTTGGTGCTTCAGTTTAATAGGGTGGATAACAAAGGCAGAAAGTTAGGATTTAAAATCAAACTGCTGTTGGTTACATAAAGAAACTAACGTTTAATACGTCACGGTAGCAATAAGTGATTTTTCTGTGTCTCAGGACTGGAATAATTGCTTTACTAGAGGATACGGTATCATTACGTTGCGATAAGTTGTTTATAAACATGTTCTTGTTTGAAACATAAATAGAGCTAACAGACTTTTCAAAAGTTGCTTGTTTAGATTTATTGTAAATATTAAATGTTGTACGTATACTCAAAAAATATTCAAGATTGAAAATATTTAGTGTTTTACAGATCCCTCTAGTACGGGATATAAACTGATAATCTGTCACTGTGAATAATGAACAAAGTAATTCCAGATTTGCAAATGTTTCCTTGAATGCCAGTAGGAAAAACCTGTAGCAATCAAGAACAGAAAGACTTTTGTGTGTGAATTTGACTATTAAAACATTAATGACAGCGAAAATGAAAGCTGTCACCTTGGTTTGAGAAAATGCAGGTCTGCATGTGCACTGGCAAAATCATCAAAACAAGATCTGCTATCTCGTGAAATAACCTTAAGAACCCCTCAAATAATCTTACTGTGGAAATTTCCCTGCATCTTGTATATGTTTGGAGAGAATAAATAATTTTTCCTTTCATCATAGGCTAAACTTTTATTCAGGAGTGGCTTTTAAAAGGTTATTTTTTCAATGAAAAATAGTTGTTTTATAATAAATTTTCTGAATTTCTGTACTGATCAGTTTTGAAGTTTCAACAATATTTGTCTTTATATGTTCAGCACAGTATGACTAAAAGAGACTCTTAAGGAGGAATTATTTTGATGTCGACAAGAAAATGAATTGAAAATCAACTTTATTAGGAATTATTTCTAAGAAAACTACATGAGATGCTAAGAAAAGTTATATTTTATGCTCTCTTGTTATTAATTTTCAAAGATGAATTTTCCTCACATAGAGGAAAAATACCACAGAAACTAATATCTTGAAATTTCTTTTGACTTAGAAAAAACTGACCAAGAGAATACTGCAGCAGGAGATAAAGACATAAAACAGCCTTCCAGTAACCAAAGTATACAACCAGAGATACAAGACCAGTCTGTCTGGGGAAATTGCACTGATGGTGACCTCATCAGAAGTAAGTATTTCCAGAACAAATTGCTGCCATTTAGGCTTGCTTTCGCTGTGTAACGGGATACTGCCTGTTGACACAGTTAAATGTGTGTCAAATGCAATTGTGTTGCAACTATAATGCACATCTACCGACTTTATTTCCCAGAATGACTCCTGTCAGCGTGCATAAGCAACGGGTTCAAAGAAAGGTGTGATTTGAGTGGTGCAGTATAATGGACTGGTGTAGCATCGACATTTTAAAGCCGTAATGTTATATTCTTACCATTCATGATGGGATCTGTATATTTAGTAGGCATGTGAGCTGCAGTATGCAACTGTGCTAGGTGTCATTGCCCTTAATTTCTCAGGTTGTACATTTAAGTGGCAAAGTAAACTATGTGGAGAGCAGTTGCTTCCAGATGCACTGAGTACTCATCAGGTGTAAGTTTATAAAGAGTTTTGAATCCTTAAAGTAGTTATTCCATTCAAAACTAGAAGAATGCTGTAAGACGAGGTTTTAGATCTATGCTATGGAACTGTGGGTTTGTTTAATTAGTTTTTACAAGTCCACATTCCTACTATATATCTTGGATGCTTTAAAACATAAAAAGGTATGCAAGATTATTCTCATTTTTCTGCCTTGAATTGAAGATCATATGCTGTCCAAAAGATCATCCACAATTGCACCCTCCTGAGGCAAAAATATTCCTGTCAACTGCCAGAGCTAATACTACTTTAAAATTCTGTGGATGTTTGAGTGCGAGTTGCTCAAGGGAGGGGCAGCATGAGAAACTGTTCCTTAATTATAGGGTGTATTCAGAAAGCAAATGGACTAAAAGCCGAGTGGTTCTCGAGCTCTCTGAGATCGTTTTCTGACCGCACACTTCAGGGTCAGTCTGTCTTTACACTGCACATGTACTGCACTGTACACAGTGGGGTAAATTCATATTTTTGAATCTGCTGTTGTCCTAACTGGTGATTTTCTTTGGAGTTATCTGGGGTTTTTGATTGTTGGTTGTTTTGTTGTGGGTTTTTTTTTGGTTTGTTTTCTGTTTTTTTTTTTTTTTTGATCTTATCTATACAATCGACTTCTCCTGAACTTTGTGTTAGCATTTGAAGTTCTTTTCAAATCTTAGTTAATCCCTTTTTCTAAATATTGAATCCCAGTAAATACTCCTACCATTTAATGTTTTGAGTAGTTATCTAGATCCTTTACAGGAAACTTGAATTTAGCATGTCAGATATTTATCTCGCAATTTAAAAATAATTCCTAAAGGTCTATAAAGAGGTAGAATTGTCCTGCACAGTTTGAGAGTTTAATTAATCCCAAAAGATTATTATTTTAGACCTAACTGTCCCTGGACAAGCAATTGCTTTGTGCTTGTGTTGAGGACTTGGGAAAGTGCTGTACTTTTGGAGTGGCCTCCTTCTCATTCCCTCTTCCTATAGTCTTCATTATTCCCAGGCCCGTGGGAAAGCAGATTTATTTCGTAGCAGTTAGTAGCGTGCCTGAACTGTGGAGGAAAGGACCAAGGACAGTAGGGTGGTGCCGTGCTTCCTCTAATCTGTTCACCACAATGACGTACGGTAGTGGCTGCACTGGAAAGTGGGAGAGGAAAAGATAATTTTTTTCAACATATAGTAGAAATTGCAGCAGATTGTGCAAGTCCCTGGTAAAGTGACTTAACAGTTTTATGCAGTTATATGTCTCTGTGATGGGAGGGTTATCTGCTCTTGAATTAAAAAAGTAACAGGAAAAAGGGAAAAAATAGGATAAAATTTGTAGGTACACTGTACTGCTCTACTGTGCCTAACTGCTCATCCTGGAGTCACTAGTAGTTTTGCCTTTGACTTTTGTGAAAAGCAAGTTTAGGTGAAAGCTGGAAGTTTGTAAAACTCCTAGTCTTAATAATTGAGTTTTGTGTAGTAGTGGCTTCATGAGACATGTTTGTAGCTGCTATGATGCAATCTACTCTTTGTTTAAAATTAATGGTTTTTTTTTAACCATTAATGTTAAAGTCCTCTAGATGGAAGAAACAAAAATTATGAAATCGAAGCAGCTTGTTTTCTGCTTTTTTTGGACTCTGGCTATGAGTAGGAAAGGCTGCTCTACTTAAATAAAATGAGGAACAGTGTTTGGCTCAATTACAAGTATTTCTTGTAGTTTGCAGAAGTTTTACAACTTGATCTACTTAGTAACTTAAGTTTGAAAAATAGAAAAAGTAGAGCAAAGAGAAGCTTGTTTATCACAAACATTACTTAGGTATTTCATCTTAAATAACACATATTGTAACTCAGAATGGCTGTGATTCAACCAGACCTATTATCCCACTAGACTAAAGTTTGCAGAATATTGCATATTGAATGAAGTTTGAGGTTAGAAATAAACAGTGTTTTGATCATTACTGTCTATTTTAAAGCTGTTCCTTTAAATTGTTTTAGGCAGGGCATACTTCAGTTTTCTCGGGTATTAACAACTATTCACCACTATCCTAATGATTCATTTTCTTTTTTCCCCGTACAGATTGTTTTCCACCCCCACAGTTGATACATACTCCATTTGTGTTAGCCTTAGTTCTCACTTTATAAATGTTTCCAGCATTTAATTTCCAAGGTTTTGCTTGTTTGCAGCTGTTTTATCCTGCTGTTATATGGAAGTAGATTAATCAGTCAGTTTTATTGGCACACCAACAATGAAGTCCAGTGTTAGAGACTCTGTAATGACTTCATTATGTATGACTTCTCATTTGCACTTGTGAACTCAGTTTACCAGGCAACATCAATAAACTAAAATGCTGCCCCCGTTTTCCAGAGTAAGATGTTTTCAGTTCTCCTTGCCCTGCCCTTGCAGTCCTTTTCTCAAGCCTCCTTTTTTTTACTCTCTAGATGATATTTCCCCCAGATTAGTCCTTTTCCTCCCTTCCTTTGGAGTGTCCCTTCCCTCCCCCATGGGTAAACTCATACATTCATAATATCTCAGGTAAATGGGTAATCTTATGGGAAGCTTCATCCAAGGAGCTAATCACTTTTGAAGAGAGCTTGAGAGTCAAAAGGTTACTGTATACTGGCATATAAACAGGGAAGGGCTAAATAAGAAGAAAATGGCTATATTGCCTTTCTGTATTAATTCTTAATGCACTTGCATAACTGTTACTGGAATACTGCATGCAGTTGGAGGAGGGTCAAGGGAGAACCACAAATATCTCAGGAACGACTGGAGTAGTTGGAAACACGCCTTATTGTGGAAAAACTCCTGGAGTTCAATCTGTTTAGTGTTAAGGAGAAGGATAAAGAGGGGCTTGATGAGTCCCTAAAAAGCATGATACCACAATGACCAGAGATTTGGTAAGACAGTTCTTCAACTGTAGCAGACAAGGGGAGAACTAGATGATGTCTGGAAGTTCAGTTAGACTAGAAATAAGGTGTATGTTTTTTAGTGGAGTATTTGAGAAGAGGAAGAACTGCAAAGTATTTGGTGTTTTTAGGTGTGTTAAATTGGTCTTCCTCTTCCCAAAGAGGCCATTGCTATCTATATCCTCAATTTTAGAACGTGAGTAAGGGAGAGTCTCTTTTCCATAGTGATTTCCCCAAATTGGGATAACTTTAGATTTGTCATCTTGGGTATCCTTCAAGGCAATGTTGAGACTATTCCTTTCCCGTCACAAATGCACACATATTTTGCATTTTATTTCAGGTTCTGCTTTTCAAAAAAACTTAGCCTTAGAATAGCCCCATCTCTGCTTTTCCTTCTTCTTCAGCAGTGCATTTTAACTATCTGCTAACACCTTCTGCTTATTTTCATTGCATGATCTGGTGGCCTGTAATGGAGATGTTCAGCTTCTGTTATCACTCACCTTTGGCAAGTGAGGAAGAGTGGATGTTAAAACGTGCAGCAGGGTAACCTGTAGTTATGGCAATGAAGCCATAGGAGTTTTTGCTGCTCCACGTTACCACAATGTCCTGTTTTCTTCTTTGGGAAAGGGGAATTGGAGGACTCCCCTTTAAAAATAATGAAAAAAGAAAAGGGCTATAAAGTGCTTTTCAGGATATTTAGGCAGACTTTTTCAGAGGGTACTAGGTTATCATCAATGTGTGCTGTTATGTAGGGGAAGGAATGTTTAGGAGGGAAGAAAATGCCAGTCTTGAACACTATTTGCTTGTGAGGATTTAATCTCCTTTCCAGTTTTCAAGCAGGACCTTAGCTATGTGATATTTAAGAAAACAAAAAACATCTACCATAGATTCAAATTGTCATGAATAATTGATTAATAATAATCCAATTCTCAAGATTAAATACCTAAAATATGCCCATGTTTTACAGATAGAAAGGTCATTGCTATCCATCATTTCCTAGCTTCAATTGCCTCTTTCTCCTCCAGGAAACACCCTCCTGATAGGAGTGGTTCTTCAGAGAAAGGGCTGCTTCGTTCAGCTCTGTGGGGATTAAAAAATTTTACGTGTTCTTGTGCCCGCTGTTTTATTTACTACATTCTTCTTTATTGCATTTTCTTTTATTGAAATACACACCTAGATATTTTTATCTTTTTGTTTTCTATATTTTTATGTTGATTTTTTACTTTACATGACTATTTATTTAATTTTAATGTCTGGAGAATCCCTTTTCCTTCTGGCTGAGTGAGTGAGTAATTTTCGTAGTTTAAATTATGCAGTTTGGGTTTGGGACCATTTTCCCCAATAAGAAGAAGATAGTCAGCTGTTAGAACTATTCTTTTTGTGTGATATTAATCCAAATACCTTTTATTGGCTAATTTATAGTGCATAGTCATCTTACAATTATTGTGATTTCAGATGACTGTTTATTCTGACTAAAAAATAGTACAAAGTGTTTGAGATAAGTTAACTTAAATGGTTCTCTTCAAAGCTAGAAAGTATGACAGATACCGTATTCTTGCAGCATAACTGAGCATGTGAGTACAGAAATCATGCAGAATAGACTAATGGAAATTACTCAAAATATATTGCTGAGTCTGAAAGGTGTATCCATTTAGTTAAAGTAGCGATTTAAGTACAATGTCCCAAATACACTGAGGTATAAAAAAGTGTGAGCCTTATAGAATCATAGAATCATTCAGGTTGGAAAAGACCCTTGGGATCATCGAGTCCAACCATCTGCCCTACTCTACAAAGTTTTTCCCTACACCATATCCCCCAACACCACATCTAAACGTCTCTTAAACACATCCAGGGATGGTGACTCAACCACCTCCCTGGGCAGCCCGTTCCAGTGTCTGATCACTCTTACTGTGAAGAATTTCTTCCTAATGTCTAGTCTAAACCTACCCTGTTGCAACTTGAAGCCATTCCCTCTTGTTCTATTGCTATTTGCTTGTGAGAAGAGACCAGGACCAACGTCTCTACAATGTCCTTTCAAGTAGTTATAGAGAGTCATGAGGTCACCCCTCAGTCTCTTCTTCCTCAAACTAAACAGTCCCAGCTCCCTCAATCGTTCTTCATATGACTTATGCTCCAGGCCCTTCACCAGCTTCGTTGCCCTCCTCTGTACCCGCTCCAGCAGCTCAATATCTCTCTTGTATTGAGGTGCCCAAAACTGGACACAGTACTCCAGGTATGGCCTCACCAGTGCTGAGTACAGGGGGAAAATCACCTCCCTACTTCTGCTGCTCACACTATTTCTAATACAAGCCAGGATGCCATTGGCTTTCTTGGCCACCTGGGCACACTGCTGGCTCATATTCAGCCGCTTGTCAGTTAGAACCCCCAAGTCCTTTTCCGCCAGGCAGCTTTCCAGCCACACTTCCCCAAGCCTGTACCGATGCATGGGGTTGTTGTGGCCCAAGTGCAGGACCTGGCACTTGATCTTGTTGAAGTTCATACCATTAAGCCCATCGATCTAACCTATCTAGGTCTCTCTGTAGAGCCTCCCTGTCCACATGCAGATCAACACTCCGACTTAACTTGGTGTCATCTGTGAACTTAGAGATGATACACTCTATGTCATTATCAAGATCATCAATGAAGATGTTAAAAAGAAATGGTCCCAACACTGAGCCCTGGGGAACACCACTTGTGACCGGCCGCCAGCTGGATTTAACTCCCTTTGTGACAGTCCAGACAGCCAGTGCTTGATCCACCAGATCATATGCTCGCCCAGGCCACGTGCAGCTAATTTTTCCACTAGAATTCTATGGGGAACAGTGTCGAATGCTTTTTGAAAGTCTGGGTAGATAATATCCACAGCCTTTCCTTCATCCAATAATTGGGTCATCTTGTCATAGAAGGAGATCAGGTTCATCTGGCAGGACCTGCCTTTCATAAACCCATGCTGACTAGGCCTGATCCCCTGGTTGCCTATTATATGGTTTGTGATGGCACTCAAGATGACCTGCTCCATCTTATTATTATGGACAAACAAAACTTTGATCAGTTCAATGCTTAAATACAGGAATACAGTATTTGATATTTAGATCCTTCCTTAAAAAAAAAGATAAATGTTTGAGGAATCTGGTCAGTAGAAGTAATGGAGGTGTGAGAACTCCTCTCGCAGAGAGATTTTCTAATTCTCTCCCCAGCAGAGAACTAGCCTGTATTATTTCACTTTCTCCCCCGCCGACCTGGCAGATCTCTTACCACTTTTGTTCCAAAGGTCCTCAAAACCTCCTGTCATGCCTATTGAGGAGCCTGAGGGGTTTTTATCTTCTTCCCAACAGGCTCTAAGATGGCAGACAACACATGCATTTTTGAAAACTTTCTTTAAAAATACTGTGCATCAGCTAGCTCCCTTAGCACAATGCAGGAGGTAAAATGTGATTTATTATCATAGTTTTGTACGGGTTTTGGCTGGGAAAGAGTTAATTTTCTTCATAGCTGCCTACTGGGTTATACCACGGCAAGTTTTCAGCCACTAAATAGTGAAATATGACTTTGATTGTATAAACTGGAAGATAGCTATCTAAGTGTGTTGTACAGGATATTTGGAGTATTCATGCCAGTCAAGGTAAAGCATCTCATGAAGGTGGTAGTGAAAATTACACTGTGTAACAAAATTTTGGAATTTAGTTGGCTTGACAGCAGGCCAGTGTGTTGTGCATCAGAAGCACTAGGGCCTGTAAGGACCCATGGATTTACTCCTACAGATACACCCGTTGAAGCTGAGGAGAAGCATGATTAATAGTGCTCTTGCAGTAGGCTGAGCACATACAAATGAGAAATCGGAAGCCAGTGCTGTCAAGATACCAAGAGACCAAACATTTTCAGTATTTCAAATAAACTAATTGGAGTTTGCAGCTGGTGCACACATATGCATCTGGAGCTCATGTTTGCTACTGTTCACCTGAGTCTTAATGATTCAGCTGGGGTTGTTTAGATTTCCTTCCTTCTTTTTTTTTAATGGATAAAGATGATGCACTCTTTCCAGTGCCTACCTGGAAGACTACTGTAGAAAGTTAGGGCTTTTCTTGCTGAAAGTGTATACATCTTCACACCTTTTTGATTTCCTGGAATTTCTGGAAATCAAACCTCTCAGCTGAGACAATTTTACATCCAGAGAATTTCACAGCTCATTGTTGCATAACCATAGAATTTTAATTTAATTTTCATTTCACCCTCTCCTGGGCAGAGAGGCATTTTCACAGCTAGCCTTAACAGTTACAATCTTCAGAGTTTAAGACTGGGCCTTTGGTGTTCACAGAAGTCACCTGTGGAAGGACCCGAGTGTCATTGAAGTTAGCAGTCCCTTACTTGTGAATAGAGCTGCTGTGGGGTGCAGATGTTTTCTGCGTAGCCTTTCCCCTTCAACTCTAGGTTGAATGTTTTGAAGGAATGCAGTTGATGATGGACTGTGATAGGTGAGGAATTTCTATACTCTGTGGTGACTGAATGTGGAGAAATAAACTTCTTGCTGTTGTTGATCCATTTACAGAACAGTAGTCAAACTTCAGTGAGAACCTTAAACTGCACCAGATGACCATGAGATAGATGCATGTATTCTGCATATCACTAGTAGCCAGAATTACCCGGAGCCTTTCATTTTCTGTTTTACCTTACTTCTGACTCTCAGAACATCATCTGAATTTATGGTCTGAGGCTGGGGAAGTTTGGATGGCACTAATCATCGGTACCAGACAAAGGTGACAGTATCCAAGTAATGTGAAGATTACTGTGCTTGCTGTGTTTGAGCCTGAAGTAAATTGTATCTTAATTTCAGAATATTTTCCTTTTTTGTATTGGTACTGTTTCAGAATTAATGTGCTGTTATGCCTAGATGGGAAAGAATATTTACATTCTTTTCCCGATTGCTTCCTTATATAGTGTAAAAGGTACAATAAGTCTGTAGTGGTCCTTAAAGAGGAAGAGTAGTAAAAGTCTGACTGCGTTCTATGTGAAATATTATACTACAAAACCAATGAGTCAGTGTGGTTTCAGACTGCTATTTTCAGTACTAACAGTATTCAGTTAGCAATTTTTAGCAAAGAAAATGCCAAATTATAAAGTGCATGAAAGTCTCATCATGCAAGTTGTACTTTTAGGAACCTGTTTTCTGGCAAAAATGTCTTAACTTTAACCATGGCAAAAATTCTCTTAGTTTTTCTCTTTTTAAATTTTATATTTGCTGTCGTGTGTGCAATGCTTGGAATAAGTTTATACAGCTGAAAAGTAGTACTTCATATTGTGTGTACATCAAAATAATTAAATTAATTCTTCAAAATGTAGATACCCAAAATAGTTTTTAATCTTTTGAATTTTGTATTTACTGATAAAAAAGTGAAAGATGAAGAGAGGCTCATGGTCACAGCAGAAGGCTTAGCTAAGTATTTATGGTTAAACATTTTTCTTCTTGAAATAGCTATCCAGAGGAAAAAAAGAGTCTGAATACTACTTACTTGCGCTGCATTCAGGTAATATCTGCAGTGTAAAAGTACCCACAAGTACCTTTCCCTGAAGGTATTTTTGTAAAGGACAAGGAAAAACAGGAGCCTATGAGCTGTTTTCATGTTGTTGTGGTGCTGGTGGCTTTTTGTTTTCCCTTTAAAAAAAAAAATATTCTTCATGATCCTAACCCAAAGGATCCCTTTGAAAAACATTCAGACGTCAAACAGGTGTGATCACTTAGGCTATTTGTATTTGTAATACTGGTTTTGTTAACTCATTATACTGATGAGGTAGGCCTCCAGAAATATTGAGGCTTGATTTAAGAGAATGATGAATTATTTGCGACCCGAGCCATAACTATTTTTGAATGAACTGTAGTGTTCTGGCATGTGAGAAACATGTTTTTGTATGGGGACTGCTCTTGAAATCTGTGAGCATAAAATGCAAACCCATGGTATTCTAACACAAGAGCTTTCAAATTCTGAGTTTTATGCCTTGACCCATGAAAATTACGGGCTTAAATTGTACTTTTAAACCTGCTTCCCTCATCTATAAAGTACCTTGATTATCATGTTTTTAGTTTCATCTGAAGCTATAAATATTATGACACTTGTTTAGAGAAAACTGTAAGATTTAGCAATGCTAGTGTTAGTTACAGGAGAATTTCAACTAAGAGACTCTTTCCTGATGCAGAGATACCTCAAGCTTAAGTGAGCTTTATTGATTTACAGCTCAGACTTAAAGTTGTATAATGTTTGCATAAAATGTTACGAAGTTTGCTTTTGAGACTAGTCAAGTAGAGCAAACTGTTAGGCAAGCCTATAAAATATGTGGCCTATGAGTCAGATTTGACCTTCAGGGCAAGTTTTTGCCCCTGAGAGACAGCACAAACCATTTGCCCGTTCCTTGGTGGAGCAGGAGCAAACATGCTTTTAAGTATGGGCAGATCTGAAATACATCTTTCTTCAAAAATAAAACCTCTTAGCCACTTAGAAGGCATGTACCTTTTCCCATGTCCTTTCTTTATTAGGACAGATTCATATTTCAACTGCATTTTATAAGTTGAAAGTTGAAATAAAATTCACATTTTAACAGAAAGGCAGTGAAAGATTATTATGCTGCCCAAAACTGGCCATAAGAGCAGTGTCAAACCAGAGTGAACATCTTCTAGGTCTGTGCAATTTAGAAATATAGGAGATTAGTGAACAATACTCTTTTTGCTTGAATTTCAAAATGAAGGAAACATTAAGTTTTGGTGAGAAGATTTGGGATCAGCCTGCCTAGAAAGGTTTGTCTCGGTGATAAAACTGAGTTTTTCACAGAGGTGACACAAAAACATATTTGGATGGTGAGGCAGGATACAGAGCTAACTTTAGGTAATGCACATGTAGGTTTTCATATATGTAATTTTATTAAATTACACCAGCTCGTTTAACAATTTAGTAATTCCTAGCTCACTTTGTAATTGGTAGTTTTGGAAGAAAGTAAAGGGTATGGATTGGTGATGTGGTAGAAAGAGAAGTGGTGGCTATCATGGTTGGAAAAGTGCTGAAGGTTTGTTCCCATTCTTATTAAATTGTTCTGCATCCTCTTTCCCATATTTACTTTATAAAGTAGAGAGAGAAAATACTGACCCATCCCTATTATATTACTGTCTCTAAGCCATTTTTCTCTTTTCTGTTTGCATAATTTACTCTGTTCCTCCCTTTCCCTCTTTGTTGTTTGTTTGAACAGTCTTTATTCCTGTAAGCAATGACAAGAAGGTTGTGCTTAGAGGCTGACTGGAAATGTTTTTAAAGTGCTTCAGTATAAAGGCCTGTTCTCTTCAGCTTCTGTGTGTTAACACCAACATTTAAGCTATTTTGTAAGTAGCAGTGAACCTACTTATTAGAATAAGTATTTTGGCTATTGGAGAATTAACAGTAAATTAAACATCATGAAAAGATACTGTGCATTCAGAAAAAAAATCAAAACAACTGTTAAATACTACATCTCTGAAAATCTCAGCTTCTGGAGTCATGTGATTATGTTAAATTAAATTTTTCATAAAATAAACAAAACATTAACCTGATCTTAATCTGTTGCTCCTGAAAAAAGCTGAAAGTTAAAGAATCAAAATTGAGAATGCCAATAATAAGGATGTCTTCAAAAATAAAATACTGGTGATTTCTGAGTAGTTTGGCTTGGCGGCACCACACTGCACAGAAACAAGGAATTTTGTCTAAATTAGCACAACACTAATTAAACATAAGGTGGTAGGGAGATGTTCCCATTGTGACTTGTTAATTCCAGAAGCCTAAAATGATATGGGACAATAAAATGTAGCTAGTTATGCTGAAGGAGAGTGAAGAAAAAGGTGCTGGAATTAACTCCAGGTGGCAGGACTATGGCAGCGGTGCAAATAAAATGGCAGATGGCATGAATCTTTAGTAGAGTGAATAAGGATGTATGAAAACCAGGGCAGTTCTGTTCTTTTGGCAGTTGTCTGAATGGTTTCTTAACAGCTTTTCTGTTCGGGGCCAAGAAATGTGAGAAGGGAGGCTGAGATGTTTCCCAAGCACGGCACAGCTGCACAGCACAAAGGGATGGAGGCAGGAGTTTGGCTCACCCATCGCCAGCCTGGTCGAGCTGCTGTGGCTGACAATGACAGGAATGTTTGTGGGGCTGAAGGCTTCTACAAGCAGCAAAGGAAGGTTGTGTGTGATGTAGTTGCTATCTTTGCTGTGAGGCAAGGGTTGCCGCTGTACTTTGGGTCTTTTTGGGTAAGAGGAGGTTGCTGCCTCAGCTACAACTTTTTATAGCTCTTGAATTGTGAGAGGACAAAAAAAATAACTGTAAATTCTAATGTGTTCACTTAAAATGCTGTTTATTTTCTGTGAAATCCTTCAGCTTATTTGCAAAACCTTGTAACAAAATGTTTTAAAATGCAAAAATGGACACTTGAATATTGTGAGTAATATTGACATAGCACAGATTTCACTGCTGTATCTACACTCCATTTAAGAAAAAGTAATTGTGATTAGTGTACAGAAGGATTTTCTTTTCCTCTGCAATAAAGGGAAATATGTCTTCTAAATACGACAAAATAAAAAAGATCCTTGTTGCAAGAAGCACTAATTCAAAGTATGGACTTCATCCAAATTTAAATGCTACTTAGAAGTATTTTTAAACAAAAGGTGAACTAAATAAACTTCAGTGGGCGAAATTACATAGTTTTATAAGTTGAAAGAACTTATTTATTTTTTTTAATAGAGAATGAAAATGGTTCCATATGTAATGTTGAGTGCTTTTAAACATGTTGAAATAAGAATACTCCCATTCTGTATGTTAGAGATAAAAACCAGTATTCTACTGCTATTCAGTCAGCTCTGCAGTATAAGGACTTGCAGGTGCTACTGGCCTCCATTATATTGAAATCGTTTGGGTACAGTAATTTCATAGAGATTTATATCTTGTTTCATGAACAGAGTGGAGAATCAGAATCTTAGCTCTGTTGTGGGATGAAAGACAAAAGTTTTACAGGTAATTTCAACACATTAAGACAATTTACCTGTTTCTTCAGATAATCTGTTGCTTTCTCTTTTGTGTTAATGCATTTGTTTCTCTGAATTTTTGTGCTTGTAGCTATTAGTCACTGATGGGACACTGTATTTTTCTAGCAGGACAGATTTGTAACTGCGTGGCTCAGATATCAGGGCTTTCTGGTGAATTGTTTGAGCAGCTTATGCTTTGCTTCCTTTCAGGAAACTAAGTGCATCATTTTTACAGGAAGTTTGGTCTTTGCCAGGCACGGTCAGCAATCTGACTATTGCACTGCTTTAAGGGATGTGTGCATGAGCAGCAGGCAAAAACTCATTTAGCATACTTTTTTTTACTATAGTGAATTCATGTAATGGAGATCATGTATGAAAGCTTGGCCAGGATGGGTGGGTTTGTCCAGCTGAGTCAGAAAAAGGACTTCCTAGATTATTTTGATAGAATACAGTAAATAGGAAAACTTTTTTTACTCAATTATTTTGTGCTAAGTATTGGTGACAATGATTACGTGTTAAGCACATTCAACTTTGAATTGAACACAGAAATCTCTTAGTTGATAAATTCTTGCATTCTGAAATATAACACTACCTTTCCCTTCAGCGTATGAAACTACTGTTTAAGCATAAAACAAAGTTAAACTGCCTGTGGGGTGGGGAAGGGAAAGGGCAGTGAGCTCTGACGGAGAGATGCAGCCTTTAGTCCATGGCTGCCTGCAGTTTTCAATCTAGGGAAGGAAAAAAGAGAATTTAGAATTTTCAAGGACTCTGGTAAGAGGACTTTTCAAGGTGTATTCTCAAGAATCTAATTTGTACAGCCTGCACAGAAATGTTTTGGGTGAGATTGTGCCATACCTTTCAAGGCACATCAAAATTCAAAAAAAGAAAAAGAGATGTCATTTCTGGGTCATCCTGATGCCAAGCTGGTGCGTCAATGGCATAAAGCAGCCCAAGATCCAGCTTTGGTTATGGCACCTCTGCCTGGACTTTCTGTACGTGACTCAAAATCCTTTGATGACCTGCGGTCCCTGTAGTGCTTTAGGATGGGGAAGCCCCTCTTGTCCAGCCCATGGGCATAGCGACCAGATGGGGAGCAATCTGGTGGAGTCGGAGTGTCCCTGCCCATAGCAGGAGGTTGGAAGTAGATGATCTTTAAGGTCCCTTCCAACCCAAACCATTCTATGCTTCCATGATTCTACAGGCATAGTGGCCAGGTGGGATTAGTGATGGGGTCCTGAGCCCATCTCCTAGATCCTGCTTAACATGTGGGAATTCCCGTAGCTGAAGGACATCTGTAGCAGAGACTACCTCAGTGTGTTTAATGTTGTCTGTGGAGATGCATGTGGCCTCTCTTTCTCCTCACACTTTGAATTTTCAGGATTTGGAAATAGATGGACTCTCTACTACGTTTCCACATCTTTTTTCTCCTGCTGAAAATCAGTCTATTAACTATCCAGTCTGTAGTAATGACAAGCTAGGTCATGAAGAGTTATTGTTGTGGACCTCAAGTCCTCGCCCTGCTTTCTGACACAGAATTTCACAGGGCAACTAAGATGATTAAGGGATTGGAGCATCTCCCTTACGAGGAAAGGCTCAAAGAGCTGGGGCTCTTTAGCCTGGAGAAGAGAAGGCTGAGGGGAGATCTTATCTACGTTTACAAGTACCTAAAGGGTGGGTTGAAGGATGATGGAGCTGGACTCTTTTCAGTGGTTCCCAGCGATAGGATGAGGGGCAACGGGCACAAGCTGGAACATAGGAAGTTCCATTTAAATATGAGGAGAAACTTCTTTATGGTAAGGGTGACAGAGCACTGGAACAGGCTGCCCAGGGAGGTCGTTGGGTCCTCTTCTCTGGAGATTTTCAAGACCCACCTTGATGCAGTCCTGAGTAATGTGCTCTGGGCAATCCTGCTTCAGCAGGGGAGTTGGACTAGATGATCTCTAGAGGTCCCTTCCAACTCTGACAATTCCATGATTCCTTTTTCCATCATGCTGCTGTTGCTGAATGTGTCTTATTTTTGGCCTGGGCTCCAGGAGCTTCTCTGACCTTGAGCAGAAGGGGAACTATTGCTTCAACACTATATAAGTTGTTGTATACTTCAATCACTGTATAAGTATGATGTTTTTGTCCGTATTTCATTGCTTATCATCCAGTGATATATCATTTAATTCTTTTCTTACTTGTAAAATTTGTAGCAAATACTGCAGCTCTAGTGGGATTTTGCCTGTGATTTTTTTTTGTTTCTTCTTCCCTGCTCTTTTCTGCCCTCACAGACTGAAGTGGCTCAGCTCACTATGTATTTTTTCCCTTTCTGGCTCCTTCCCCTCCAGTGCTGCCTTCTTCTGGGTGGTTGCTCTCTGTTTTTTTTCTTTTGATGTTTTTGCCCTACTATTGCTTTAATAATGTAAAATCCCAAGTTTTAGCCTGTTCCTCATGGTTACTGCCCATTTGCTTCTCCTGTTCCATTTTCCTTGCAGCTGTACTTTCTCTTTCTTCCTTTGGTTTTCTGGTACTTGGTATCAGCTGAAGCCAAACTTAGCATCAGCCCTAGGTTGCTGGAAAGAATAACAGAGAGAAAATAAGTGCAGCAACCGGGTCAGAAACTCAGATATCAACGTATGTATTCCTATTTTTGTGCTGATATTCTGTGTGTTTTCCCACTAACTTTTTATATTGCCCCCTCTATGTTGCCGTCCTGTTTTTACTCCTATTTTTTCTTTCTGCATCTTGTTAATTTTGTTAGTAGTAGCACTGGGTATTACTTAGAATTATAGAGATGACAAAAGACAGAGCACTAAGAGCAGGATGTCAGATTCACACTTGAGGTGGAACGCTTTTTGGAGTGTTCTGAAATTCGTTCGCTTACATGAGTGGAGGATTAGAAATCAAGGGAGCAGTGAACATTAAGGGAATTGCTCATTCCAAGCATTTGGCTTCACGTTCTTTTTAAAACCAAGTACAGCCAGTTGTTGTGTATGTTTGTATGAGTTTACCTGAATACCGTACTCTCGTAATCTGAAAACTCTATATGGTCAGTGGAGAATGAGTATTTTCTCACTCAAAAGAGAATGGCTAGGGGCAGGCTGAAAAGCTATTTGCCTCACCATCCCATGTTTTTTCTTGCAGTGAAACATTGTCTAGTTTGTCAGTGGCTGTTGGGGTTTTGAGGAAGGGAGCGGGAATTGGTGGAGCCAAGAGGACCTGTTTGTGCATTTGCCCAGATTACAGCTGTTAATGACATTGAGGTTATCTCTCCTATCTGGTACATCCTGCTGTGCCGCTTATGAGGCAATACCCAGCAAGCGATATCCTGTTGTTTGTAGCTTCTCTTTGATATTTATTATTTGATTTGGGAACAAGTAACACAATGGTGAGGGGCATCAAAAGTGTTCCAAATATTTGACTTAGTGTCTCAAGTTCCATGGGACGCCAGTGTGTCTTTATGCAGTGGTATAACCATATGTTGTAATAGGTACTAATTGCATAACTGCTGTAATTGTCATCCCAACAGCTTGGATTCCTTTTTTGAGTCTATTGGTTAATTAGCCTTCCTTTTAAAATTAAAGCTCCAGAAGCAAAGCATTCTGTTCCTTGGTGAGGTGGGATTTTAATGGGTTGGCATCCCTTTGTATGGTTTATAGTTTTGGGGACTGTCTTCACATTTACTAAATCACTGATTGTGTTTCAGAAATAAATAACTTTCAGCACTTCAGAAATTAACAAAAAGCCTAACTATCTGATTTTTAATTTTTGTATTATTTTGTTCTCATACCCAATTTCTGCAAGCCATGGTGCGTTATAGAGAAAGATTTAACAACAACAGCTGCAACAAAAATCAAGTAGATCATTATGCCTCTTAATAAGTTACCTATGTAGAAAACATAGGAAGTAATAACTAGGGATTTTCCCTTAAATAAAAAAAATAAAATCACCTTCGTAAGTGATTGACTAATGTGTAAACACCATGAAATGTTGGAATGGTGACCATGAATTAACCTGCCATTGCACATG
Source organism: Numenius arquata (assembly GCF_964106895.1). Classification (NCBI taxonomy): domain Eukaryota; kingdom Metazoa; phylum Chordata; class Aves; order Charadriiformes; family Scolopacidae; genus Numenius; species Numenius arquata. The sequence goes on from NC_133577.1 coordinate 104,232,814, forward strand.
TCTGTGCAATGGTTGCCACTGCTCTAAGTATTTGTAATGCTATGAAACATAAGAGCAGACAGACTGCAGTTCTTTTCCAGTCCTAGCAGAATGTATGAGGAGAAAATCGGATAGATAAATGTAGCAAGTGGAAAGCTTGGAGTAAAATTCCCACTTTTGAACACAGCTTTATATAGAAATTTATTCCCCAGGTGTCTGAGTGCCTGTAACCAACAATGTCCAGTTTTGTGTTTGGCTCTTCTCTTGGATTTTTCATGGCAAGCTACTGCTGCTCGTTCTCAGAAAATGAAAAACTGTATGCTACAGTAGGAACTATATGTCACTTGATGTAGATGTGGTTTAACAATCATTGTATTATGTGAACCATCTTTATTTCTAATTATATTGTGATCTAGCAAGAATTTTCAAGTCATCGACAAAGTTTATCATAGATGCCAATATTTTCGGTCTCACAAAAAACATTGCCAATGATCGCAAGATTTGCGTATGATAAAGAAGGAGAATTTACTGATAATCTAATGGTAATTAGAAGACAAAAGGATATTTGGATTTTGAGTTCATCATTAAAATGTAATGAAATGTAATGTAAAGGTAATGAAAATGTTAAGGATTTACTCAGTTCAGCAATGACTAAAAATTTGCTGTTGCTCATTAAAAAAATCAGCAGGCATTTTTTCATTTTGAAAAAACATGTCAGGGAAGAGGATTTGTAAATAGAGAAATTCACCCCACATTTTCAGTGGGAATGCCTATCAACTTTGTAAACCTCTGGCTACCAGCCCTTTTCATGCTTCCCTGTGGTAACTGCTTCTTTCTGGGTACGTCAAAGACATCTTTATACAATTCCTGCAACCGTTCAAACAGTGTGTAAGGTCCTGCAGTGCTTCCAAAGGAAGGCACTGCAGGTGTCTTTGCAGAGATTTAAGAGCACTCTTGGCACCTTCTCGTGCACTTGTGTCGCCTTCTCAACCCATAAACACACACACAGACATGCGTTTGCCATTCTTGTCAGCCCTTCACCGACTGAGAGCTGACGGGATAAAATGTCTTTTCCCTTTGTCCCCTGCCAGACCCATTTCTGTTACACCTGGTGTTCCCTGGTTGTGTTCTCAGACGTATTTTAACAAAGTGTTCTCAGTGTGGGTCCTGTAAAACTCGTAACAGCAATTTTACTACAGTATTTTCATTACAAAGGCCATCCTGTTTCATAATAATATACTGTATTCATTTTGAAGATGTCCTCATGTCTTAGAAGATGCAATTCTAAAAAGGTGGTTGATGCTGTTAGTTGGTACTTTGTTTTCCTTGTAAAGTCAGCATGGTATAAAAAATTCAGTGTAAAAAATTGATTTTAAAAGATAAATTGTACCTTGATGGTACCTTGTTATTTAGTTAATGTATGCCTTCTGTGATATGGAAGCTGCAGTATATGCTATTTATGTCCTAGAAAATATTCAAAAATAATTGCTGACAAAAGCCACTTCACAGGTTGACTCAGAGGTACATCTTGTAATCTGAATGTTAATATTCCAGATAGCTAGGCAGAGAAAACTATTGATGTAGTTTGAAGATCCATGTAGAGACTAGTCAGGATTTTACTTAGAAAAGTGGGGAGGGAGAGGGATTGAGATATTTGAGTTCTCTCAGCTTCACTGAAATTTTATGCTTATTGAGCGTATGAATGCATACAATTTGTAATATTTTTGAAAAGGTAAGATTTTTTTGCTAGTCAGTTGGAAATGTTGCCTTTTATGTCCCAGGAATTTATGTCTTTTCCAGAAGCAATTTGGAATCACCTTAATTTTACTCTAGAATCCAAGCCGCCCCTGGTTTTACTGTGCAATCCATGGCTATCTGTCATCTGCTTTATTTTTCCCCTCCAGCATAGTGTTACGAAGAAGCACTGATAAAAAACAGAGGCCAGATTCTTACCTCCTTTGCATGTGGTCTCTTCCATGTGATCCGTGCAGAGGGAGTAGGAGCAGCTACCACTGAGATAAAAGAATTTCCCCAGTTCAAATTAGTATGTAGATCTTGGCTTTCAGCATTAATGGACCCGAGCAGGACCTCTGTATTTCCTCAAAAGAGCTGATCTTCTTATGGTGGTTGCAACTGTTTTGGGAGGCAGAGAAGTGTTGAGGGTTTTTTCTAATGAAATGATACTTTGTATTTTCTCCATATTTGAAAATACCAAAGGTTACCTTTTTTTACACCCAGGAGTTGTGCATTTTATTCCTCCGTAGTCTACCTGCAAAAATATTGCTTCTGTGGCCTGATCTGATGTCATAAGCTATTGTGTCATAAAGGAAGAAAAGCAACATTCTTACCTCTCTAGGTATGCAGCCAGATGACCCAGGCTGCAAACTGGAGAGTATTTTTCCCATCGGTGGCATTGGCCAGCCTAGCAAACACCATGGGCATCAGTATCAGCTGCCTTGGAACAGCTTTTGATGTGATTAGGCTACTAATTAGGTCTCTCAATTCTTCTCTCCCTCTTGATGTTTTCTTTTGATTCACTTTGACTCTGAGGAGTCTGTATTCCATGTATGTTTGTTTTTGTGTTTTTGTCTAAAATCCCTAGTGATAGCTTAGACTGTCCTCTTTTGGTTGAGAGTTTCCCTGTGTTGACATACGTTTTCCTGTTAAATGCATCCATCAGGATTTTTCTCCTAAGAATAACTGTTATTTTGCAAGATGTAAACAATGTATTGTCAGTGTACATATAGATATGCATATTCATTTAATGCTAATTCATTCATGCTAAGGATTTTACAGTCTGAATGAGAATGTGCATAGTTACTTCAAAACCATCAAAACCACAGTAAATGTTTAGTACTCGAATATTTATTCACCAGATAGTAACCTCACAATTAAATTATTATGTAAAGTCAGTTAAATAACAGCAGAAGTTATTGTATTAAGGCCCACTTTGCAAGGAAACCAATGACAAGGAAGCAGTGAAACACGCTAATAGATTATATGCTATAGCAATATATTGGCTTTTTATTGCTTTTCCACAGGCAGCAGATTCATGTATAGTTATTACTAGCTACATTATCTGCTAGTTTTCTATCAAAAAAGATTCAGTCTATTGAATCATTAATCCAATATTTATCATTCTTATTGAAAATCCACTAGTGTTAGCACTGTATAAAATATTGACTTAAATCTACTGGTTTTGCTAAAGATTAAAAACATATTAACCTAAAAAGCACAGTATTTCTTAGGACATTTGAAACTATTCATTGTGGATATTTGAAATGACAATATTTCTGTGTTGTGTGAGGAATGATTTTTTTTTTCAATCTTTAACATATAGTAAGTGACCAGTGCCATCCTGATTTGAAGATGCTGAATGTTCATCCAACTCATATTTGAAATTTTGATGTGTATTGCATTAGTTACTGAATATCAAGAATAAAATTTTTTGCTCATACATACAGTGTAAAATGGGATCTTTTGTAGCAGCACACGGCCTGTTTAGAATGATATAACAGGCGCTGAATGTTCACATATCAAACAAAATGCCATCTTTCTGTAGAAAAGAGGTGTCAAAAAGTTTCTTTGTACCTTTAACGCATGTGATTATGTAGTACAAAATGCAGAGTTTGTAAAATTTCTTGAATATACAGGCAAAAAATGAATAATTCAAAACAACTCATAAGTTCTACATTCTATTGTATCTTTTATAACGCAGGCAGAAGATAGCATTGTGTTCCCAGTAGAGCTGAATTTGCACAAGTTACACCTCTGAAAATGCCAGATGGTCTATGGTCTACTTTTGAGAGCTGTCACATATGTAAAGATTTGAAAAAAGAAAGACAGCTGAATGAGAGCAGTGGATCATTAAAGAGAGAGTGAGAGTCCCTGGGTATCACTGTGTTTTAAGAAGCATTGTGTCGTTCCCCATATTACACCTTTTTTTTTTAAGATATATACAACCTTTAAAAAATAAGGTAAAAATATTTCTGTTTTAAACTGAGTGGTTGTGGCTTAATCTTGGAACTGTCAATTGCTTTTGTTCTTTATGCTAGAATGCGGTCATATGGTTCCTAATTGGTTTCAAGTGTGTTTTAACCATAAGATTCAAGTCTCCCTAGTGCAAAATTATCAATAAAGTTAAAATAAATTTAAATTGAGATAACTAATCCATTTGGGGTTTTATTCCATTTTGATTTGACCTGCGTATCACATGTGAATACTGTAAAGCCAGTCAGCTAAAAAGTTGGATGTAAATGCTAAAAGACTGAAGTAAGAGTACTTTGGGAACAGTATTATTAGAGAAAAAAACCAAAAAACCCTCAAGAAAACCCACCCCCTCCCCCAAAATAACCTTAGTAAAAATAGTAATGAAAGCAAACACAAATGACTGTTTAGATTCCCGAAGACTTCCCATTCACCCACAGTTTGACAAAAATACACCTAATTTTGAAGATGAAATTTTGGATAATTTGCCAAGTTTCTGTATTGAAGCAAAGCACCAAAAATATGCAAACAATTGTAAGCTGCCACCACCAATTTAACTGGCTTGGAAAAGGTCATAACTGTCAGTTTTAGAAACTTGCATGTCCAGACATACAGAATTTTAGTATAGTCTCGCTTTTATTTATTGGGGAAGGCTAACCCCTCCCCAGTAATTCTAGGTTATTGGTGCAACTGCACCACTCCACGTTTGGGAATTGTAGGGGAAACATCATTACATGGAATGAGAAAAACACTGTTCTTAATAGTAAAGTTTACATTTGAGTGGGATAATGAAAATAAAGCTATGGGGAGCTATAGGTATGAACACTGAACTTCAGAGAGTAAAAATTTTGATTCCTGACATTGCTAAAGATTTTATTTTTTGACTGCAGTTAGGTCTGCATTGACTATTTCTAAAATGGAAGGATTTGATTATTTTTTTGACAAAATTTGTTTTGCACATATGTGGAAAGATGTCCTATACAAAGGGTTTCTAGTAGTATGCTTTTAAAGAACCCTGTTTCAGGTAGGAGAAAACTCCCTAGAAACTTGGTTTGGGGCTTTTATGATAGTCTGGAAATGTTAGCAGAATATATGCTACAATTGGAATTCCAGAGAGCAGAAAGTGCCTTGCTTATGGATATGCATAGATTTTGGAAGCACTAACGCAAAATTGAAAGGAGAAACAGTTTCTGTACTGCCATCAAAAACTTCTTGGGCAACAGTTAGATGCTCGGGTGCAAGATAGTGTTGAGCTCCTGCTCTGTTGGCTTGAAGGTTAGTGAGTAGTTACTGCTGGTAAAGGAAGGGAACCATCTTTGTCTTCCCTGCAACATCTTTGGGGAGACTAAAGCATAAATGTTTCCCCCAGCCTGCAACACGATATTACCAGTTTTGTAAAGCAGGTTCAATCAGGGTTACTCTGACCTACACAGATGTGGCTAGTCTAGGGTATCTTAAAATCTTAGTTGCTGTGACTAAAAAAATCAAATGGCAAGAAAAAACAAACCAGTTCGTATTGAAACTGTTATGAAAAGTATCTCCTTTTGCCTGTGAATGTGACCAGGAGTTAAAGTTTAAGGTTTATCTGAGGTTTAATTGGGGTAAGTTTATGATAGTTGGAGGAAGCAATCTGAGAATGATATCAGTGTCTTTGATAAAGGGGAAGCATGGAGGGTTTGATAGCCAAATTCAGAACTGATAGTCTTTTTAGAGACCATGGGTCTGTGTGTCCCAGTAGTATTTGTCCAAAATTTCGGTCACTTGTACCCGAATTGCTCAGTGGATACATTTCTTTTAGAGGAAGCTAACCATAATTATCTATATGTATCATTATCTTGGACACACTGTAATCTAGATACAAAGCAATACTGTGAAATCATCTGAAAATGGATGTGAATCCTCTGAAAAGAGAATGAACTGCAGCCCTGTTTTTCTTCTGGTACTCTCTAATCTCTCTTCAGTTGAGTGTTCAGTAGAATCTGGGCTTTTTCCTTGATATTAGATTTGTAAATAGTTGAAGATTGGACTGTCTGAAAACCTCTTCATGTCCAAGCATGATATAGTAGTGTTTTGATTAGGAGAGGTGATTGGGCTGATGCTTTTTGATTATGAAATCTTGTTGTGTTGCTATGTGTATAGTTTAATTAGTTTTCGAACAAAGTCTGCATTTTTTTTGAGTAAGAATCTTTAATTGGAAATTACTTTTTTTTTTTTATTAAAGCTTCACATAAAAAAAAGTCCTGCATATTTTCTTTTGTTTAGATACAGACTTTAAATATATAGACAATGTACTTTCCATGTTATTAAAAATATGCTCCTTTATGATATAGTAGCTCAACAAAGAATGGTCAAGTTTCGTGCTCTCTCATTAGAATGTACTCTTGGGGTGTTAACCAGGCCACTGCAGATTCGTGCCTCGACAGGTTTTGTGTTTTTTTTTTCCTTTGACCATATCAGTTTGTTGCCGTTAAAGCCCTAACTCGCCCATTACAGCCATTTCTAAAATTGTGATTCTGAATTGAGGAATCTGAAGGGGAAGCCTTTGGTTTGTGGTGTTTGAATGCATGTTCCCTCTAGTTACTGGATCACCTCTTCCACAAAACAGATCTTGATTGGTTTTGTTCTTCCCAGCAATGCACAATCTTTATGAATTTAAGCTCAGACTGTTGTTAGTTACCTGGATGCTCCTTTTCTTCTCTGATATACTGGTCTGGTGTGGCTTGTTGTGGGGGGGGTGTCCTACTTTGTCACTTAGGTTATTTTCTGAAGACTGGTGGGTTGGCCAACCTGCAGCTTCACTTCTGTTACTGCAGTCTGCATCCTCTTACGTATACCTTTTTATCTCCTTTTGCATTTCCCCCCACTCTTCATTTGACTCCCTTAACCCAAGTTTATCTCAGCTTTGCTACTTTTTCTCCCATTCCTGATTTTTTCCTTCTTTAAATTACTGCCTTATTCATTCTGCCTAATTCATAGAGCATTGCAAACCTTTCCATGCAGTGATGAAGAGGGAATTTAGGCCTCATACAGACATGAGGCACTTTCTGAGTACCTAATAATTATTTTTAATCTAGAGATATTTTTTGCTTTCTTTTTTTGATGAGGGAATGTTGACTTTGCAGTCTATTCTTTGATCAATACGAGCAATGAAAGTTGCCTTCCCACTCTAACCTAAAGTGTTCAGTTATCAATTTACAATTTAAATTAACCCTTTCTCTCTTTCATTTTAAGCACAACCTCAACGTTTGCCTCAGCCGAATACTTCAGCACTGGAAAGAGGTGAGGAAGAAAGTGGCAAAATCCAAAATGGCCATGCGGGTCTGAGTAATGGAAGTGGAATTCACAACGGGGTCAAGCACGTGCCTGCAGACAACAGAAAACTTTCGGCTCCTGTTTCAGAAAAAATGCACAGAAAAATTCAGTCCACCTTGTCTGTCAACAGCAACAGCAGCAAGAAGAGTAAAATAAGCTCTGTGTTTTCTCAAAAGCCAGGTACTTCACCTGAAGGTAAGCAGAAATTCTTATTAAAAAAACCCAAACTGAATAAAAACTTGCCAAACCCTATTCTCACTAATAATTACACAATCAACTGAAAATAATTGAAGAGCATGACTCATGCTCCAGAAGCAAATAGAAATTATTATGATAAGACACAAGTTACTTCCCCAAAGGAAAATATTAAGTATTTGAAGGAAACTGAAGCAATGGGAGATTTCTTTCTTTCAAACATTTGGCTGACGTAGTCTGATAATGTTTTAGTCTCTCCAGTTAGTATCAGTATCCTGAACCGATAGAAGCACCTGTCAACATTGTCATGTATACATCAGAAAAAAAATGGTAAAGCAATAGTTCAAAACATAGTAAATACTTAAGTGCAGTAATGGCAGGCTCCAGGAGGGTTGAGTTTGAAATGTTCTCTTAGCAGATATTCTGACTAGCCATGAGGTCTGAACACTAGGTAATAAAATCTGGACCTGTGCTTCAGTGTTTAGCATGCCTTAATGCTATATTTGAGCTGTAAATAATTTGCATGAAAAAGCTTCATACTCCCTATGCACAGCTTAAATAAACAAAAGTAAATGATTTCCCTTATGTTTTAGCTGCATGTGTGTGTTTTCACTGCTTGCAATTACTCTAATGGTCCCAAAGTTCTCAAGCCTCTCCTCAATCCACTGCCTTCCCATTAGCACTAATATACTCAATGGGCTTTGCTCCTGCCCGTTACAGAAGGGTGCGGAGGCTCTATAAATTTTTATTGGTTTGAGGCAGGCATAGATGTCACTGGTTAAAAAAAGCTCTGAGGGGTGGGTACAAGCACAGATTCTCAGAGAAATGGGAAATGGTACTGTTCAGTGAAATGGGGGTATTCTCAGCCTAGACGAAAGGAAAAGGGATCAGAAGATCTGTATGTAGTGACCTGAATGAAGCCTACTAACGTCAGTGGAGTGACTTCTCTTGACTTCAGCTACTTCAATCAAACCTACTGAGTGAATCTGTGTAGTAATATCATTAGCGGCTTCTCTCGGACTGTGCCATGGGCTGGTCCTCCTTGCTGTGGTTTATTTATATATTTATCTTCAAGAACTTGCTGTTATTTTTCAATTTCACTTTCAGTCCTCTAACATCGTTTTCCAAAATCACAACTTCATACTTGCTATATTCCCCTTATCTCTATCTTTTATGTCAAATCCAGTTCACCCTCCCGCCCAGTATTTTTCTTAGATTTAAAAAAACTGTAAGTCAAGAGACCTAGATCTATTCGCATGACTGGTATAAAGTGCACGCCTCTGAATTTAGGAAATTCGATCTCTGAAAAAGAAATTGCAGAGGTCTAAAGAGACAGTACCTGCCCTGTTCATGCCCTTATAAAATTATTTATGGCAAGCACTTCCTTTTTTTTTTCTTCTAAAATTATATTGGAATAAATACAGTCGGTGGGGGTTTTGTTTATTTTTAATAACCTTGGCAATGATTATGTCAAATTACTGAATGATTGAGGAGAAAATTAATAAGATACCTTCAGATATAGCTGTAAGTTCTAATGTCTGATTTTAATATCCAACACATGATTGTGTTAGTTGTCTGAAATTGCCAATATACAATTTTCTATGTACAGTCAGAAATGTTGATATTTTTAAGGATGTGTCTGATAAGAGATATAGATAATTACATTGTGTTGTCACACTAACTTAGATATTTTCAAAATACAGAAATACAGGCTAATCCTTACTGTCACATCTAGTTTCTTGAGTTATCTAATAGCAAAATTTAAATATATTCAACAGTGTACTTCTAACTTTGTAATGTTCTCATTTTGAATGTGGGAACTTCGATATATTGTCTGAATAGCTTGACCCACACTGCTAATATGTGCTGTTCTAAGTTTTCTATTAACTAATCTGAGTGAAGCACAAGTTTTATTGTGCAATGATTAAATTATATCTAGGGTATTTGTGTCTACACGTCTGCATGCACGCATGTACAAGCCTTCTGACAATTTGTTCAGCTTTTCAGTAATTTACCCTGTAGGGCTGCATGGGAGAACTGCAGGCTATAAGTAATAATTTTATCAAGCTGTTACCTTGCAGGAAGTATCAATACACATGTAATTTCTTCTATCATCCATCAGTTTTTTGATTAGATATATAATCAGAGACTCAGACAGTGGCCAGTTGAAATATCTAAAGTAACACAAAGAAAAGATCACTATTTAAGGAAAAATTATTTATCCATAACTCAAAAATAATTATGTTCATGAATTTAAGAAATGTTAATCCCTTATGATAGCTTCTGGAAAACTACACTTAAAAAACTTGGTCTAATTAGCCAGGTTATTTGTTCGAAGGAGTTTAATTGCATTTAACCCAGCAATATATATAGTTGATGAATACATCTCGCTATACAAAATGAGGAGAGTACACTAGTAAGCCCTGTGACTGAGGATTGCATAGACAGTCTTTCAAAATTATATACATAAATTAATTTGAACCTAACTCCTACAGATTCTTTATATTATGAATCATACTTTTGTGGGCAAAGATATATTTTTGTGAGCAGTTATGTCTTCTGATCCAGTGACATTTCTATAGAAACTATTGAAAAGGTTTACAGGAAGACGGAAAAGATAGGAAACTATTGGAAATTATTTGCAACGTTGCTTAACTACTTGGCTTTGCTTTAACTTGTACCATGTTAACCTCATAAGCCATTGGTTACTGCTGAAGAGCTGCTGGGTTTGAATTTACTTAAGGTGTGCGTTTGTGTTTGTGCACATCTAAGCAGTGTAATCTTATGCATTGGAAGTGCTTAAAACATAACAGACATTTTGGTAGCTGTAGTATAAAAGCTTTGAAATCTGCCTTTTTAAATGAGCCTGTAGTGTATGGAGTTGTGTCAGCATTCCAGAATATACTGTTTAGAAACACTTTCACATCCAGTGAGGCTTAGGAGGGTATGAGTGCACTCACCAGTTCTGCTCTTCCTCTGCATCTATTATTAATCCATATTGTCCCTGAAGAAATCTTACTCAGCTCCATAACTTACACTACAAAAAAACCAAAGGAATTATGAAATAGTAGGAGTATCTCTCTTAAAAAGCAGTTTTTAAACACTGTGTCAGTTCTAAAGATTTTTCAAAGGGACTGGATAGGTTTCAGTGCATATTGGGAATAAAAGATTTTTTTTTTATTCAAAGAAATTTTAATAATATTTTAAATTATTGATGTCAGAGGTGTCATGGTTCTTCCAAAACTCTGGTCGGTAGACCACTAGCAAAGAGGATTGTCACTCTCTTGCACCTGTTATGCGTAGTGCAGAGAAACATCTTGGAAAGCTGAAAAAGCAATTGTAAATGAGTAAAAAGAAGGCAGTTTAGATGCTGTGTTTGGAAGCAGTGATACCTATCCAAAGCAAGTTAAAGAAGAGAGGAAGAGGAATTTAATAAAGAGGGTGGAGGGAACAAAATGAAGTAGGCACTAATCATTTTGTGAAAACCAAACCAAGTTTTCCTACCAAAACTTTATGAAGCTTGATGTCATGCATTTTTTTAATCAAAGCAGTCATTTATAAAAAGTTAATGATGGAAAGCAGGAATACAGGTTTTAATTCATTTTTGAAACAGAGCTCTCACTTCTGATCAAGTTGCTGTGACCTCACAAATTACTACACTTGTCAGGGTAGTTCCCACAACTCCAGTAACTTTTGATAATTTGAGTTTAGGGCGGTACTTCACGTGTTCAAAAGGCTGAGAGCATACACGATTGCTGTATTAATCTGGAAATGGTAGCTTGTTAAACGATGGTGAGCGGATCATGAGCCTGCCTCCTGTATGTGCGGTGAGATCATAGAATCATTGAATGGTTAGAGCTGGAAGGGACCTTAAAGATCATTGAGTTCTAACCCCCCTGCCATGGGCAGGGAGACCTCCCACTAGACCAGGTTGCTCAAAGTCCCATCCAGCCTGGCCTTGAACACTTCCAGGGATGGGGCATCCACAACTTCCCTGGGCAACCTGTTCCAATGTCTCAGCACCCTCACAATAAAGAATTTCCTCCTAATATCTAATCTAAATCTCCCCTCTTCCAATTTAAAATGGTTAACCCCTTGTCCTGTCACTACACTTCCTGACAAAGAGTCCCTCTCTGGCTCTCCTGTAGGCTCCCATCAGATATTGGGAGGCTGCTATAAGCATAGGAGAGGTGCTGTGAAGACAGACTGAGAGAGCTGGGGTTGTTCAGCCTGGAGAAAAGAAGGCTCCGGGGAGACCTTATAGCAGCCTTCCAATATCTGAAGGAAGCCTACAGGAGAGCCGGAGAGGGACTCTTTGTCAGGAGATCTTCACTTTATTCCTTCCCAGGCTCTCTAAACCAAAGAAGGCATCTTCTTTCCAAGGATTTTTTTCAAGATAGGCCTTAGGAAATGTAATAAGGCTAGATGCAGGAGTGAGGTAGATAAAGAAAGCCTGCAGTATAGGGGTGAGGCTCTGGGGAAGGACAGGCAGCATAGGCTTGCTGCCAGATTTAAGTTACCATTCATGATTTTCCAGGAGCAAGGCCTGAAGTAACCTTCCTCAACCTTCTGGACTGTGTGTCTTGTGCTACTGAGCTTAGAGATGCATTGAACAATCTCACCCAACGTATGGGATTTTTAGAAATTCGATGTTTAAAATTCAGCATTTCAGGGTGCATTTGAATGAGACTCTTTTCCCCCTTCTTTTTAGTATAATGCAACTTCATCTGTTCTAGATGTTGAATATAAGCATGGGGTTGCTGGCTACTATTTAAGTCATGCTGCTGACTACATTAATTTATTAGAGTATCCCAAGTCGTATTGATGGCTTAACTGAAGACAAAGCAAGACCACAAAACAGCCTTTGTGTTAAACCAGGGTCTTAAGAACCACTAGGTGCGTGGAAAGTAGTGAGTAGTTCTCTTAACAGGGTAGGAGACCTCTCTTTGAAGTAGGAGCATCTTACTTTGGTTTATATAACTTAGGATAAACTGAAAAATAGTTTTCAGTCAACTTTAATTTCCTTTTGGACATAGAATTTTGAATAGCTTTTTTTTTTTTCTCCTCTTGAGTGCCACAAGAGCAGCAGTGAGTTTTCTTTTATATACTGTTCTGTCATTGGATTGGTATTATTTACTGAAATTCAGTATGAGTCTGCATTATGTGATGAATAACCTAACACTGCAGAAATATCTGCTGCCCATCTCTGTCTCTTTTTTTTTAAAAAAATACATACACTTCTGAAATCCATCCTATAGCATTAAGTAGCATTTAGGCAGCTACTTAGATACTATCCTGTATATCTCTCTGCTTGGACCAAAATTTCCATTGTTATCTTTTAGAAATTGGTTCAAAGTGGATTTGTGTCTGAGCATGAAGTGCTAAACAGAGTTTTCTGTTAGACAAGGTTGTATGAGAACGCAGTTGTCAATCAGGCAGTGGGCAAATAACATTATCATATGGTCGAACCTGTGATTTTTAAGAAGGCATTGTGAAGAGTGGTTTGTTTTAAGCACGGTTTATATTTTTGTTTGTAGAGAGGTCTTGGGAGGTGATTTGCATGTTGTGTGACAGGGATGAGTGGAAAACAGGGCCTGTAAAGAAAAAAAGTCTTCCTACAGTATCCATTTTATAAGGTCATGGTGTAGCTACCACCTAACTAGTCTCAGTATTTGCAGTGATGAGCAATGTCAATGAAAGCTTTGTGTTCTAAGGAAGCCTTAGATATTGTAAATTGGCACTTTTCTTAGTGTATCTCTATGTTTGAACTGGATCATTTTACTTCTGAGGTTGTATCTGTATCGAGAGCTTAGAATGTAAGCTTTGATGAAAGTTTCCATGCATTTTGCAGTGTAATTTGCCTGTTCGGCAACATTTCAATTTTCTTGATCAATAGAGATAATCGTTTTCTATATTGAAATGCTGAAATATCACATATATTTTGATTTGTAACTCTGTTTTCCCCTATCTAAATAAATGTAGCTTTGTTATCTAGGGATAACAACACTTCATGCGACAGGTCAGTTTGTTCTTTCTGCATTTCTTATTTTTCCTTGAGCATTTTCCTGGGAGTTTTCTGGACAGGGGTGGGTAGCAGGGTCTGCACAGCATCCCATGTGTCAGGGGAACGGTGGTGTGATGGCATGCGTGCTGCTCTCCTTAAGTTTACGCCCCACCTCTGTGTAATGCACACCTTTAAGAAACTGGTGCCGGGTAGTTTCTCCTCGTCTCTTCCCCCGCCGTGCCGCTCAGGCTTTGGGCTGTCTCTGCTATCGGCGCCGCATCGTCATCCCCGCTGCCGCCAGCCCACGGGATGCCTGTAGCACCTGCTGGGGCTTCTGTTCTGGGCTCTGCAGGGGCCTGGAGTAAACCCCTGCTGAGGACCTCGGCTGCCACTTTGATTGCGGTTTTGCCCTTTTTGATTCTCGCCGTGAGACAGCAGAGTGCCTGGAGATTTGTTTTGAGTTGTCTGAACTCAGTGAATATAGTTAGTAAGAAGCTGGCCAAGGTCACCATCCTGTAAGTGAGCTTATTTACCATTGCAGACCTGAAAACCTTTTATCATATGTGACCTGCCTGCTTGGTATGAAAGCTTATTGGGTCAGTCTGTGACAGGTTAGTGTCAAACATTACAAAAGCAGCACAGATCAGCCTGTGCACGTGTTTCTCTGTACGTTTTTCAGTTTAACTTCTGCAGCCCTTGTACAGTTTTGATGGTCAATAGTTCTCTTAAAAGTCTGTTTCTTAAGTAGAGCTACATCTTTTCATAAAAACGAAGAGGAGTTGATAAAAGGGAAGTTGAAGTAAAAGGAATATGTATTTCAGTACTTAAAAGGAATTGGATATCCAGGTAATACCTGTATGCAAAGATTGTAGAAACGGAAAGTGGTGTGCACGTGCAAATGTTCAAAAGACATGGACAGAAATTAAAGTTGGTTTACTGTTGATATTGTTTCTTTTCCTTAATTGAGCATAGCTGTTACAACTGGGATAAGGTAGAGTGGGGCCTTTTGGGCTTTGAATAACATCGTGTAAACAGTTTTAACAGACTTTAGGCTGTTTATTGTCTGGATATTGTCTGAGATAACGTTTATAACCCAGTTGAAGTAGATGTTACAGGTACTGTGTACATTCCTTGGTTAAAACAGCACAAAGAAGCTGGATGTGCGTGTATGATATAAGCAAAAACTTGGATGAGTTGGCTGGGTTTCTATTTGCCTTGGCATTGTTTAACAGTTTTGATGAAGTTCCCTAACAAATTTGTAACTTTTGGGGATGTGCCAAAGGACTAAGGAAACAGCTTTACTTACATTGGTATTTGAAAATGCTGCATGGGGTGACCCTTTTAACTTCAGGTCTAACTTTCATCCCAGGCAAAATGAAAGGATAATTGAAGATAAGCTTGAGTATCTGAAAGCTCATCTTTTTTCCCCAGCTGTGAGTTGGTCTAATAAAATATATTATCACTGCCTACAGACCAAGCCTATCATAATTTATCACAATGTGATATGATGTTTTGATGAAATCATAAATGTGTTTGATAAAGGAACTAGAGCAAATGTACTGGTTTGGTTTGTTGGTTGTTGTTTTTTTAAAATAAAGTATACCTCTGTACAGTGTTTGACACCCCACATCCTCACTTTTGGATAGTGCCAACGTGTTGTGCAGTATTTCTACATTAATTAGAGAAAAGTGTAATAGAAGAATTGAAAAGCAATGGAAATTTGAGATTGGTGTGGTGTAGTGTGGAAGTCCTAAGGAAAAGCTTATCTTCATTAATGGTGGGCTTAGGTAATGAGACATAAACTAATTGCTTCTTTCTCCATGAAAGTATTTAATGAAAAACCCCAGGAAACTCAGGAGTTAACTATTTATCAACAGTACTGCATCATGAACATCAAGGCAGATGGAGTGTGGTCCTTGATAAAGGCACACTCCTAATTCTTAAATTGCATTAGTCTATCTAATGGGAAAAGAAGAATGAGAAAACCTCCAATTCTCAAAAAAACCCCATTAAAAATAGATCATTTTAAGCTAGCATCTCTTTACAGTAATATAGTGTCCTAATTGATATTACTGTATCATTTCTTTATCAGAAAATATATTCGAAGTTTCCAGAAAACATGTTGTCAAGACATTATCAAATTCACTTTTTTTTTTCCAAATTCTTCCTAAATACATAAATCAAGTTTAGTTCCAGTTGGATTAATGTGTTCCACTACTCACTCATCTGCAAAAACTATTAGGATTTTGATGTGGTAAGGTCAAAGAGTGGAAGTTAAGTATAATCTTTATTCTTAGCATGTTAAAATAGTATTGAAATTTAAAATAATCTGTAATTTAAAATAGTCTCTTTGGTCTTGGAAGCAGGAAAGAATTATTAGAGAGTCTTGTGCAAGCAGTGAAATATATTTTAGTGGTCTCCAACATGGTAATGAAATATCTGAAGTCATATGTTTTGGAGGGAGCTTTATGTAGCATCTTCTTCATGGCTGGATTCTACCACCCTGCACCAGCAACCAAAGGAAGTGCTTTTCAGCGATATAATTTTTTTCCGTGGAACTGACAGGTTGCTGTAGGAATATGGGTACTAGAGAAGGATGTGCGAGTTTTTTGTAGCACATAGATTTCTTATTACAAAAAACCACTGTGACTGTACCTTTTGTACTGGCCAAAATTTCTTTCTGTGTCTTGGGTCATTTTTGATAGCTTTTACCTTTGAAACACCTTTATTTAAATCAACACGGCCTCTTCTCATAAGCATTGCTTTAGTGTGTTAGTGTGATTAGGAGGGAAGAGTTCTTTTGTGAGTCCACAAAGTGCTTTCTGAGCGCAGTCCCTTTTGTGTAACCTATGAACTCTGTCTCTTGCCCATCAATAAATATGTATATTGTAATTTATGTGAATGTTTATTTCTTTCCCTGCAATTGTACATATCCTTGCATGAAGAAGACAAGATTTGTTTGAGCATCTTATTTTCAATACTGATACACATAAAGTTTTATTATGGTGTTTTGCTTAAAAATACATTTGTAGAACAAAATTTGTTGTGGTATTAGCTTCTTTTGGCTGTGTTTTAAAGATGCAAAATAGTAAAAAGTTCAGCTCCTCAAATACAAAGGCTTCTTAGATAGAACTCTTGGCTTCTTTATCTTTTTTTCTTCATATTAAAAGAAAATCTGAAAGGAGATTGTACCTGAACAAATTTAACAGCATCTCCATGACAACCAGCTAATTAATCACTATCGGTCTGGCTTTGGACCTCTTCAGTGAACTGATACTCCCCAGCTTTATTTCACGTATCTTCTGGGTTTTTTATGAAGGTGATTTACTTAGCGACAGTATTTCTTCAGACAAGCAGCCTTTTAGTGCAAGCAACAACATTCTTTAAAAACAGCTCAATCTTACCTGTGGTTTCCTCTCAGTTTTACTTCCTGCACAGTAGTGGGGAGTTTTTGAGGTTTTTTTGGTTTGGGTTTTTTTTTTCTCCTTCTTGCTTTTTCTGATATTTCCTTTTTTTCTTTGAGGCATAAGGGTTCATTATTTATGTTATGACTGTGACCACATTGCTGTACAGGTATTCCCAAGCTAAGTTTGGATCTAAGTAGTGTAGTAAGTAGGAGAAATCAGTTCTCAGCAATGTGATGTTTGGTGTGGGCCAAGAGCTCAGGTAGTTACTTTACTTCTTGGAACAGATTTTGCAAGTCTGAGCCTCTGTTGTTGCGTTGCTGTATTTGTCCTTGCTTGTGTCAAGTCATCTCTACACTATCCTGCCATCAGAGTTTCTGCAATGTTGGAGGTACTTGGAATCAATCAAGGTACTTGTCACGGTTACTGCATCATTTTTGATGCAATGAATATGTTTAGGAGGCCTGGTAATTGTATTACTGTTGCAAGTAATTGCAATCTTTCCCCTATAATAACAGTCTCCAACCTGTGAACTGTTAAGAACGTAACATCTGTAGGTGCCCAAATAGCTCAATATCATGACTTTCCCACCGGTCTCTCATAGCAGATACTTGTGATAGGCTGTAGGGACAGGGAAAGGATGAGATGGTGCAGAATATGTTCCCCAGAATGTTTTCCCAATCTTCAACTGTCTGTGGCTAAAGGAGTTGAAGGCTTGCAAGCAGTAAAAGGAAAAATGAAAGCTGAGGCTAGGAAAGAGCAATAATTCTCTGTCCTGAGCATTTAATGTATTTTTAAGTTTTCATTTTGTTTCTGGATGTTTGTTCACTGCCTGTTACAAATTAAATATGCTTTACACGTATGGAAGGAGAGTGAAAGCAATGGAGTATATCCCTCACTCCTGCAGCCTCCTTTTCACTGACGCAAGTTTAGTTCCAGTCTTTGTGTTTTCCTGTCATGTCTCATGGATATATTAATTGTTTGAAGTTATTCCATATATTTACTCATTGGGTGCCATATTTTTTGCAGACAGTTTGTGGGACACCTCAATTATCTCATGTAATTTTATAGTACTTATGAGAGATGGATATTGATGTTCAGGTGTAGGTGTGAACTCTATTGAAGATTAGAGTAGTACATTAAAAGGATTACCAAGAGATTTGTGTAGAAAAGCAATAGAAAGATCTGTATTTTGACTGAATGTTTAATATATTATTAAATTACAGAAAGAGGTATAACATGCTATTATGCTGGTTTTAAGGTGTGCATAAAACTATGAAGAAAGCACAGATGTTGTGGCAGCTCCCTTATTTTTCTTCATAACTAGCCAGCCAACAAAACAGTTTCAGATGGGCACTGAGAGAGGCTGGAAAAAGTTTTAGATAGTTTCCTTCATAAGCTGATTTTTTGTAGGTTTTTTTTTTGTTTTAATCACTTTGTAGGCCTGCTGGAAGAAGTTATGACTGAAGATAAAACATATGGATATTTTATATAATAAATGACTGGAGAAATGAATCTAAGTGGTTTAGTTTTTGTACATCTTTTGTACAAGATGTTTAGTACTTGGGATTTGCGTGAAGTGAAGTGGGGAAAGGAAACTTGCACCAAACCCAGTACTAAATCGGAGACAAGTTAGGCTGCAAAAGTGACCTTGAAGATGGGAAACGTTCTTTGTGGTGTTAGCTTATGTCTATTCTGAATCGTTGTCTTTCAGCTACTTATTTGATATTGTGATATATCTGGATTTGGAATAACATACTAATGATTTCTTCTTTTTGTCTTTCCTTTTTTTTTGGTTTGTTTTGTTTGTTCATACATGGCATGCTACTGAACTGGTACGTGTGAAGATTGCTGTGTTCACTGTATCCTGGCTTGCTTGTTCTGTGAATTTCTCACCCTCTGTAACATTGTTCTGGGACAAGCATCCTGTGGCATCTGCACATCGGAGGCCTGCTGCTGTTGCTGTGGGGACGAGATGGGGGATGACTGTAACTGCCCGTGCGATATGGACTGTGGCATAATGGACGCATGTTGTGAATCTTCAGATTGCTTGGAGATCTGCATGGAATGCTGTGGGATCTGCTTCCCATCATGAAATATTTATCCCTTTTTATTTTATTCTCTATAAAACTGGAGAGCTTTTTTTTAAATACATTTGAAGACAGACAAGGTAAGATTTTCACACAACCGACTGGTATTGCACTGTTAATTCCCTATATATACATTTTTTTAAAAACAATCCTCAAATCTGTATTCTAACACAAATTGTATAGTTTTGTATGTGAAACTCAAGCTACGTTCCAGCTTCCTTTTGGCTTTGCAAATGGAAGACTTTATTGAAATGAATTATAGGTCTGATACTGCAGGCTGCATGAGGGCAGGATTGTCATTTGAACTGAGTGACAGGTTTTGGTCAGAGAAGAACTTACAGGCCAAAGCCTTAAGTATTTGCCTTTACCAACTTTAAACGCTCAAATGCCTTCATGCATAACATGCCTTTACAGGCATTCTGAAAAGGAAAATGTCTTTATTTCAATCTCTTTGGAGTAAAAGCAACTTTGGTCTATTATTTTAAACTTATTTCAAAGTCAGCATCAGGAATCTACTGTTGGTTTTGCTACAGTGGTCACATTGGCAATATTTCTTTTGTTCTCAATATCTATTTGGTTTGAGAGAGATTCCTGGTATTTTCCATTGTCAGTATTGATACCATGGGAATATTTGGCAAACTAAATTCAATGTAAGTTTTGCCACGGACTACAGTGCCAAGATTTTGTTGTTATCAATCAAGACAGAATAGAGAACTTACATTTTACTTCAGTACTAATATTACTTGAAATGTTTTTTTTTTTAGAAAGAGACTTTGGAAATCTGCGTAGACGTGAAATGTATCATTAGACTAACAAACTGACTAATAGACTAACAAATCTTCAAAATTTGGCTATGAAAGGGAAATTATCAGAAGTTAACTCAAGAATCTAAACCTGTACATTAGTGGCCTTGTCAGTGTTTGTGGTTTTACAGCCAGTATCACATAGCTTAGGATTTATTTCTTCACTGTGTGAGAAAGATCCACAGAGGATGGCAGAATTTAAACAGGGTGTAATGACCAAATCAAAACTGACGTCATCAAGGAATTCTGTCATTGAATGCAAAAAGCAAATGCAAAAATGTTTATTCGCAGATAGATTTTAAGTGTTATCTTTAAATAACTGTGTAAAAAAAAAAAAAAAAGAACATTTAAAAAACATGATATTCTTTAAAAATAGTTAGAATCTGGTGGGCAACTTTTTCCCTGTTACACCATTAAGGATTCTGTAATTGTGAAATGAATTTGGTCCTACATATAAAGAAGTTTATGGCATTCCCAGATTTAGGGAGTAATGGTACCCATTTTCTTTACCATCTGCTACTTTCTCCCCTCCATGCCTATAGCTCATTAACTTTTCTTATAAACCACCTACATGTTTTGACCTCACAAACTCTCCTATCTACACTCCAGATTTCCCATTTGTAGATTGTTGGATCTCGTAAATTTAGGCCTTGTTACAAGAGTCATCGATAGCCAATAGCATATTCCTATTGAGTGAATTGACCACAATGTCTCTTTCCGCTGTAGCGAGTTCAATTTATGCAAATGTGACAAGCTAAAGATCACAGGATTGTGAAGCTAAGTCAACAAATGGTCTGATATTAACCAAAGCTTCTCCCTGTGAACACTGACTAGTAGTGCCTACTACTGCAAGTTATCACTGAAGGTAACATAGCCAAATCCTCAACTATACTAGGGAGCTGGGAGGTATTACTTTTTGCCTTAACATCTGCAGTATTGTGGTGTATTCTGATGCAGCACAGATTTACTCAGAGAGTTTCTTACCTGTTTTTGATAGTTACTACAAGAATTGATTCTTATGGGGGGAAGGGGGTGTGTCCATATATTGGGCCAGATTCAGATCTGTGTTGCATAAACTAAGTGCATTTCCATTAATGTCAGAATTTTCTGTTGGTTTAGCTCCAGCTAGAGAGCACAAAGATATTATGGTAATAGGCAAGCTAATAAGGGATCATATAGTTAAACTGATAAATTCCCCAAGCTCAGAATCAGGCCCATGGGGCTCAATTATGACTCCTAAAAGTGTGAACCACATTGGGAAGGGGGAAGAGGTGCCTTGGTTGAGTGGCAGTGCCTGGAGGCATTTTGCCTTTGTAAGGCATAATGCCTCTGGGGAAATTGGGGGCATCACAGTGAGCACTGGGACTAGATGCACCTTGGAAAAACTCTAGACAGTGCTTTGCCCATTGTAGGTCTATGGGCACCCTGTTGGTGGGGACATGCTCTCTGGGGCTAGGCAGCACCATGAACTGTCCTTCCTCATGTTCTTCTGGTCATAGAGAGGTGACTTGTGGCTGTTTCCTGTCTGATTGTGCTTTTGGGGATGGGCAAGAGGACTTCCAGTCTCCTGTCCTGACCTGCTGGAGCAGTTCCAGTTTTGTGTTTGGAAAACTGCACATTAGCATATCAAGCTTTTAGCAAATACTGGATGTTAGTAATAATCACTTTTACCACAGGATGATTTAGTTTAAAAAGAAAAGAAAAATACCAACTTAGGGAGTCCATTATGTGTGTAAAAGTTTATTTATACAGTTTGCTCTGCACAAACCTATGTTTCTACTTACAGAAACTCAGAGGTTTTCTTGATTTACTGAAATTATGAAAACCTGGGAACTGTATTTACTGCTAAGTCTTTACTTCCAGTACTGTTAAAATACGAACAATAATTAGAATAACTCTGTTCATGCATACGTGCATATATGTAGAGACTCTCTCACACACATGCACACACACACATATGCAAACATTTCTTTTCCCACTTCACTTGTGAAATACTAGGAAGTGAAAATAGTGTTTATTAACCCTCATAGTGATTAGTATCAAAGTATAACAGACAATTGAAAAAAATAAAAGTGTGTGATTTGTTTGACATTTAAATGTAATCTGCTACTGTTTGTCATAGAGATATTAGCACTTTTGTAAAATGTATCTTCGTAGCAGAGAATATTAGTATGTAGTTTAAGGAATTCCTTTCTATATTTATATTCTTAAATTCTGTTTTGTAATTTCTACTCTATAGGCAAACTTGTAAGCACCTTGTGTAATTAAAACAAGCAGAATTAGAAGGAGACAAATGTGAAAATATAGTTTAAATAAAATTAAAACATCAGAACTTAACCGTCTATTTTATAATAGTTCTTGTGAACTTGTACAGTGTTTCAGTATATAGTTCTGCAAACTGGCCCATTTGAAAAAATGGTAACTTGCTATTTGTATTTTATATTAACTAGATGTGCTATTCTCAAACACTATTTTGAAATAAAGATCTTTATTTTGAAACTTCTGGATATCTTCTTCTTCTAGTCTTCCCTGTTACTCTTCTGAATGATATTTTCATGTCTTATTTGTGATGTTTTTCTGTTATAACACTTCCTGGAGGCTTTGGCCTTGGGGTTTTGCACAGAGAGTGAGCCCATGTAGTAGGGTTGTCTTACAGGTGGAGCTAAACCAACTCAGGCACTGGAAACTGTTCTAGCATGAATCTCTAACAGTAAAAAATGTTCATCGTTAAGTGAAATTGTATTACTGAGGTGGAATTCCAGTAATGATTAAATTTGATCAAAATGAAAACTGTTTTAATATATCTGCAGCAAGTCTTCAGTTTACTGAAAACAAGCTGAACAGAGTGTAGTTGAGTCATATTATTGCAGTAGACATGTTAAGGTCTAAAGGTCTATGCGGCCTATGAAATGAAGTCTTGCACACAGTACCACTGTTGTAAAGTAAGGTGTGTTTTTAAAATCCGTTAGTTCAAACACAGATAGAGTACATCTTTTCAGCTGTGATTTAATCAAAGATTCTTTTTCATGTTGGCTTAAGCTGAGTGTGAAGCTGCTTATGCTACTTTAAAACTGCAGAAACTGCATGTCTAGTCTTTTCCACTAATTTTTCTATGTCTATTTTAAATTTATTGAGTGTTCTACCATGTCTGTGCATATGTGGGCTCTTAGTGGGCCTAAAAAAATTCTGATATATCTCCTTTGGGCGTTATAGAAGTAAGATGTTACCTCTGACAGAAACTATGATTGACGGAAAATATGATTGAGTGTGTACCATGAAGTCTTGCCATTGTAACAAGTGTACCAAAGTAATTGTTTGTGTGAGAACTGATAAAAGCATAGACAAATAGCAGCATTTGAGACTTATTAAAGGTGTTCTAGCCAGTATCCATAATACAAAATATTTCTAGAAAAAATGGCTTCTGTGAAGAAGGATAATGAACATTTGGGAGCTTTCGGATTGAATAATGACTCTATTTCAGTCATAGCACTCATGTTAAGAACTGTTTGTTGAGTTTCGTGAATTACTGTTTTTATAATCTTCTAAATGAGAAGCTTTTCTGAGCTATTCACACATTTTTAAAAATTTTAAAAATTATCTTAATGATTGCAATATTTGATGTATGCTCTTGGAGAGCAATGCCAATTGTGTTGATGTATTTTCACAGTAAAGCTCCTTTTGCCAGCAGTCTCATAATTTTCTGAAAGGCAACAGATATATTGTAGAATGAATCAAAGAACGAACCATATATCTGAAATCTCGCTCTTGGCCTCAAAATTAAATTAAAGATTAGAGAAATACCTACCTGGTATCCTCTCTGTCCCTCTTTCTGTCTATATGTGAGTGTGTACATCATGTGTTGGAAGAGTTCAGGTAGTGTTGATGGTGACAGTAGTAGTTCTAGAATCCTACAGGCATTAATCTTACTTTATTTCCTACCTTCTAGCCCTTCTGCCAGTTCTTATCACTTCCAAAGAGAGCAGGGGGACCTTAGCTCAATTTTAGCATCAGGATATCGAAAGAAGTTCAGTAAAAATAATATCGTGCATCTACTTCTGAGATGCACTTGTTCACTGTGCTCAGTATACTCAGATGTGAAGTTGATTGCTTGCACAAAAGTCAGCCTCCTCATAAGCACTTGTTTATGCTATTTACCAGTGAGTTGGTGCTACTGACAAAAAAGGATGACCTTTCTCTTCTTTAGAAGTCTTTGATATGATGGGTTATTTCTACTATAGTTCAAAAGAGAGAAAATTCTGAATCACGTTCTGCAAAACAGGCAAATGTTGAATTTGATTAGGTGATCTTAATCTCTATATGGTTTTTAGTATATCAGTTCACCTCACTTAAAACTTAATTTAGTAAAACACTACATACATTTGTTTGCCTCCGTTATGTAAGTATATCACAGCAATTGTTAGTACATTACCATTCAATACTCATAAAAATTGAATGCTAAATGAAAGATCGTATAATAACTTTTATACCTTTAATAGTATCTTACTAATTTTTATTCTGATATGCATATGCTATTTTAACTGACAGAATACTCCACTGTAATTGAGGCTCTTTATATCATCTCTGTAGGGTATGTAATTGGTGCCCAAGCACTATACAATTCCTCTTCAATCAGTGGTGTAGGCTTCTGCAATTTGTCTCATCTCCAAGTTGCACAAAGTGACCACACTGTGAAAACGCTGTACTCCAACTTGTATGTGTTTCACATTACAGTCTTTTTCCACAGTGCCTACTTTGCTTTTTCAGCTTTCTCACAAGGTGGTTTTTTCGGTTTTGGGTTTTTTAATCATTGTTCAAAGAGAACAGAAAGGGCTTTTATTATGGAGGTCTGGGACAATACCAAGATATATGTTTTATTGTAAATTATTTCCTTGTCGTTTGTATGTTCACTGCTGTATGCAACTTCTAGTCAAATAGACTTGTGAAAATGATATCTTTGGAACTTTGGAATGTATCTAAGTAACTGTATTTCAACAGTGGTTTATATTTGGATATATGAAGTTCAAAATGTGTTGATTGTGCCTTGCTTTTTGAAATAAAGTACTGAAAGTTCTGTTGAGATGGACCCTAGAGAGTCTTGCAAACTGGCAATCTTCAAAATAGTTCTCAAAATTAAGACCAGTACATTATTTTAAAATTAATACCTTTTATAGTGGCATATATATGGTAGCTTTTAGACCCTGCATTACTTTCAGTACTGAAGGCTAATAAGAACAAGCTCGGGAAAAACACGTATTAAACAGATGGGTTTGCTTTCCTCCCTAGGAAATGCAACTCCATTTGTCTGTTTCTTCATGTGAGGAGGAGACACCTTGATTACATATTTAATGTAGACTAACAGCAGTGGTTTAGAATCCACAATAACTTCAAGGTCATTACAAGTAGCGTTTGAAGGATAAAGGAAAGCACAATGCAAGGATTCCACTACTGTTGACAACTGCTGTCTCTGTGCATCAGCAATCTGCTTTGCAACTATCAAGCTTTCATGGGGTTAAGTTTAAGAAAATTAAGGTATCCATGACTGAAATTTTATATGCAGTCTTGTTTCTTTAGAAAGAATAATTAGACTTATTTACACAATTACATTTTAGTAAACTATTATGCCAGCTTAACTGTAACACATATTCTGGTAAAAGTACATTAAACAGCAATCCAAAAGCAATTTAGCTGCTGAAGGCATTATTTTCTATCTAATTATTCACAAATTAATGAATAAAATTAAATTCCAATCACTGGAAAAATGAAGCAATGGTGAGAATCAGAACTACAGATTAGTTAAAGCTATGCAATGCATAACAGAATTAAAGCTTTCTTTTATTCAAATTCAATGCTTAAAAAAGAACAAATCCATCATCTTGAAATTTGACTTGTAGCTTGACATTAAAAATAATATGAGTAGAATTTTCAGTGGGGTAAGCACAAAACTAGTTCAAGTAGTGTCACTCTCAATTAATGTACTCAGGTGGTGTGCCCATTAAAATTCCCACTTGTGGGTTCAGCTCTCTATGCAAATGGGGTCATTACCTGGAGAATTTAATTGGGTATGACACTGGGAGTAGGAATTTTCCTTTCAAAATAAACCTACTTGCACACATTTTCACTAGAAATTTGATTGTTACATATACTTCATATTGTTTGGCTCTATAAATATTTACCAAAATTGAGAATGTCTTCACTTATTTATTTTTTTACAGGTGATTCATAATGCATCAAAATGATTTTTAAATTGTTCCATGTATTGCATATGCAATTCTTGTTACAAAAACCTGTGGTGAAAATGTGGGGGGGTTTTGTGTTAAAATGATATTTTTACATTTTTCACATCTTTTTAAAGCTGATAATAATTTTTATAGCACCTGAAAGCAAAACTGTAATATTTTTGTAGTATATGTACATGTAAATGAAGAAAGGTTATCTCATACTGATTTGTGTCACAAGTGTTTGGAAAGGACAAAAATATACTGTGTTTCTGAGTAATACTATCTTCCAACTTTTGCTGGAAATTGCTTTGCAGAATCTGTTGTATAGATAAGGCTAATGCTGAAAGATACTAATTCCAAACTATGCACACAACTGTTGTGGAAACACAGAAGTACATGGCTGGAAGGAACTTCTAGAGAACTTCTAGCTCAGCAGTCTGAGCTTAAATAGTGTCTAAAAACATGTTCTTGAAAACCTCTGGTGAAGGGAATTTTGGACACTCTTGAGATAGTCAGCACTAGTGCTACAGGAGTCTTACAGGTAGAAAGCTTTTTTCTAACATCACATTTAATCTTATTTTCATTTCTGCAAGTGAGACTGATGTATCCATGTTCTATTCCCAATGGACGTGTAGAACAATCACCATTCTCTTGTCATAACCTTTCATATATTAACCTTTCATATAGTTTGTGTACTCCTGCCAAGTTTTCTCTTACCTAGTCCAAAGAAATCCAGTCTGGTTTCTTCAACCTGTCTTCTTCGGTACGGTGTTCATTTCAGGCATTACAGACTGTGTGAGCTATGCTTCTCATTTCAAAGTAAAGTACCGCAAGACCAAGGGAATAACTTGTGAAGGGACTTTCTCTGCTAATGAGAAACATAGTTGTTGGATGGTCTATTGAGGTAAGAAATATATTCATGCCTATAACATGCATGGATTTCTGTGGCAAGAAAGTTGACAGTATTTGGGTTGCACCTTAGCTTCTGTAAAGGAAGCAGTCCAATGAATCAACATTACGATCTTCTACATAAACACTTGAAAGATTTTCATGGGATTTGTAGCATATCTATAGTATATATAGGGAAAAAAATAATATAATCAATAAATGTTGAACTGGATGGAATTTTATTTCCTTTCATATTAGAGAGGTTAGATGAGGTAGTGCAGTAATACCTCATGGTTTTGTTATGTTGCAGCAGTAATAGAATCATAGAATGGTTAGAGCTGGAAGGGACCTTAAAGATCATCTAGTTCCAACCCCCCTGCCGTGGGCAGGGACACCTCCCACTAGAGCAGGTTACTCAAAGCCTCATCCAGCCTGGCCTTAAACACTTCCAGGGATGGGGCATCCACAACTTCCCTGGGCAACCTGTTCCAGTGCCTCACCACCCTTACAGGAAAGAATTTTTTTCTGGTGTCTAATCTAAATATCCCCTCTTCCAATTTAAAACGGTTAACCCCTTGTCCTGTCACTACACTTCCTGACAAAGAGTCCCTCTCTGGCTCTCCTGTAGACTCCCTTCAGGTACTGGAAGGCTGCTATGAGGTCTCCCTGGAGCCTTCTCTTCTCCAGCCTGAACAACCCCAGGCCTCTCAGCCTGTCTTCATAGGAGAGGCCCTACGTCCCTCTGATCATCTTCATGGCCCTCCGCTGGACCTGTTCCAACAGGTCCATGTCCTTCCTGTGTTGAGGACTCCAGAGTTGGACACAGTACTCCAGGTGGGGTCTCACAAGCACAGAGTAGAGGGGTAGAATCACCTCCTGCGACCTGCTGGCCGCACTTAATAGATTATTTTAATTGTTTGAATGGGGTTTGTAGAATTCTTAATTTTGTCAAACACTTGAAAGAATAGAAGGAAATGTTTTTCCATAAAATTTTCATTGGCATAATATCTCTATATATTCTAGATGTATAAGAAAAGTAGCAGCATTCTGGGCTGCTCATCACCTGTGTTCAGAGAGATTATCTAATGAGGAAGTGACATTTTCTGACCTGTGCTCTGCAAGTGAGATGAAGGCATCAGATAAAGCAGGGATGGGACTCTTTGGTCTACAAGGTGGATTCCTCTTTGACTGTATTCCCCGAACAGGTTCTACAACATTTCAGGGGAGGGTGGTAGTGGTGGTATTTGGTGAGGCTTTTTTTCTTTCTTTCGTTACCCTTCCTGGTGGAAGCATAAGAAGTACCAGTATATGTGTCTTAATTTATTGAAATGGACTTGACATGGCACTTTTTTTTCGCTAGCACAGGATCTCCACAACACAAAGTTGTATGTCCTCTCTCACAGTAGCTATCTGAGATAACGTGGCAGTCACAGATGTTTCCCATGCCAACATTCAAATATGGTGAATGTAGGTTATAGTTCTGGACTAATAATTCAAATAAAGATTAATTTCTATTGCAAAAATGTAAAACACATTAAATGTTAATTTCAAGGGCAAAGCTAAATTGAAGTCCCTAAGAAAATACTTTAAATTAGATGAATTACCTGTAAAACAAACATCATAGATAAAATGTGAATTTACTTAATATAAAAAAGTTAATAAAAAGGGCTGTGAAAGGAAGATGAGCAGCAGTGTTAAGGTAAATAGTCCACTCACACCAAAATAAAGCATGAAAGTTCATCTATGATATAGAAGTTTGTGGGAAATTTGTAAGACAAAATGCTTTCTGTTGCATTAAACCAAGGACCACTGGGTTTTTTGTGTTGTGAGCTTTCAGTAGGCTCATCATAACCATTACAAATCTACCCTGAAATGTTAAAGAGCAATAATACAGAGCTAGAAGGTCCGGTTTCTCCGGGCTGGGGAAAAGAAGTGGGTACTGCCTTTTATTTTTTTTGTATGCTATCCTTCCACATGTTGCAATGCAGAAAATGATAGAGCAGGTGGAAAGGTCAGATGTGTGTAGAGACTTTACTGCATATTTCACTTCCCTGCTCCTTAGTTAGAGGTTACTACAATGCTGTGTTACATTGATTCAGCAATAGTTTTGCATTCCCCTACTCCAGAAGAAATTTAACTCACAAACTATACTATTAGGTTTATTTATTTATTTATTTCCCTCAGGCTACTTCTTCGCTTCAGTGCTGTTCTTGAGGGAGTCAAATGGTAAAATGAAAATTGACCCCTATGAAAATCGTAAGTAGTTTGTTAGACTATATTTTGAGACGTATGGGGATTTCTCCAATGACAGAAATGAATTTTCCCCTTTTCTTAGCCTGGTTTCCAGAGAGAACAGCGCTTAATAATCCCCTGTGATGTATATGCTTGCATGCGTGTTTGTCCATTTTCTTATTCCCTACTAATAACTTTTAAGCCTGTTGGTCCAATTTAAACCAAGTGAAAAATGACAACAATTAAAAAAAAACCAAACCCTAACAAATGTGAGTGTGGGCCTATTCTTGCCCCACTGAGGGGGCACTTGCAGAATTTTCTCAGCTCTTATAAGCTGTCAGAGAATCCACACAAGGGAGACTTACTAAAAATGTTTAATTGTGGAAAAATCTACAGCTGAACTTCACGTTTTATTAAATGTAAGGGAATAAAGCTGAGACTGAACTCATATGAATGAAAATTAATCCTGCTACTCATGGAACAAGTTGTTTTGCATTATTTAAGCTTGATTTCTCTAAATTTGAATAGCTTAAATTGCTTTAAAAATAAATCTTACTCCATTGTCTCCTGTTTTGTAATGTTTGCTTTGGAAAATTTTCTGTATTCCCCTTTAATGATGCAGGGTTTATTCCCACCAAACAGCTTTCTAAACCCATTGCTCTGGGATAGCCTTCTGGAGGAAAACTAGAAATGACTGAAAATATAATTTGTTAGAGGTTAAGAAAAAGAGTCTGAAGGGTTGAAAAAGAAACTGCATTTTTATTAGCACATATGCTTGTTTGTTTTCTTTTTACCAATAATGGCTTTTAAGTCAAGACTAATTTTTTTAAAATTTTAATCCCATTTAAAATACTGAAGCAACTTTTTGCAATAAAAATTTTCTAACAAAAAATATAAATAATATACTGCATAATTGTGCTCCCAGTTAGCATTAATAAAGTATTATATGTGTAATTTTTACAACTAGAAGTAGTGCTGTGGTTGTCACATTTTACTGTACACATGGCTTGATTGTTGCAGAGTAGACATCTGCCAGAAACATTTCAGTTTAGCATGATGAATTTACTGTAACCCTGTCAAAAATCACGTAACAATGCCAAAGTATTGCTTTGAATATAGGTTGAAAAACAGAAATAAGTGTGTTGAGGAAGGTTTTCAAATTCTCTCAGAATCCAGTCATTACTGGTGTTATGGCTGGGCACGTAGGAACGCTGCTGCTCCGTGGGGGATTCCCGGAAAGTGAACATTACTTACTTAATCAGGGTTGTGAAAAGCAAGATCCTGTTGATGGTAGGTACCCTGAGCAGACTATCAGCACCCCAGCGAGGATGCTGGTGCACAAAGGGCAGGCAATTTGCACGGAAGTGTAAAGACTTTTTGAAGTGCTTTGTTAAAATTAAAATGGGAAGGGTGCAATTTGTTTGTGATGTCTTCTGTGCTCATTGCATTTCAGATGCTTGATTTTTTTTTACAAATTATGTATGAAACTCTGTATGCAGCACTTCTTAGGTTAATATGCTTGTTTGAAGCCTTGTGCCTGAATTATTTGGGCCCAATTCTGAGCTCAGATAAACAATAGATGAGACAATCAGGGAAAGCACATGCTGTCTGGCAGCTTAAAGGGAATTCTCTAGGATCCTGATATTTCAAGAAATAGTGTATCAGGAAAGGTAAGTACTCCTGCACCTTTGATAAAAGATTCTTCAGTGTAGTATGTGGTTTAAATAAATGTAGGATATCTCACTTTTTTCTCAGGTTAGATCTTTTTGTATTTTCAATAGAGGCCAAAGGTGTTCTAGCATGTTTCGAATAGAAGATATGATCCTGGGATGTAACTCAAACACCACATTTGTATATTTTATAAAACTATTATTTATGAAAGGGAATTACAAATGTGCATCTGCATTTGCATAGGCCTACTGTCTGCCTACCTGTATGAAGATTACCATAGCCTTCAGGTAAATCCTGGAATTAAGGGTATCGTATCAATATGTAGTCTTCTTTAGTGGAGTTTTAAACCATAAACAACAGAACTGATTTCCCATATGTAGATACAATTAGTGTAAATGATTATTTCCTGACATTAATAGATTAAAGGACAGACATACATTGTTTGTTCTATTATAATTTTCTATTGTTAGGAACACTGTGTATAAAGGTCTGACAGCAGAGTAGCACGGCATGGGAACTTCTGTCTTTACTGATTTGTATGAAAAATCTTTACCATTTAAACCAATATTAAATGGAGAAACCTTCATCTCCCTTTACCTTCTCAGAAATGCACCTCAGAGTGCTGGGACAGATGGTGTCGGGCAGTTTGAGAGCAAAAAAAACCCCAAACCAAAACCAAAACAAAACCTCCTGAGACATGCTAGCCTGGAAAACTGGAAACCATGCTAAAAAACAGCCAAAGGAAGAATTCCTTTGTTCCTTCACAGTGCTTTGGTGGTATGTGGGAAAGTGCCTGTCCTGTGAACTTTCCTTTCAACATCTACAATCACTGAATTTATTTCTATAAAAAGTATTGCTATGTGACTGTAAATGTTAATAGTTGTACGTGTACATGAGTTCCTCTCTAATTAAATATGCTTGCTTGGAGTGCTTATGGCTTACATACTCTGCTCTGCTCCTGTGAATAACCCAATGTGCTGACGGACTGACAAGACACCCTATTCTGCTACAGCTGAATTAGGGCCAATACACGTTACACGCAGTGCTCCCTGACAAATTGAATCAGCTACTCTAAGTGATTTTGCCTGTTTCAGAGTACTGGGAAACTCAAAGGGCATCAAGTCAAATTACACATTGATCGCAGTTTGCCCTGTAGCTTTTGCACACAGAAAGAATCACATACAACACTTAGATTAGTGGAAGAGACTGCATCTGGGGAATATCACATGTAAGCATGTAAAAGTTGGACTTCTCTGGATGGTAGTAATGTTGCAAGTCTAGCCATCCAGGAAAGAGAAAAATTTATGTTGATGTGCACTTCCCAAATGACACAGTCATAGACTTCATCATCCCTTCTGTAGACCTTGTAATTCCCAATTTAGCCATACCATAATTCAAGTTTGGTTTTGGGTTATTTTTCCTTCTTCAAATAAACAAAATGTCAGAACATCACAAGTTAGAATGATGTCTAGTTTTGTTTTATATAGAAATACAAATCCATATGTACTATTGCTTAGGAACTGCTGTATATTAGAATATCTTTAACCATGGAGACCACTGATCTACAACTGCATGATCTACAACTATCCAGAGTATGGATGACAGTTCAGCAACTGGATTCCTGAAAACACAATTTTTATTTTGAAGCTTTTCTTTGGAACCACAGAGGCTTCCTTAAAACACAGTAGCAAAAATAACTTAGAAAAAGTCAAGAAAACAAAGATTCTCACATGAAGAGCTTATTCCAACAGCTGACATTTAAAAGGCAATACAAAATACTGTACAACTTAAAATTATATGCCAGGCATGCACACACAGGCTTATCTTCATTTCATTTGCAATGCTTGTGCTAGCTGAGGCCTCCTCCTTCTTGTTATGCTGATGAGCAAATTTTGCACCAACTGACAGCATGCTTCTCAGAGGGGTGTCATAAGTATTACTAAAATAATTTAAATAAGCCTCAGTATACTGGATGTCAGTTTATTGATCAGGATTTTATGTAGAATAGGATCAGGTTCATCACGGGTCTCTGTGTTTCAGCTTTTCTGGATGGTCTCCCAAGGCATTTAGTCCACTAAATAATCCTGAAGATTTCTAATTTCTGTCTTTTGCCGGGTATATTTCTTATTTGTTCCATGTTTTATTCCAGCTAGTTATTAAAAGCACTAAACAATTTTTCTAAATTTTATTTCTATTTCTAAGAAACCAGTCACTTGGTTTCTATTCTTGATGTGCTCTCTTACAGACCTGGTAAAACATACCAAGAAAATATGTTCTATCATTTCTTCTGTTAACTGAGGTTGCCAGTCAACGAGAGGTGAAAGCAAATGGAACTGAGAAATTCGTATTGTTGTGTATATACAAACTTAAGGGTTGTTTCCTGTCCCATTCTGTGTTTTGGACACATCCTTTAATTCTCTCACCTAATGCTTACTTACTACTCAGTCACAATAAATATTTTAGGAAGAATATGCTGCAGCAAACTCTCCCTAACACAATTTCTGTTTGTTTGTTTAGTCTGAAAACTTTTTTGTTTGGTTGGTTGTTTCAGTGAATTCCTTCCTCAGAAGGAAATAAAATATGCATTTTTAGTAGCATTCTTCACCAGATATGGAGGTGGTTTGGATTCAAGGACTGATAGTCTTTTGACTGGGCTTAAAAATCTACTGCATCTGTTGTTTAAGGTCAAATGTCTCAATAAAATCTTTCCATAGATGCGACTCGTTAGCTTGTACTTTTATCAGGTCCCTTCTGCAATTTTTTTCCCCAGCTTTCTTGATTTCAAAAATGACAATGATGGTATTTGAGTTTTCTGGGAATTTCTGCACTGTGATGCATGTTGTGAACAGAGTTCTTTTCTAGTTCTGCTTCTGGGCTCTCTCTGATCTTTGTAATGTACAGTGCAGTGCTGTCTTCCCTAGGCACTTCTCTTATCATTTTCTTAACTTGTTCTTCTGTTCCTCTTACGGGGGTAGCTTGTGGAGCTGTGCAAGGGAATCATTCACAATAGAAGCTAAACTGCAAGAAAAAACATTCTGAAGGATTCCACGGAAATGAAGAATTTTGAACATTTGTCTTTTTTTTAAGCTCAAAATGTGGAAAAATGAAGATCCAACAAGCCTCCAAAAAGCCTTCCGCCTTGACCTGCCAAATCAACACACAAATACAAAAGTTTTAGCCATTATAAATGCAACATTCTTCTGTAGGAACTGCTTTGCTCAGGACTGTATTAAGGTCATAAGAAGTAAACAAAAAGACCTCTGGACCAAAGCCAAGCACTTGTTGATAAACATGTATTTTAAAAACTTGAACACCTTTTCTTTCCTCCCCCTTCCTGCAAATCAGCACCCTTCACACGAAGGAAATACACAGCAAGAGTAAATTGCTGTTCTCCCTGGAACAAAAGATATTTCATTTTTGAATAAACATCCACTTGTTTGGGGTTTTTTTTGCTGTTTTTCAGGTTTTGGTACTATATGAATTGCTGAATTTGATCCTCTTGTTTAAAGTTGTTTGGAGTTTTGCTTCCAGTTTCAAATCAGAGCTGGGGATGCTGGAGCTCCTGTGGGCCAAGCGACCTGCCTCCTCATGGGGCTTACAGCATGTGTCCTACCAGCTGGCACCAAGAGAAAACCTACTGCTTCTTATCTTCTCCCACTTCAGCTTCCTTGGTATATGTGCATGTAAATATTTTTTATGTTGATTTGAGTTCTTGTTGTAGCTACTTTGGGCTTGAGCCAACGTTCACTAGCAAGGCAAGAACAAGGTATTCAAAGAGATTATCAAAGAGATAATGTTTCATCTTGAAATGTAACCAATGCTCATCCTGAAGTATTTGAATTGTGTGCTCGCAGACACAAAAGACTGTGCAGAAGCAGTTTATACTCCTGCATCTGTCTGCAGGTCTGTCTCCATAAGCTTGATCATAAAGTGATTATTCACTTTGTTTTCTGCTTAATAACAGGTGTTTGTTACTTCCCATGAAATCAGTAGATACTAATACTGAACCTGCAACTTTGTTTCTCTCTTTATGTCCTATAGCATTTTGTTTATATATTAAACTGCCTTAACTTGTTAGGACCAAATTGTTTGATACTTTGAGAAGCATTTTACCCTGCTACCTCCTGTTTTGTTATGTCTTAAGATGGAGATTTGCGTTATAGGAGTATTGTAAGAGGTAGCCAAACTAAATCCATCAAAAACTGAGAAATTGTCCCTATTCTCCTTTGATTTACCAGTGATTTTAACAGGAATATTAGTGCTATTTTGAATCCAGAGAAATTACAAGATTTGCAGGGCAGCCATGTACACCTTTCCCCCTCATATGAAAAGCACATTTTGCCCACAGATGGTTTAACAATGATTTTGGTTTTGCTTTTTTCAGTGTAACTTGGCTGTGTCTCTATCTTATTTGTCTTTATTTATTTATTTTACTTTCCCCTTTATCACACTGTGAGGTATTTTGGCCTGTCTTTTTCATGGCTTTTCATGGCTGTTCATGACAGTCTCTTGTCTATTTGTACAGAGCTTCTGCCCTTATTCTTTTCATCACAGCATGGCCGGGCAGCCAGTCTCGCCAGCAGGAGTTAACTGGAACTTGGGTACTTTTCCAGTTGAAGGAACAAAACTGTTCTTCCTGCAACCAGCATTTCAACAATGAGTAAAGAGAAGTTTTGTAGTCAACATTAAATAAAAACACATGGTTTCCTGCAGCTGGAGTCTTAATCTTGCATTAGGCTTCCCACAGCCAGTGCTGCAAGTGGCAGCTTTTAAAAGCTGGTAGTTACTGCAGCTCTTGGTTTTGCAACTGCAAAACTCTCCTTTCAGTTAAACTTGAGTTTATGGCTGCCTGTCACAAAACTACCGAAAGAAAAAGAGCTTTTGCAGCTTCTTGTTTTTGGAATTGCTGCTGGAAAATCAGTGGAGCCCAGTTCTGTTATTTTATAGGAGGTTGCAGTTTCTGTACTGAAGGCAGAAAACCTCTCTAGGCTTTATTCAGCAGCTTTTCTCTCCATTTATTTACACCTTCCATCTTTCTGTCCTTGAGTATTTTCCTTTCTGGAATTAGCCGAGTTCTCCAATAGTGGAGTTATGTAGTTTGTAAAAATTATGCTAATCTTGTTGTTTTAACAGCTGCATGTTTTGGTGTTCACTTCCTATGTTGTTCTTGCGGAAGGTGCCATAATCTTAAATCCTCATCTGAAAATGTTATGAGCCTGTCACTTTTTTTCCTCTTGACTCACATTTCAAAGAGATCTGCTTCTTTTTATCATCCTGTCTGCCTTCCCATTACAATTTTACATTATGATATTGAAGCAGGCTTTGATCGTTTTGTAGTTTGCGTAGGTCCTTGTGTAATATGTTCGCTTGCTTGTCTAGTAGCATGTTCACTTGCTTGTCTAGAACGCTGCACGTCAGTGAGACAACCTGCACAAGCCTAATCTCATCCGCCTCGTTTTTTTGATTAGCTGGCATATTTTGTCTGATGTGCTATAAAAATTGTCTGTTTGGCTGAGCCCTTTTTGATAATTAATACATTATTCACCAGGGCTTTATATAAAACCATTTCCTCCAACTTTCTCTTCTTTCCTTTTCTGAATATTAAGAATTGCCTATGCACAGGGTACTGTCACTACATCTTCCCAGTTGCTCCTCACCCCCAACACTGACATGATTTTTACCACAATGACAGAAAATTTGGTGTTTGTTATGCTACTGATAGTTAGCATATGATAGTGAAAATTATTTTACTGCTGTCAAAAATATTCACTTTCTTTAGGCACTTGTGTTAAATTTCAGCATCCCTGTGCAATGACTGTTATAGATCTTTTGAAACAGAAAGTGTGCTTGTTATATTGGCAGAGGTCAATTACACAAGTTATAAGTTTCACTGAAATAAAGAAGGCTAACGAGCGAGGAACAAATGTGAGTGGAAGAATCTCTTTCACTGTGTTTATGAGTAAATACCAAGGGTTGTTTCCTCATTGCATCCATTAAACTGAGTTTTGAGGGTTGAAGACTGATAAAGTTTATTTCTGATCACACAGACTGATGATTTTAAGACTTGTTTGTTGTTTTGTTTTTTTTTTATCAGGAATATGTGTAAAGTGAACTTGCATGTATTTGCATGGATAGGAATTTAAGAGTAATATAAATAAGAAATAACATTGCAAGCTTCCAGAAAAAGGTATTTTATTTTATTTTATTTTATTTTATTTTATTTTATTTTATTTTATTTTATTTTAAATTTTTTCTATTTTTATTTTCCTTTCCCTTTTGTTTTATGGTATTGCCTTACAAAAGAACGGGCAGGATTTCTGGTTGCTGTGTAGTACTTGGGACTACTGATGGGAAACAGGGAACAGCCAACAAAGTTCCTGCAGGGAGAGGAAGGGGAAGGAAAGGGACCTAAACTTTCATTTTGGCTGCATTCTGCATAGCCTGAAAGCCTCAGGGAATCTTCCAAGTGTTACTGTAGGTAGGCTACAATGTACTGATCCAGTCTGAAGATAACCAAAGCACAGCTGAGGGTGGGGAGTCTTGAAACTGATTAAAAGTAATCACAGCCCTGTGGCCTGAGGCATGCAGAAAACAGAACCATTAATGCTATCCGGGAATCCATATAATGTCCTACATAGCAATTGCCAGTAAAGAGAAGAATAAATTTCTCTAGCACTTCTTCTTGAAGCCAGGGAATTTCTTATTTCTGCCGGTGTGGCGAATAAGAGCGTTATCCTGAAGTGTCTCAAGTGACAGCCCTGATGCTGGTGGGGAGGCGAGGTCTCTGCCGCACAGAGTGAACTTTCTAAATCCAAGGGGTGCCTTCACTTTTCATGTTTCTTAATTTACAATCCAATTTGTATCCATCTTAATTCATAATCCAATAGAAGCTACACTGAGAGATACCAGCATCTTATTTTGTGCTCAGTATATTGTAATATATAGAATAAAAGTGAGAGGAAATTGCTGAAAAATAATTGCAATGAGGTATTTCAATAATGGCTTATACAGAACCTGCTGGGAATACCTCATATACTGTTGATTTCAATAAGAATATTTACTGTAATAAACACGGTAGAGCTCTATTTTCAGTTTAATATAAAGATTTATGTAAAAAAAGATGAATTACATTACTCAGTTGTATCTCTTGAATTATCTTAACCATATGTGGTTGCTCTTAAAATTAACCAATTTATTATTTTCTAAAGAGCAGCTGGGGGACTGTTTAATACATAAAACTGAAAGCAATGTAATTACAAACAGAGGGGCAGGAGTAACATTATGTAGTCACAGTTTAAAAACTGAGCCTTGAGTATCTTAATATATGCCTACATAAATGATTAGTATTAGTTTGCTTCAGCACTTATCTCAATGGGATGTTTTTGCCATAGCATATTTATTCCACCTGTTGGTAAACCAGTAAACCACCTCATTCACATTTTTTCTGTGTCTTTCTTCCTTCGCATTTGTACCAGTTTCAGCTTGTTTTAAGTAAGTTCTTTATTTGCATGCACGCATAAAAATGCACCAAATCACAAAGGAAGCTGAGAGCATTTGGAATAGAATTTAAGAAATGTAATTACTAAAATCAAAGAAAGATGACACTTCAGGAGTTTTAAAAGTACACATGTTTATGTATGCATTTAAAATGATAAAGCTCAGTTAGTCCTAGTCAAAGATGTTGTACCCTCTCCATAGGTCAATGACTTTTGTGCTTAGTACATAAAGTAATTATGTGAATGCAGGGTAAAGATTCAACCATTGCTGCTGGGTCAAACCGACCTCCGTAGAAGCTGTATATAGTATCTACCCACATATTTGTAAGGGTTAAAATTATAGAGAAGGATATCTTTTTATCCTAGGTGACCACTGTTTTTTAAAATAATGGTCATAGTTTTAGAAATCAGGGTTTATTCACACTTCCCAGCAGACATAATTCTGTACAAGTGTCATAAATTGTTACTCTTTTGCATTATTTAGGGTAGCTCAGACAGGGTGCTTTGAACCAGAGGATTTTTTTCTCACTTTATTAAAAATACTGAATTTTCCTTATTTTTTCAGTGTCGTACATTTTATAGTGCTTCCTTATTAATGCCTTTGTTTTAAAAATGGGGCAGAGAGACTCCTGATCTCAGCAAATATCTTAGTGAGTATACTTTTGCTTTGGGGCAAGCACAACTTAATATTCATAAATCTTGGAATGCAGAGGCGGAACGTGAAGAGAATCAATGTAGATTCTCAAGCATTAGGTATTGGGGCTAAATATCTGATGTGAACAACTTATCAGAGGTTTGGCAACATTATTATAGTATCATGTAAGAGCCAAGCTGTTTCTAAATTTCAAGAAACCATGGAAAGATCCCTAGTACTAGTTGACATTTCAATAAAATATGGCTAAGAAGAAAATACCTCATATAAATAGATCTCAACAGACTAACATAAAATGAAACAATAAAGTAGAATCCAGTGCAATAAAATAAAAACAGGTCTTTGTAGTGATGCTTGAAATCTGAAAATCAATTAAAGCTAGTTTTTAAAATGACAAGCAAGTAGTTCACGTTATAAAAGACACAGAAAATCATGTGTTGCATGGAGTACATGTGTGGTTTAAAAAATAATTATTTTTCATTGCTGAAAAAGTCTCAATCAGTGCCTATTCCATGCAGTGGTTCCCCCAGAGCCATATTAACAGTCACTGTCTCAGTTTGTACCACGGATAAAAATTCAAAGGCAAGTATAGCAGGGAATAGTTCATAACAAATATGCATCCCTCTAACTGAAGCTCAGAGTTGTGCTAAAGATGACCCAAGAGGAAAACAGGCTTTGTTATGTATTGAAGACTGGGAAGCCAGGGCTGTGGCAGATCAATGGCAAAAGCCAGTTCCTCTGTCAACATACCTCCCAAAAAAGCATTCTGCCAACAGGTCTCTCTCTTTGATACTAAGGGGAGTCTGTGTTCAGTGCTGTGGATGATATGGACACAGGCTGGCACGGCAATGGTGTGGGGCAGCCTGGACACCAAAGCCTGGTCTAAGAGACTTGATTATGGGGTTGCCTCAGCTGCTTTAGAGCCAAAGGGACTCTGGCTGAACAAGGTCAGTCTCTAATTACACTTAAATGACTTTGGGAATGTGAGCTGTTTCTCAGTTCATGATATGTCTCCTTCTACATTTGATTCAGAGAAGATATGTATTTCTTCCACGTCGTTTATGAGGCACCTGTCCTGCAAGCCTATATGCAGGAACAGAATCCTGCTTCTTTAGCACTGTTCATGCCTGGGAACTTCTACATTTAATGACCTATGACAACTAGGCATTTTTTTTCATTGGCATTTTAAAAAATTCTATTGAAGACGAACAAGAAGGAACAGAATCCATCTTTCTCGGCAGTGCTGGTTTTGCAGGTCTAGCTGCAATAAAAAGCATTAAAACTTTTTTTTTTTTTTCTCCTTACTAAAGTCAGCAGATCCAGCTCAGAATGCTCAAAAGGACTGGGTCTGTGGAATAAAACCATGCTATTATTACTCAGACATGGTAACACTTCAGGGTAGGGGGAAAAAAAAGACTTTTAAGAAGTGCAGGACTACTCTATTTTACCTGCAGCTCATTGATGTTAGCTAGTGTACAGTTTGTCAAATTCCTGTTCTTTTGGTCATCACTAGTGATCTTTTTCTAGAATACCTGGCTTTAATTTCTTTTATTTTCCCAGATATTTCCTTTTTTATTTATCTGAACTTTATAAAATAATGTTTGAATACATTGACATCAAATAATTGATTTTTTCATGATACCTGCTTCTCAGATGTTTATCCTTAGGTGAAACATGACGTTTAAATGTGTACGGACAGCCTTTTCAC
This sequence comes from Numenius arquata, assembly GCF_964106895.1. Taxonomy (NCBI): domain Eukaryota; kingdom Metazoa; phylum Chordata; class Aves; order Charadriiformes; family Scolopacidae; genus Numenius; species Numenius arquata. The sequence goes on from NC_133577.1 coordinate 104,273,453, forward strand.
AACTCTGGTAAAAATCTTTTTGTATTTATCTCAAAACAGGGAAGGCAAAAGCTACAATGTCTACATCCTCATCAGACCCAGCTAGTGATACTAGAACTATGACAACTTCATATGTTTGCAGCACTCTAGGAGTATGACTTCCTAAAAATGAAAGTGTCAGTAGTTTATGTATGTATGTTTTGGTTTTAAGAATGCTGTCTACTGGAGTGATTACTGTAAAATTTGAGAAGGAAGCTGTGTATGACTGACTGGTTGAAGACTTCTTTAAACAATTTACTGATAACTGCAGTGAAATTTTGTGCTGTGTCTTTATTAAAGTGCAACTTTCATCCCAAAGTGCAGGATTGAATCTACTGATTTTAAGTGTGGACACAGAAACTGAAAACATTGGAGTTACTGTAGCGTAGCAAGGTATTGCCTCTCAGCCAAGCAGTGGTCATGGCTATATGTACACTCTTCATCCCACCCCAGTTAGAACTGAAAACCAGTTAGTATTAATTCTATTACTTTTGATCGTATACTGTTTTGTAAGTGGTTTTAAGAGCAAGTATGACCTTTTAAGGCTGTCCCCACTTCCCTTTGGGCAAAAATTATAACTGAAATCCCTCCTGAATTGTGTTCCTGCCCCTTCATTAGAGGCCAATCTGCCCCTATCTTTGGGTCCTCCACAAGTATTTGCATGCTACAGCAGATACTAGAACACGTACTACTGGGCACATTGAAGACTCCACAGGTGTATTTTAAAGAGAGAACATGTTAATTGTGAGTAAAACTGTCCTCAGTCTATAATTTTTAAATATCACTAAACTAAGTATAACCACATGAAAGTACTCTGGAAGAAACAACTTGTTTCTTTGTAAGACAAATCATATGTAATTTCTATAAACATATTTCGTATGCCAACTGTGGGTACAATCTCATAAGGATTATGAGATTTCACAACTGTTAGAATTAAGTGGAGAATAATTTAGAAATAGTGTACAAGGAACATAGGCTAAAACTCTTGATATATCTACTGCTACCAAATGAAAGTATGTATGATAGAAGGCTAGTAAACTTCTTCAGTTTTTTAGTCAAGATAATGAACACAGGCTTCCAGTTCCTTTGCAAGTGACTTGAACAGTGCTTGAGCTTTTTATTGGTGAATACTTATTAAAATAATAGTTGTTTACTGAATTTAACCTTTGCAAAACTAACAGAATTAATAGTTCAATAAACATGGTCACACATCTCCAAACCTGTTATATTTCCTTGAGAAAAAACCCACAATTTTTACTAGCTCTAAATTTTAATGGCATTTGTTCAGAGCTTTACTTTCTTGTATGCTGTCACAGGTTCTAAATTCATGCATTTTTATGTTTTCGGTAATATTCAGTAACAAAATTTCTTATTAAAATGCACCCTTCTTAACTTCAGAAATACTTTAGGTATCCTCTGTAGTAGATGCAGGAAATTCCCTTGGTGGTTACATAAAGCAGAGGACGGTGAGCACCATGCAGTTCAAATTCATTTTCAGTAGCAGGCAATCAGGCAATATCAATGTATGCCATAAAACAGTTTATCAAGGCAGACAAATTAAAAAAAATAATCAGCATTGCAAATTACATACATTGTTTTTATTGGTCCTTTTTAGAAACTTGTGTTGTCAATTCATGGGAGCACAATTTTACAAGGTGAAAACAGTGACTGCTTGGCTTAGCAGAAAAGCTCTACTGAGTAAGAATGACTTGTAGGTTTATATAAATAGGAATTAGAAGGTGTTTTCAGTGAAACATTTGTATTTCTTAATAAAACTTATTTCTCTGATATTAGAAAAAAAATATGCTTTATCACTATGTGGAAGGTTACAAGATTTTTACTACTCCTTCCATTTTTTGTTGTTGTTTACCTCCTTTGTTAACAAAATGTAACCATTAAATAGGTTACCAGACTAGGCAAAATGGTACAATGATGGGTAAAAAATAAAGTAAGATAGTTTCCATGCATGTTTGACAAATTCAGTGTACATCTTAGCATATTTTTTTTTTATGTGCAATAAAATTTATTTTTCTTCTAGAAGTTAGCAAGAAAAGCTATGAAATATTTCAACTTGCCAGACTGTAAGCTGTTCTACATAGCTTGCATAGCGAAACGTGATCCTTTGGACCACTAAGTTTCCTAACAAAGATCTGATTTTACACTAGTTCAACCTGTCTTATAAACTTTGTAATGTATGCTTATCTCTTATCCAGTATTTTTTCCAGTGTTAATTTGGAACTGTGAAGATTTTCTTTTTTTCATTTTGAGTAACAGAGATTTGAACCAATCTGTGTTACATGTGCTGTGAAAAACATTGTGACCTAGTAGATAAAAGATTTATATGCCTCATATTTCCTGTACATGAATTTTTAGGTTATTTAAACTTTTGGGGTGTGTTAGTGTGGTCTTGCCTGCCAGCAAAATTCAGAGCCTAATTTGCGAAAATAGACTTCATGTAAGGGAAACTCCCTGGCATTTCAGCATCAGTAAGGTGGTATGGATGAGTTTATGAAAAACATGAATATTATTCTCTGCAAAAAGTATATTTGCCCTTAAATCTCCTGGGTAAATGTATGTTATTTAGCAGACAGAAAAGTGTAGAAGACACAGGCGTAGGCAGACAAGTGCCATAACAAGGGAACGTTTTAGTCTGGGGAGTGCAGAAGAAAATGAAGACCTGTCGGTCAACGTCGGACTGCCACCTGCTGCTCACAGGGGTAGGAGCTGCCTGTCTGGGATCTTCCTATCCCTCACCTTCCAAATAAATTGAAGTCAGCAAGAGAACTTGCCCATTTACTTAATTGTTTATAACTTTAGGACTGTATGATCCGAATTATTACATTTTTTAGCAACGTATTAATGTAAAATGACGAATTTTGTTAAGATTAAATTGTATCTTTAAATTATTTAGAGGTCTTAACTGTTCATTAAAAATTACCTTCATAAAACATGTAACTGTTTTTATAGAAGAAAATATGTATGTTCTGACTGTGGCAACACTGTAGAAGTTTAGCTAATTAACTGTTTCTGAACAATGCTTTTGAAGAACTGTGTGGGCATGATTTTACTTGGCATAAGTTGTTTCAAATTGTTTTCTAGAAAAAGGATGACCTAATACACTAAATCCTGTATATTTTGAAGATGTTTCTTTGAGTCCGTCAGAATCCCATAGATTGGATAGAAACATCAAATCTTACTTCTTTCACATATACTTGGGTTCATGTTGTTTAATTTCAGCCACTCTGGTGAGGCAGCTGAGCTCCTTCTATGGTCTGCAGAAGCACAGAGGCACTTCCAGAGGGCAATGTATCCTACCTGAAACTGATCTCCTAAGACCAGACAAAGATGAAATCAACTCTGGAAATGGCCATTTCTCCCCATTGACTATAGCCCTAGAAGTCAAATTAGACAAGTTAAGTTAATGAGAGGTTCACTTACATTTTCTTATTTGGGATATTCTATTTTTTTGACATAAAGAGCATATCTCCGCTATGAGCCATGGCTGGCTGATGCTGTGTATTAATTTTCAATAGATTTCCCTCCATGCTGTGAAATAATCATTTAATAAAGCTTTCAGGGGCAGTGTGAACCTTAGTAATATAGCTTTAATGGATCTGTTGCCTGGGAACTTAAATCAAGGCTTAGGCCCAATGCCAGTATTAAGGTAAAGACCCCCATAGGCAGCCTTGTCCCTTGTGTAGGTCTTAGACGATCTGAATCAGTTTTGGTAGTATTTTTCTAGGTGGGACTGAGCGCAGTAGTGCTCAGTGCAGACCTCTGCCGGAGGAAAAAACAACACCCCAGTTTGGAAGTGATATAAAAAATGCCAAATGATATTATTTTCCACTGCTGAAATCCATCTTGTATGATCTGGTCCCAAACCTTAACATACTGGAAACATACTGTATTAATTTCTTGCAATTTTTTTAAAAGAATTCATTATTTTTTCAAATGCTGTCACCATTATATTGTGTACAATTTTTTTAAAAATCTACATATTCACAGTAAAATGTATCCAAAATTAGGTCTTAATAGTTCACTCTTGAAAGAAAGGTTTGCTAGTCACGTAATGGGTAGAATGAATGGTTACTACACTCTCTGCTGACAAAACATGACAGAGGCACAACAGGGTTGTCTCCTGTACCTTTAAGTAATCTTCTAGCTCTGAGAGAAGAGCTCTGAGAAGCTCAACAGCTTCTGCTGTTGCTTAATAATTTGAAAATTTTGTACATTTATGCAGCATGTTTTAGCCCAGGAAATATTAAAGTGCTTTTCTAAGTTATGACCTTGGTACAGTTTTTAGCCAGGGAACCAGCCCTTGCTACCAAGCGGGCCTGGAGGCAGGTCACTGTGTTGGAGGTTTGGAGAATATAATGTGAAAGCAACTGTAGCACCACATTGGGCGTTAATACAGTGGGGTTTTTTCTAGTCTGTGCTTACCTAGTGCTAAAACCTATGTTGGAGAGAACCTTTACTTCACTTCTCCACTTAGACACAAGAAAAATAGTTGAATCTGTGGGTTCCATGAACACCAGCAGTCCTTCTATGATGAGATTTTGTGCAGGGGCTGCAAACAGAGTAGAAAGATGCACAGAAGAATTATTATATGCTTTCCAGCATTTCTGCAGTGGAAAGCAGTAGCCAAAAGGTTCACCACAAGTTCTTGATTAAATAGGTTCCCTCATAATGAGGCTTTGAATAAGTTACTGGGTCCACTTCTGCTTAAAACAATTTGTATTGCGAGTTGGTAATCATCTTTAAGGTCTTTAGGTAATGTACAATTTAGTCATTATGTTCTGTGTAGCGTAACATAAATAGTAAAAATTCCATGTACACTTTTAAGTTGCTTAAATTCTGACTGGATGAGACTTTGTTCTTTATTATGTATAAGCAACATACATATGAAAGTACAAAAGCTTAGAAAAAAAATTGCCATTGTTATTTTTAGTAGTATATTTTAAAATATTTGGACAAAACATTTCCTAGTCATATGCATCTATAATGACATTAGATTTGAGCAACATGTAAACAAATGAAAGTTCATCACAGTGTCTAGAATGCCTGGCCTGAGACTAATAAGTAACTAACATAATTAGTCTTTTATTGTTCTTGTAGAAAAACAAATTCAATAGCAGTGGTTGGAGAAGTGTAAAATCCGGAACAGGACAAATTTAAGATCTGATGATGACATCTTGGAAGACTCTACAATTAGAGGATTAGAGGTGTAGGACTGTCCCATAGTTGACACCCCATCAATTAGCAAATGCTTTAATGACACTTTAATCAATGACAAATAAATTTTAAAAATCCCCATGACCTTTCAAATCTTGGAAAGAAAAATGCTAATCTCAATCCTTGATTTCCCTTTTGGCAGCTTCTGCAAGTGAGCTGGAAAGTGTCTGTTAAAAGGGAATAGCTCAACTGAAACAAATTCCTCTTGCTTTTGTCTCCAAGTGAACTGCACTGTGAAAGGACATGAAATGTGAATGCACTGCCAAAGAGGTTTACAGTAAAAGATAAGGTACAGTCTGAGGGTAACTATTAACATCTCCATTGTACAGCAAATACTCAGAATGGTAAAAGGCTGTCGTTCAAGAAACAACAAGTAAAACAAAGCTTTAGTGTTCTTTAAAGATTCTCTGTAGATATCTAAATTTTTCATATGAGTTGTCCTCATAGCCTTGTTAAGAGCTGTTATTAGAGCTGCATGAAGAAACTGCTAGTTATTCAGGTGTATGAAGTTATATGCAACAAAAGTATGTGAGAAGAAGGGGAAATGGCTTTATACTCACTAGTGATTAATTAATATATTCTGATTGTCAGAATGATGCTTTAATTTAGCTGGAGAAATTTTCTCTTAACGTTTATGATGATTTGTGTACATTTATGGATCAAATTTTCAAACAAATGAGCTTTATGTAGTCAAATTTGTATGAAACATTGTATGTTTACAGTTGTTCATGTAATTATTCCACATGGGGGCCTGAGTAGGGGCTTACTCCAAAGTCCATGAAAGGTAATGGTAAAGTGATCCACATTGATTTCAGTCAATGTTAGATCAGGCATTATATACCAACTGGAACTTGAACATACAAACATTTAGATAACTAATATTTCATTTGCCTTTATATATCTAGGCTGCTGGACTGGATTTCTGAAAATATTGAAAATGGGTCTTTCTGAATACCTTCATGTTGTGGCAGGCAAAAAGAAAGCTATATTGCATATCCTAGTTAATCTCCTAAATGCTGACACCTCCTTTGGGGTAAAGGATGAACTGAATGATTTCACCAGACCTTTGAAGCCATTTTCTATTATTTTAGTTGTATAGATGTAAGAATAGCTGATTAGTAGTGTCAAAAGGATTTAAAATATACTTGTTGACTTATGAAGTTTGATTTGTTCATCTCTTTTTTGCATATTATGATGGCAAAATATCCCTAAATTCTTTCACTAAGATAGCAGTTTAAATGCAAAGTTCAAAAGTGTGTTTCTGCAGCAAATTTGTATGCCTACACTGTAATATGCCATAAAGTATGATTACAGATGAAGTCCTACTAGGAGAATTTTAGGGTCACAGAGCAGACTTTGTTGTCATTTACACTGGACTGAATCCATTGACTTCAAAGGAGCTAATGTAAATTTAAAGTGTTGTACTTGAGATGTGAATACAGACCACAGGCTGACATTTCTTGAAACTCACACATGATTTCAGTTAAATTAATTAGAATTGCAGGAAAATATCAAAAGGTACATATATAATTTTATTATTTATTCACTGAGCTGAACGTGAAAATTGAACCAAAACCCTATTCAGAACAAGCCTGTTGTGTTGTTTTCTTTTACAAAACATAAGTGTAGCTTTGATTACTGCAATTTAGTGGGAGCTACATAAAAGTACAGAGAAGAAATGGGACCGAAAATTTCTGTTTCATCACTCTTCAGAAAATGGTGTGAAACTCTTGAAAGAGATCCAACAGTCACCCTGTGAAATAGCATCAAGACGTGGACAAAGAGAGCTCAGAAGAGATAAAAAATGTAACTTACTAACCCAAGGGAAGGCTTTCTTTCCTTCCTTTTCTCCCCTTCCACTAGAACTGTGTGTGACTGAAGACCAGAGTTGGGATTGATTTTACCTAATATTGGAGATCCATATCTGAATGAGTTACTCCAACATTTTTGGGAGTTCATGGAGAGAAATAGGTGGGTTTGGGTGCAATTTATCTGACCTGTTTCAGAGGAATTGTGGCTCAGAGGTGACTGTTGCTCTCACTATGTAGAGAGTCTTGGGTCAGAGGAGGGTGAGAAGTTATATTTCAATGGCCAGCTGGGTTTGTGACCTAAAACCATTTCTTTGTTCACAGAAGTGATCTGTTGTTTGTATTAAAAAACAGTGTAAGAACCATGTGCCAGAAAGCAGCTGGAATGCTGCCACTCTGGTGCTTTTAGCTTGGAGAACAGAAGAATGGTAGGTCAACTTCCCTGTTTCTGTACTAATAAGTGGGTAGCTGAATTGCCCTGCTACATTACATCTTCTGGGAATTTTCTTTAGTCAGATTAGCTAAGATTAGTATACATACTAATGTATGTATACTATCTTGATCATGCAGTCACCCCACCCCCACCCCCAGCAAAGGAGGCTTGGAGCACAACTCTTGACAGGCAGTATGGCAGGATTTCCAAATAAAAATATTTCCATTTCTTACCTTTTGCTTCGTATTTGAAATTTTCCATGGCAGAAATTTTCTGACTAATTCTGACCACAAATATATTTCAATGAATTTGTGACAGTATTCTACCTAGTACCCAATCCCAAGAGGGAAAAAGGTATGTGGTATTTGTTGTAATCCAGTCCGAAATAACCATGATGAATGAAAGTTCAAGCCTAATTAATACATTAAATATGTTAAATTCAGCCAACAAAATAATTTTATTGTAAGCTTTGATTGTTTTCTACAAATATTTTGTTCAAGAAAAGCAACTCTCATAAATAAAACTGAATATACTTACTCAAAACTCTTTCGATGGAAAAAGCAAGGCATTGCTCAAATTTATTTTCTGCTTGCTAGACAAATTTTTGACTTTTCATTGGAAAATCAGAATATTTTAATGAAAATTGTTCTCCCCAGGGATGAGAAACATTTCCAACTTGTATGTACATTTCTATTTTCTAAAGAGCCGCCATTGTATAGTTTATAAGAAGCGAGGAACAGTTTTCTTCTTTTCTTACCCACTGCAGATTTCACTACTGGAAAAGTAAGTAGTTTATTAGATTAAGTTAATTTAGATTATTCAGGCTATTTTACAGTAAAAGCTGTAGAACACATCACAGATCTTAATTACCCCTAGTGATTGTTACAGAATTGTATAAAGTTTGCAGGTTTCATTTCTCTCAGAAAGCCTGGTCTCCCTGTCTCACCAGCTCGGAAGAGCAGTAGGATGTGAGTGGTACATACATGCTCATGATTTTGGGTGATGCCCCTGGTTCGTTTTGCCTCCCTGCTACTGATTGCTCTCATCTACATTATTCCTGCCACATCAGGCTGCGTTTTGCCATAAAAGCTTTGCAGGCTGGAGGTCTTTAGAGGACCTGTGCTATGTAAGTCAAAAGGTCTCTTTAGCACAAACACTGCACTTTCTGTTCGTCAATAAAGTGCCTGCTGTACCTTGGCACTGAGCAAGTGGATGATGGTAAAACCACAAATTTTGTTGGTTTCAGAGGGGAAGGAAAGAGGTGGATCTATAGTTTATGAATGAAGGACAGACTGGAAACATACAAAAGACGTGCTCCAAGACACACAGAGACTGATGAGAAGACAATCATGGGTTTCAATTTCTTTTGGATCTGGCTCAGCCAGATAGCATAAGATAAATGCTATGTAGACCCTGTTTTATTTTAATAAAGATGTATTTCAATATAGAGAACATAAAAGTAAAACATCTGTATCATTGCCTGACTTTGCTACCATGTTTTTTCCTTTGGAGTGAGTGCACTACTACCTACTACCCTCTTCCTTTAAAGCTAAGATGATTTATAATCACTAATGCATATGTATTTTAAACAGAACTGAAATACAAATAAAATCTAGTTACACATGAAATTTAAAAAGCCCATGTAGTACTTCGACAATGAGGGCAGGGTTTGTGTGAACTTTCTATTGTCAAAGTGTGCAAACACAATTGTTCAAAAAAGCCTTTGAATAAAAATGCTATAGATAATGCTTTAAATTTTTAAATAGTTTGGGGTTTTTTTTCTGTGATAGATCTATTCTTTTTGATGTTACTGATAACACACATTCCATCGATCTGTCTCCCCAATGATTTGCTGAAGTTTGGTGGTATATCTATTAAAATGTTGCTTAAAGTTCATCCACCTTGTTTTTTCCACACTAAGTTACCCCTTCACAAATTATCCCTTGTTGAGAGTCAGGAAAAAAAACTCTACTGTGTATGTGAGGAATATTTTCCACTGGTCTTGAAAAAGCAATTAAGGAATGTTCCATTTATTCTTCCAAAGCCAATGTTTACCTTTTTGAATACTTTTGATTATTTTTCCCTCTCAACTCATAGTATTTTTCAAATTCTACTTATTGCTTTTAAAGTAATTCTGTGCTTGCTTGTGTTAGATATTTGTCACTTGCAGTGAATGCTAGATTACACATGAGATTGAGACAAATCTCTGGAAAACACAGAGTAAAAATCAGAATCTTTGCAATATCTTTCACATTTTCCCACTTTACAATCTTTTTCTTTTTAAGGAATATGTATGAGAAAAATACACCTATAAAACTATATTGTTGTTTTAAAAGGTAAAGTATTATGAACCAGTTTTTACTGAAATCAATGATATAGTCCTGAATAAATTTTTATAATCAAAGGAAAATAAGTACAAATTTTGTTGTATTTTTATCGTATATTTAATTGTGCTGTAGTAGGTCATAAACCTCCAAATCTCTTACAGTAAAAATATTCTAAAATATACATATATACAAATTATTTAATTTTGCATTGGTTACTCTGAATACACAACCACTTACTATTATTATGTAATATTCAGACAGATTTTTGCATGCTATACTCAGATTTATACAAGGTGAGCATATCATACTGCAAAAGAAAAATCCCACTGCAGGTTAGTAAACACTGGAAATACTTTAAAGATTCATTGCATGAAAAATGAATTTCCACTCTAATTTAGTCAATGAACATTTACATTTTAAATGAAATTTATATAGGTGTGAATAACTGTTCTATAAAATCTTTTTGTACAGCTGTATTGCAATAGAAAATATTATAAAGCTTTAGTGACAGTCTTTGTATAGTAGATATTTCTTAGAAATTATGATTATTAAGAAAAAAACCCCAAACATAAAATGCATACCTAAGAAACCTTTAGTATTATAAGCATTGTAATAACTAAATTCTGGAAATTCAAAGTCTCAAACAGTTCTATAGCTCATCCTATTCAAACCTAATACAGCACAATGCAATTTTTACAGTGCCCTTTGTGCTAGTATCCTGGAGCACTTTAAAATGAATAAAGTTAAAATTAGCAACGTAGCACTCAATTTCCTAAAGGAATTACTTTAGAAAAACTACGTAAAATCAATGCCTTAAATGTTTGGATTTAAAACCCTGCCAATTGAAGCTCTTTTTATTTCAAGTAGCAAAGTATTCCAAATACTCCTGAACACAATGTCTGAAGGCTCTATAGGTTTAGGATATCAAAAAAGTATTTAAGAATTATAAAACCATCATCTATCAATCTCTGAGTGCATACTGATAGGCATGGAAAGTAAATGTAATGGCTAGGTAGAGCTATACAGCAGCTTCTGCATCAAATAATATGCTAGTAGTTTATTTGCATTTCTATAATACATTTCACCTGAAGATCTCAAAGCAGTCCCTCTGTTAATTCCAGCAGAACAATATAAACCACTTAGAAAATAGAATAGTGAACTGCAGTAGTGTGCTGAAAAAAGGGAGTTTTGTCTGAGCAGCAGGAGAGGTGCAACCCTCCAATAGACCATGGGGTCAATTGCACATCAGGTGGCATCACTTGTGTAATGGGGCTATTCGTAAATGATTTTATTGAACTGTAGTTCTGAAGCTGATTACTGCAGGTCCTGTATTTACATATGTAACCATCTTTTGCAAGAAATACAGTTTTGTAGGAAGTCGGCAACTGCAGGTGTAGCAGCATGCAGTATAGAAGTAATTGCAGTATTCTTTTTCCTCTCTCTTGCAAAAGCACATAAATGTGTACCAGAATTTCTAGATGGAAAAAAGGAAATCCACAATAGTATGAGATACTTACCAGCAAGCAGAACTCTTGCTATTTCTGCTAACCAACTCGATAATATCTAATAAACCAAATAAACTTGTTTTCAAACTCTGGATATAACTGGAGAGTTATCTTTCGAATTACAGAAAAATAGTTATTATTTGTTTTGATAGTGTTTAGGAGACATGAAACAGGAATGTAAGAGTCACGCACACGGCAGGAACTTATGAGCAGCTCACGGTGCTCAGGGTGAGGAACCTGGTCATGAGCCCTTGGTAGAAGCACTGTGGGTATAGTGAAGATCTGCAGTAGGTGTCCATTAGCACAACTCATTCAGTCACTTGTGTTGTAAGGCAACATGGGAGCAAGATGCAGGCTGTATACTCACCTGCAACTTCTATTTGTAGCCATAGAAGCCACTTTTGTGTTTCCTTTCCTTTTCTTCCCTATTGCTACAATTCATTCTATGACAACCTACTGACCTCCTTCCTTGTCCAGCTACCTCTAATTTCCATTGTGCACCAATAAGCTAATCATTCACCACTAGGGCAGCCTGATCCAATAACAGACCTGCTTTGGGCAGAAAGTTGGACTAGATGGTTTCTGGAGCTCCCTTCCAACCTGCGTGGTTTTGTCATTCTATAATTAATGCTGAGTTGGGTCACCTTTTTCTTTATATGATTTCTGCTTTAATTTAGTGTTGTAATTGAGGCCAAGGTTCTGCTTAGTTATCATTTAAAAGTCTTGCTGTCATTGCCCTCCATTTCTTTAAATAATCTGTTTCTGAACTCAATGAGTAAATGAATGCTATTTGTATAAGCTTGCAATTTTATGAGTGTATCCACGTCTTTCTCTTTAATGACACCTGCATTTGTCCATGATACTATGAACTGCCAGAAAGACATTTGTGCTGGCGCTGCATCCAGCTGTGGCTAAGAAGGTTGCAGGTTTTTTGAAAATCACTGTTTTCTGAAACCACTGAGACCAGGATTGGTTTGGGAATCTCTATAATCCGTAAAGTCTTTCTCTGTTTCCTTTGAGAGAAGAAAGAAAACACTTCCAGTGGGGATCTTCCCCAAAATTACACCCTGCTCCACTGTAACTTTTTTTTTTTTTAAAATATCTTTTATGGTCTGATAAAAGCAGCCAATTGGCATAACAGGAGAGATTTTATATGGCAGGAAACACTGTACAGGCACTGATTACACAAATAACCTACATTGTGAATGTGCTCTTAAATACCTATTCCTGCTTTCATAAAAAAGCTTTTCTTCATTTGTTGGGTGATGAAAAAACCACTAAAATCTTGTCAATCTGAAAAGGGAGATGTGAAACCCTTTGCTGATGGATCTTTGCTGAGGAAGTGGCAGGAGGGCATAGGAGGGGAAAGAAGTAAGACAAAGACATTCCAGGTGGAGAAAGGAGTTGTCTTTGTAAATTGGAAATAAATGGTGTGTCAGGTGTCAGGAGGAATGACAGAATACATTGGCATTGGGAAGGTTATAGTTCCAGAGATTATAGTCTGCACGTTTTTAGCGTAACAAGAGACTCTGGGTGAATTCTTGGGTTGTTGAAGCTCATAGCGGTCTTGCCATTTGCTGCTGTGTGATTCAAGATTTCCACACATTTCTGTGGTATGAGAAGGTGTATGAAACTTGATTTCTTTTGTCATATTCTGAATGACCAGAAGAGAACCCAATGAAATAACTAGCAGAAAAGCAGCTACCTCCATGGAAAGAACAGGATTTTAAAGTAAGGCATTTATTAGCTGGCACAACCAGAAAGAAGCAGAGGAAAAGTACAATACCCTTCCTCCCTACCTTCCTTGTGCAGGTACAGGTGGGTGGCTTGGAAAGGAAGGAGCAAACGTAGTCAAGGGTCTGTTACAAATGGAGTCTCTAATGAATATCTAATTCCTTACTTCAGCCTTCCCTCTCCAAGGGTGTTTTGGTGTTGTGTTTTTTTAAAGTTTCTGTATTAGGCTAAAGTAGCACAAAAGTTAGCTTCTCAGTTTCTGCTACGTCTAGCAGAAGCAAACATATTAGTTTAACAGGAGAGTAAACATGGACACTTTAAAACATTCATTCCAACTAGGGATTCCAAATCTTGTTTTAAATTTTTAGGCTTTTTCCTATTCTGTATATCCATAGTGTGACATCTTTATAACGCAAACCCTCTGTCACCTGTTCCATATGATTAGTGTTTTAGATGATTTTCAGTGTCAGGTTGTGTGGGCTTTGGCTCATGAGAGGAGGCTATTTAAACTTCTCCATATAGGCAATGATGCGGACTACTCATAGGAAAAAAGCATTGAGAGATGGAAAAAGTTATGAATATTTTCAGGCAAGTGAGCTTTCAAAACTGATGTATTTGCTGCCAGGAAGAATTATCTGACATTGTCACAAGGTCTTTTCTTCCAGATTCTGGGGTTTCCTTTGTTGGTTTTTACTCTTTTGTATAGTTCACCCCTTTTTCTGAACCATTCGTAAAACAGCCATCACGTTTGTGTGGTATGGTTGGCCACACGTGCTCCCATTCTTGGAAGGTGGGCCCATAATTTCATCCCCTTGTCCAGACTGTCCAGGAAATGCAGTCTGAAAATAAAGCTGCTAGTTAAGGGGAAAACTCAGTCATTATCCCTGCTGACTTTGATGAGATTTAAGACATGCTTAACATTAAGTGTAGGCCTTATATTTTCCAGAGTGGAGAAGTCAAGGAAGAAAATGAAGAAAACAATTTCAAGTTCTCAATGCCAGAAACAATTAAGCAACTGTTTTCCAAGAAACAAGGACTGGATAATTAATTCTTTGTCAAGCTTTTGTGTGCTAGCTAGGAATGAAGAGATTGAAAAATGTTGGTAGAAAACTGTGAAGTACTTGACAGATGCTTTTTAAGTGATAATAATAGCTACAGTAAGTGTAAGATGGTATATTGCTCAGAGACGTTTACTGAACTACCAGGTATTCATTTGGCTATAGGCAAACACAGATCAATGGCAACTGACTGAAAAGGAGTAGGGGTAATATTTTTTTTCTCACCAGTTCTTCTAAAATAAATCTCTTTAAATCTGTGACACAGTCGGTCATGTGCATCATATTATGGCAGGTTACATCACATGATTTTATGTAGCCTGCTGGTAACGTCACTTTGCATTATACATTTAAAGAAATATCACTTCTTTTCACGTAGGGTAGAAGACAGTAATCAACTGACAAGTATTCTCCCGCTACCCATGAGAAGAAGCCAAGTATCAGATCTAATACTTTCCACCCCCAACAAATAATTTTCTGTAAATGCTTGCGCATGACAGAATGCTAGCAGATAGTTGGTACTTCACAGCTGGTGACTCTCTTATTGTTTAACTGTGATGTCTGCATCTTATCACTCTGTGCAAATTATTTAGCAACTGCCATATTATTTATAGGTATGAATTGCACAAATTAATCTCATAAATAATTCATTTCTTGCTGTGAATTAACATTCTGCCACAGTTAAAAATCTATTTTTGTAAATCGCTACGGGCACGTTGTGCTTGATTCTTCAAGCCGATGGGTTTTGAAAAACATAGGTTTCAGTGGAAAGAATGAGAAGGGTTTTTTTCTTGAACTTTACACACACTCAGCAGAAGCTTTCAGGTTGTGAAAAGTACTGCCATGGTCTTTAATAAGAATTATGTCATGTTCAGGCATTTACAGGAAGAGGAAAAATATTGGATCTCATCCTAACAGTATGGCAGTCTGTCACTACGTGACACGAGTTTGTAAACAAAAAACTAACTTACATGAATAACGATCCATTTTTATAACTGAAACTAGAAAATAATAACATTCTTTTTCTTTCCACAGTAAGACATAAGAATGTCATTGTGGACCTAACAGAAAGACAGTCGCAAGTTTGTTTGCTAGTAGACTCCTAGGGAGCTGAACACAAAAATCCAATAAATAATTAGCTCTCCTGTGACAGGCTTCTGAATTACTGTGATACATTAATTGGACAAAATTAGCATGAATTAAGGCAAATAAGTATAACATGTAATTTATTACTTACTAAGCATGGTGCTGCAGTGGAAGCCTCAGATTTCCCTTAAGATTGCTTTAACAGCTATAATGCATTCCTTAATTTACTCTGTGGAAAATCAATTTTTTCAGAGTTCATTAAGCACCAATATGTTACAATGCAACTCCCTAGAGCATAGAACCACAATACGTTATGCAAATTCATACCAGCGTGTTACCAATATGTAAATAGCAATAATACTATTGTCAGCTTCCTATTGATAGCCACGCTGAAAAGGATAATACTTAAAATTTCTTTAACTCTTTTGGCTTGTTTCTGATATTAATCAGTACTCCTTTTAAATGTCATTTCTTAGGAGAGTTGTTATTTTAAAAAAATCTTTTTCCTTTATGGTTCATTAATGAGACTGTTCTGAAGTCTCTGTTTGCAAAGAAGTGGCACAGAAAGCTTTCTAACATGTTCATAAGAATCAACCTTTTCACAATGAAAACTCAATATTTCGAGTAGATATATAAATGGACAATGCTGACTGATAGTTATGGATATACTACACAATAAATAAAAGAGATGCATTTCTGAACTGCAAGCCCTATGCATAAATTTATTTAAGCCTTTTTCTTTCCCTTCTTAGCACAAAAAAATTAAAATAAAACGATACATTGCATTGATTCCAGCCAATCAAATGTGAGTCACAGGAGCTAGCATTAAGAGAATGAAGTCCCAGACTGTTCGATATTCACCTAATCATATGACAGACTCCAAAGCTATCACAATAACTGCCTCCGGAGCTCTTTGGGGAGACAGATGTCACCAGTGGAAGGATGATTTCCACATCTTGGCACTCTGCAATTGTCAAACTGAGGGAGGGAAAAGGAGAGGAGGATTCTACTGGCAAAGAAGCATCCTTTGTGGAAGGAGGAGGAGCCATGTCTCACTCCTGTCATTCTCCCTTTTATCAGATTTGTTTTGAATAAAACCTTTTCTGGCTAAATCACACTCCGAGACAGAAGGAAAAGCATTGCCCTAAACTATAAATGTGTGCACTTCAGTCCACAATTTGGCCCTGATCTGTAACTATCATTAAAGGTATCAGGTCAGAAAAGTTGGCTTGGAGGGTTTGGATCTGTGAGGGCAGAGGTTTTTTGAATCTATATAACTAGTTTATTGTTCCTTTGAGTTATGGTGAGACTGGCAGAAGAGAAAGACATTTGGTCATTATCTTTTAAACCTCAGATTAAGCAGCAACTGATGAACCTATTGGGCCTTTAACTATTGCAGAATTTAGCCCACAGGAGGACATTTGTTTGAAGACTTCTCAATGTTGTTCAGGTTTAATAAAGTGTAAAAGACAATTTTTTTAGGGCATCCTTGTGTACGCAAACAGCAAAGTCCGTATAAAGTGAGGCTTGTATGTAATTTTGTTTATCACCATGTTTGTAAAGTTTCTTTCTATAACTGCAGGAAATACAGTGCTAAAGATAAGTAATATTGTGTAATAAATGCCCACTAATGCCCAGTGGTAAAACATATCCAGGACTTTACTCAGTCCATTATTTCCTAGCCTGTGCTTAAAAATTCCACAGCTTGGAACTACGGTCAGGATGGTGACTGATGGTCTCCAAGCTCCTGCCTGTTGAAAAGCACTGTCAAAGTCTTCAGAAGACAGCTAAAGCAAAACCAATGCATCCTAAATGTTACCAGTATATATAGAGAGTATAATACTCTGGAACCATTTTTACAATAAATATATATTTGAAACTGAGCACCCGCTACAAATGAACTCAGCATGCAAACTCAGATTCGCTGTGGACATAGATCTCACCTCTTGACATCATCAACCATTCAACATATTGCAGTGCTGATACTCGATGCTCTAGTTGTGTGCTAGTGGAGACTGGATCCCTCAGGAACAGAGTCAGGTGCTTGAGGACTCTGACCCTCTAAGGTTAAAAGGTACATGGATTAATTGGAAAATATTTAACTTTTGTTTATGTTAACGACAACTTTAAACAGTAAACAGGGAGCAATATCTTGCTCCATCTATGCAGAGGTTGTATACAACAGACATTTAGAACTCGTGTTTTCAAATTCCCTGTGATCATTTGCAATAGTATTATATATCTTCTCAAAAACAATACTTTTCAAACAACTTCATGGACCAAAGTGAGCGCGCATTTTTAAAATCAGATTACCGGATTTGTATTTTCTATGGTCCATTAAATAGTATGTTTGAAACCAGTCCCTCAGAGACCCTTAAAGAATCTGTAATGAATATGAAAGGTGAAAAAGCTGTGGGAATTCTACCATCCTTATTGCTCACGTAAACTGAGTACCAGAGAACACATGCAGAGAAATTTTGTGGTCCATATATGCCACATGCCTATATTGATTTCACTTTCTTTTCAACTGAGAAGGTGTACAATATTGCAATACAGTGAAAAAAAGAAGCACGGTGAAGTAAAATCTATGGTTAAAAAAGAATACAAGAAACGGATATTTTTTTCTAATCTGAAACAATGCTTTTTTACTGTTTTGTTGGGTTTTTTTGTTTTGTTTTGTTTTGTTTGTTTTGTTTTTGTGGGTTTTTTTGTTTTTTGTTTTTTTAACAAGAGCCTGCTAAATGCACAGGGCACATTTATTTACGGATAGTGTTGGGAAAGAGCAGCAGCTGCAGCACTTGCTGGCTCTGAGTCAGACCAAGTTACAGTGACAGAAGTGGGAGAGTTTAAACCTCTGAGGGCTTCCCTTGGTTTAGTGTTGTACTCCACCACTTGTTTAATGTCTCCCGGCGGCCTGCCCTGACTCACTACTGTGTGTTACGGAGTGGAGCGGTAATGTTTGTGACATCTTCTGATTGGGTTGGGAAGCTCGTTGTCTTAACACATTGCATAGGGGCAGCAGCGGCTCAAAAATAACGCATGTCAAGGATTATTATGGCTGCACAAGCTATGATTCCATGCAAAGTGTTCCACATTTTACTTATAATGCCACTATTGGTGCTGGAAATCTTTCTGTCAAAACCAGCTCTCAGACATTGCAGTGTTTTACTGTTCTATTCGTTCTTCTCAACTACTTCCACATTCTTGTCTGAAGTTGAGAGTGAAGGCATTTTTGTTGTTTATCAATTGAAAATAATAATAACAAAATAATGTACTGATGGCATACTGTAATTTTATGTAATTGTATGCAATTTAAAAACTTTTAGTTACAGAATACTATGAATTTATAATGCAATCAAATTAATTTTTCAGAGAATTTGTCCAAAACTCTAGGCATTAACATGTCAAGTATTGGTTTCTATCATCACTTAAGACTCAAAATATTTAAAAAATGTCAGTTTGGCTAATTTTCTAATCATATACATGTTTCTTTCTGTCATTTTCCATCTTGCAGAATATTGAAAGCTACAAGAATGGTCATTAATTGGGTAAAAGGATGCTTCCAAGATGTTTCTATCTTTATCCACTGTATGTTGCATAAATAAATTTTTAAAAATCCTACAAATGGCTGGGGAGTGGACTCCACCTATCTTCATCTATCCACAGACCTCAAAGTTAGACTTTCACTTTTATATTGTCATTTGACTTCAAGATTTTTGCACAGTGGCCCAGCCTGGAAAGAAAGGTTAGAGAGCACTTTCTCTCTAGCCTCTTCTACTCTTGCAGTTAGCTAGTTTGATGGTAAGGCACTCTTGTTGGGTATGGCATTTGGGGCATCCAATCTCCTTAAGCCAAGGAGAAGCTGGAACACAGGTATCTCTTCTCTGAGTGTTCCGGTCACTAGGATATTTTGCAAAAAGCCCATGCTTAGTTATGCATCAGGCCTTAGGAGACAGCTCTGGGGCTGGAGCCTGAAGGATACCTGAGCTTCTGTGAGGGGCCAAAGTTCAGACACAGCCCTGTTCCTGGCCAACTTGAGCCAACCTTGGGCTTTTTTGATCTCTCTTCAAAGTAGCTTCACTCTGTGTGTTGACTGTAGAACATGTTCGTGCCAGGGTAACACGTTCCAGATCTCCTGACTGGGGTCATATGCCTGCTTTTTGTAGTGCTTACTTTTAATGCTTACTGTTAAGTCATTGCCATCTGGATGAATCCAGATCTTCTTGGTCACATAGCCAAGAAACTACCAAAATGCCAAAATACTGCTTTTCACATAATACTCATTTGTCACTTCTCTTGTCAAACATAGGTATTTAACAACTGGCTACAGTGATAGGAAATTTGATAGAACTGTGCCAGGAATTTATTCAGTGTATGGTTTCATGTGGAAATCAAAAGAGGAGTATGGGGTGAAACACCCCTGTTGTCTGTAGAAGGTCTGATTCTTTGCTCCCTGTTGGAATTACAGGTCATTATTTTCTGGCTTTCTTTTAGCATTGAGAGAATAGTGACACATACCCGAATTTATCATTTAACTTTCAATCACATTCTCTCCAAATGTAACAATTCCCTTCTGGTCTTTGCTGTTACTAAAATTGTTATAATATGTCTGCCCATATGTGCGCCTTATGGTCCCTCACTTAACCTGCATCTCTAAAAATGGCTTACTAATATATGTTTGTGTTAAGAGATAAATGTCACCTCCATTCTTCTCAACAAAGTCAAAACCAGTGAGAGATAAGGCAAACAATTCAAATGCTACTGAACAGTGGGGGAAGTTGGCTACCCACGGGTACCGCAGGGTAATTATCTATCTGCCCACAATCTGTCCACAGCTGGAAATTGAGTTAATTTTATTTACTCTTCCAAAGAGAAATTGAAACCCCAAGAACAGAAGAATCTCATAAACCTCTCCAAATAATTAAAGCTAAGTCCCTGCTTCAGAGTCCTCTGCCTTTATTATGCAGTATACTGTTCTGCATCTAACTCATTAGGCCATGAACATTTATATTTGCAAGAGAAATAACCTATGTCCAAAGGCATTGTTCCAGTGGTCCTCACTTCTCTGTGAAACCTGTCTTTTTCTTTGAGAACTCCACGTAAAGATATTTCGATAGAGTTAAATAAGTGGGATAAAAAGATTAAAGAAATCTTGTGCTGGTGGTTGTGTTTAGGGGAGTGTTTGTCTGGTACTTTTGGAGAGAAAATATTTTTTTGACTCTTTGAGAGTATTTCAGATGCCTCATTGTAGGTATAAAGTGCCAATTGATACGCTCTAAGGTATTCTGCTTGACTTCACAAGTTTGTGTGTCTTCTGTGGGTCCTGCATCATATGTGCACCCTATGTATATGCCACAGATATTCTATTATTGTCAGTATTTAGGTAGTGTCTTGTTTCAGTTATCTTTGTTTTCTACCTTTGCACATTGAGAAGATGCATCAGATGAGTTAAACAAAATGAAAGGATCTTCCTTATATTACTTTGTCATTCTAGTACACATATTTGCCATGCTGTAATATTCTCTAAGCTCCCTTTGACTCCATCCTCCAATATTTTCACATTTCCATTATGCCTATGTAATTCTGCTTCTATTCAGCTGTTGTCATTAACATATATTTGGCCATTTTACCTGTTCTACTGATGAATTCAGCCTTAATGCCACATTTGTTTGCTGTTATGGAGTAGTTTTGGCTTGGCAAAGCACTACCATCTCTGCATTTAGAGTGAGATACCTACCAGAAATCTTTATGTGGAAAGGCAGCTGGAAGTTGTTTCTGTACAAGCCTAACGCTTGAACTTTGTGTATTTACATCTCTGCAAAAATTGGTACTGTTTTGATTTGCAGATGATTTCTACATTTAAGGAAGAAAACAAGATGCAAAACATTGCATAATGAGATCCAAACATATTTTAAATCTGTAAAACACACATCTGTGTTTCAATTTTGTTGTTAAACTTTTCATCATTGCAAGGACTTTGTTTCTGACCAAATTTCCTTCTGTCACTTGTTCCTGCCTTTGGCCAATCTTATTTTGGCATCTGTCCTTGTTTGTAACCAATATTCCCCTTTGCCTGCCTGCCCTGCCTGGAGGCTGATAGGCAGATGGTGGTAAGCTCTAAGGGGGTATGGAGAATGTTATCTGCTCGATGCTATCAATTCATTTACTCTTTTGTCTTTCAGATCGTGTTCCCCTTGTCTCTAATCATCGCCTTTGAGTCTTTCTTTCTGATGACTCCTTGTGCTCATGTTCCTTCTCTCAGGTTGTAAACACTTTTGAGCAAGGATTTTGGGTTTTGGTGTTCTGTACTCCCCCTTTTAGGTACAACTCTAACATAGAAAATATCTGTAAGGCTGCCAACAAGGTTTACAAGTTCTGAATCTCAGCTCCTTTCGTTCATTTTTTTTTTTTTTAAATGGGGCATTTCTGCTCCAAACAGAGTATCATTACAGAAGTCACTTTAATGCTTCATAAAGCACAAATCCTC
Organism: Numenius arquata; assembly: GCF_964106895.1. Classification (NCBI taxonomy): domain Eukaryota; kingdom Metazoa; phylum Chordata; class Aves; order Charadriiformes; family Scolopacidae; genus Numenius; species Numenius arquata. Next base: position 104,295,138 of record NC_133577.1, read on the forward strand.
TTCTTTGCCTTCTCTGCATGGTCTCCAATATCAAACACTTCATTTCTTGTATTTTTGTCCCCCAAAGGTCTTTAAGAATGAGACCTGTCTGGATATCACATGAATTTCCTTTTTCAACACCCAGATTTGGTTAATAATCTGGTCAAGTCTTTCTTTTGTGGCTACTGTTTATTTGCTCCCACATATTCTATATATTGATAGGAACCTCAATATAATTCAGGCTGTGCTGTGTCTGATTGTAACAGATTGGTTTTCACTCCCAGAAAGCAGCACATCAAAGCAGACACAGATCAATAATACTTTCCCCTTCCTGTCTGTGGATAGTGTTGCAGGTTTCTGTTCAACAGCCATGAGAAAATGCCTACAAAAATCCAGATAGTGATCACTAAGTAGCAAATGCAGAATCAAACAACTGGCACAGTACCTGGCACATGAAGTACCACTTGAAGTGCCAGTTGTTGGTTCTTAGTAAAATAAACTTGAAGTGTGTATCCTTAAGAGCTTTTTTCCCCCCCTTCTCATTTCTTGCCTTTTACTTGGGCTCCTTCACACGGTGCTATTTTCCTTTTTTATACTGTAGCTCTGATAGTGAATGCTTCCAGTCCCAGCTAGTCGTCACAGGATGCAAACGTTAAATGAAAACTTTTTCAATTATATTTTAGGTTGGTTGATCAGCCAGAAGAGGGAAATATTTAGGTGAAAGTAAGTAGTGGGTATCTGGATGGCAATTAGTGTCTACTTCCAATACCCTGAGGCAGGGACTCAAATATTTCACCTGTGGAGGAGGGGGTCAGGGCTTTTTCATCCATTCTTTTCTTTTCCTTTTAATTCCCTAACTCCCATAATCTGGCAATGTATTATGCAGCACAGACCAGGAAGGTGGGTTGCAGTAAATGCTGCTTTATGGATCAAGCAGTAGGAAGTGCTATACTCTTCCCCCCAGAGACGGAAAGCTTTACATCAATCAGCATACTGACAATGACTGCTTTTGAACTTACCTGTAGTATAGCAGTGTGGCAAATCATTATCCAGCATTCAATTTTTTTAAAGAACACACGTAATTTGAACACTGAAGCACCATACGGCCATTTTGTCTGACTCCGAGCACCTTTTTGATTGATCGCCTCTCTGCCACAGGGAGGAGACAGGATATATTCTTTGCCTTCCAAGTATGGTGCCGAAATAATCTCACATACTATAATGAAGTGTGTGAAATTTTGTGCTATCAACATTTGCGTAAATTCAAATTCAGCATGAAACATTCCAGTTCTCCTTAAGTATGAAACAGTGAAGTTAGGTCCTCCACACCAGGCAAACTCAAAGGGTGGCTAACACAAAATGTAGTGCTGTGGTACACATTCAGATACTAATCTTATTTTGCTGTGGATGGTGTGATGGTATATGGCTTAGGAATGATGCAAGGGAACAGATATGGAACCTAGTGCTTGTTAATCAGAAGCTTTCATACCAGATAGTTGCAGATCCAAGAATGGGCTCCATCTGTGTCTGAACTCATTTCACTGCAGGATCAAGACTGTCATAAATAGGATCAATAGCATAGAGAGCTCTGTTTAGTTTCAGGTTCTTCATGTGAAATGAATACTGCATGGATTGAAAATAATGGCAAGAATCCAAAGGCAATTACACACTGTTCTGATTAGGGAAAATCGAGCTTCAATCTTCATAGCAAGTAGGCAGAGTTTCATCATCTTTGAAAGACAGATTATTTCACATCTACTATTTAAAGTAGTCTATCTCTGGCGGTAATCACTCTTGGTCGTCTTCTGGCTCCCAGATGAAAAAAAAAAGGCTCTTAATTTGATATCTTCTTTCAGGGATAGTGATTGCATTTCCTCTTCTATTTTTAAAACATCTGTTTACATATTTATATATTGTTGAATTTCTCTCTATTTCTCTACTTAATTTAGTGGTCAGGTCCTGCTAAGTTTGACTCTTCTTAAGCACATAGGTGGACATAAATGTGAAGAGAAAAGAAAATATTAGATTTGGAAAATATGAGACACCATGGAAGCACATCTTATTTTATTAATTTAGTTTATTTGTGTGGTTGGAGTTAATGGATTTTTCAAAGTATCTCACTTTCATAGTCCAGGACTATGCCTTCATGTTAGTATTTTGTGTATCTCTGATCTAAAGTTGTACTTTAAACAAGTCATTATTTCTGAAACAGATCATCTAGTGGCAAGTCTTCTAGTGACAAATCTTCTAGTGGTTCTGCATTGTTCTTTGAACTTCACCTAGGCAACTGTTCAGATCAAACTGCAAAGCCTACCTCATTGCTGATACCGGCCCCACTCATCCTATAATTGTTTCTTGGTTCTGCTACAAATAGGAAGGCCAAGTGGAAAAATGGGAAAGAAAGGAAAGAAAGAGTGAAATATTACAGGGTAGTGAGTTGTGAACTGTTTGTATCATAGAAAGTGCTTTCTGTAAGTTTTTGCATTGTACTTCAATACTATAGAAGTGACAGAAAGAAAACTTCAAAGGTTAAGACTTCTCCAATTTAGATGAGGTGTCTGAAGGAACCAGTTCCATACATTCCTACATACACCCTTAAAGGTCTACATCTCAGTGACCTTCCTTTTAAATGAAGAGGCCCGGAAATGACACCCTTTGCAGCTGTCTGTCAACATTGTTCCATATTTCAGTCAGAACAGATAACCTCAGAGTGATAATAGACGTTGTCTATTTGGGGTCTTCTTCTATTGTCTGTTTTGAAGTTGGTGGTAGCATCATCTGCCTAAGGATTGCAAGATTTTGCATTCCCAAAGTCTGTTACTAAGTTTCAACTGTCTTTATCACAATAAATCAAACATCTGATCAAATGCAAAGTGACAGAAAATATCAGATACGCTTTCTACATACAATAAAATACTGTTGGTTGAAATGTAAAAGTTAGGTGTTACCTTTTTCTCTTCTCATGTTAATACTTTTTACCCCAGAGCTGATTGTGTACACAGCTGACATTAGTATGTATTCTCCTCTGTCTTTACATAGCAGAATAATGATGATGGTTTTATTTAGTGCCTTTCACTCTGTACATAGTGATGTTGAAAAACTAAAATAACAGAAATTTGTTAACAAATGCCTTTCTGTAAAATGACAGACATGACTCTTCCCACCCTGTTTTGCTGGATAGAAATAATGCCAACTTATTACAAGGCATATGTTTTCTGTGTGTGTTGCCCTGTGGCTTAATATTGTTTCGCTTCATTTGAATGCGTGAGCACTGAAGCTATAGGAAACATAAAAAAGGCTACTCTGCCCTCCGCCTTCTTTCTTTTTAGTATAGATTGCAGGACATCTAATTGTTTCTTGAATGACCTCCAAGGTCTTTGTGGAATGAGATTGTTGTCTTCTGTGTAGAGAAGAGCATCCACATTCTATTCAGTCATTGTAACTTAATTATAGGATGCATGTAATAATTTGGAGAGAGTCAGTGAATTTACCTCTCATGCAAGTCATCATGAGACTCTGGGAAATAGATGCACATGTTCATTTATTGTAAAATACTCAGATTAATTATTTCACCTGATATCTGTACTTGTAAGTTGCCAGCTGCAGCTGAGGATGACAGAGAATGAGCCACAGATGACATATATTAGGTACGTTGTCTAACACCCTACTGAAGGCATTCAGATGCTATGTGAATGGAAGATGTGTAGAACAGTTAGAATTAAAGTCCATTTTATGCTTGCCAGATATTCTGTTCCTCTTATCCATGATAGATCAAATTGAGTTTAAAGATGCTTTTGGTCACAAGTGACAACATACACTATACAGTATTTCTTTTGCTCCTCCCTGTAATTATACTTTCGTGAGATACAAGAGACGTGTTGGTGTCTTTACAACAGTTGCATTTCATTTCAGAAGTGTGTATTCTGACACGTTATTTTCTGTAAAAAGCATGATTCTCTCCACTTTTTTATGAGCTATTAGTAAAGTAATCCTGCTCCGCTAGAAGCAGTCGGGAATGTGTCACTGCTTTCAACAGGTGTAATTTTGACTTTGTGTAAAATGACTACATGTTAGGGAGTAGTGCAGGGTCTGCTCAAGAGCCTTTTTACTGCTTAGTGTTTGTAGCGCTTGAAATTACTGAAGACTGCGCTGCTTCTTAGTTTTTAATGATTGTTTTATTTGTGGATTGTGTAAGAGTTATACATGGTTTATATATTATTTAGTCTGCAAAGAATATTAAATTTAAGTATCTCTTTAGTGCCTCTTTAAATGCAATTCGATTACTTTTTGAAACTCAAAGTAATATTTAATAACTGTTAGTTTTCTTTTAGAGAGTTCTTACCAAAGAAACAGGAGTTCTTACAGCTACATGGATAATTAACTTGAAGCTTGTCTGTCTCTTGGGGGACATCAGATATGTAAATGAGGAACTTAAGTCTGAACAAGACATGCCAGGGAATCACTAAAAGTTTTATTACACTAAAGCACTGCTATTAAAACCCTAAATGTTATAATATATTATTATAAACCAGTGCATTTTATAGAGCAAATATGTGGTTGAGTTTCTTTGAATTTGGTATATAAAATAATAAAAATATGTAGCTTTCAGTTTTTGAAGAAACACAATGAAATTTTGAAACCTTTAGTAGAAAGCATGAACTGTTATGGGAAAAAATATAGGTTATAATAATGCTTTACTTTCAGTATCAAAATCTTAAAGAAATAAATATATACAACAAGCAATGTCCCCCCTCCCCAATTCCAGAACTGAAGATGATTGTACTCCAAGCTATCACGTAATGAGTAATTCGATACTGAGAGCTATCCCTGGTTAGCAAAGTTTCCACACTATTGCACTGCTGAGAACAAAATTATGGCTAATGTTTTTCAAAAAAGTTGTTTGATACAATTTCAAAAATTGGTTATTTATTACTAAACCAATTCAGCAGCCATCCAACACAATCATAAGGAAATTCACTGATTAAACTTTTGAAAAAAACACATTTCCATAGATCCTGTTAGCATTCCTGTTAACGTCAGCAGAGTCAGTGTCAGAGGCTAAGCAATAAGTGGATATAAAGATCACCGAGCCTTCCACTTGAGAGGTGGCCTTTTTTTTGGACTGAAGCCACAGGCAGGTATGGAGAACTTATACTATGAGTGTTATCACTACCATATCTTTTCTAGAAATAAGAAGCATCTACTTTGAATGACTTGAGTGTAATGTCTCTTGTACATGCAATTCATATAAAACATGTATTCCAGACCTTAGGTAGATTCTTGCATACTAATACATTATTTTCTTTTTGGTGACCTGGTTGACCTATGCGCTTACAATGCAAGTGTGTAATTCAAGCATGCAAATAGTATTATTTCTTTAGCGAGGCTATTCATGTGTTTAAAATGATGTGCTGCAATTCTTCATTGAATTAAGCCCAGTGCAGGAAGGAAGCAAATGTTCTAGTAGCTGGGTCATCACTCCCATCTACTGATCTACCACCACCGTTTGAACCAGCAGTGGATGTAAGATTCAACAACAAATGAAATTAAAAAATGTTTTCCATTTTTCATGTATTTGGTTTGATCTCATCCTGTTTTCATATCATGTTTGATGTGTATTCAAATCAAAGTGACCATGTTTTCTTTCTGCAGACACCACGGTATCCTAATTCAGCCTAGCTCTACTCTAAATATAGGTTTAAATTTCTTTAAAAAATGGTTAAACTTTTGCTTACTGTGCTACCTTTCACATTTTTATCAAGTGTTAACTCATTTTTTCCCTGGGTTTTTTTTTTTTTTGTTATGTATTCCAATTTATGCAGTTCAATAAGATTATAACAAATTTACCTGTTATTTTTATGTACTAGACATCTGTTAACCCAAGGAACTGTTCATGTTCAACTGCACATAAACTCAGTGGCAGGAAAGAACATGATGACATGCTTGACCCTTCCAGTTTAGATGAAGATTTGGATGAGGTTTGTAAATAATTAGATATTACTAATTTGAGGACGAAATGGCAATTTATGACTAACTCTCTAACACTTTTATTCTTTTTTTTTTTTTTTTTTTTTTTTTTTTTAACATCAGATCTATTTATGAAAACTATGAGCACCAGGTTCGGGAACCCTTGAAGCAAAAGATATGATAACAGCATATAAATTGTTTGCAGTATTGGTATTTTCCAGGCATGTCTTGTGAAAAATGTAAATAAATTCCTTTACATGATGTGTGAACTACACCAGTGGAATTCACAAATGAAAAACTATTTGTTGCATAATAATGTGCATACTAAAAATAGATTTGTATACAGTTGAAATGCAAGTCATAACCTGTACCATCCAAAGATCGTAACAAATAAAGTAGAAATGAGCTCAAGCAGCTGAATTATTTTTGATGCATCTTGTTTGTAAAGCTGTCAATGAAAAATACTAATAAAAGTAAAATGTTAATAATAGTGCTGATAGTATTAATAATAAACTAAGACAAAAGCAACTGCAGGACTATATATTACTTTTAATGCTCACTTACTTACTTACTTCTAAAATACATTTATGATATGCATTTTCAATCAAATAGGCTCTTCAAATGTAGTGTGACTTAACTCTGAATATGTTCTTTAAATTTGGTTCTAAAGCTTGTTATTTTTTGTGAGAACACACTACCTTTGATTTAATTTTTTCTGACACTGTGCCCACTGCACAGTAGAAAAAAAAAAAAGTGTAATTGTAGTTTTGTCCTTTACAGCACAGGACAAATAAATGTCAAAATCAAATGGTGGTGTCCCCCAAGGGAAAATATATTTCAGTTATGAAATATTCTTCCCTGGCTCCCATTGCTATTCCTGTGAACACCTAGGTGAATCTGCCTCAGGACCTAATCAGATGCTGCTCATTTGCATATAATAAAAAATCGTGCAATGAGGTTTTAGACCATTCTGAGGGAAAGTGCATAATGTCTCTTTAAAATGTTCTAGTGTAAAACTGGTGCAGCTCTGGCTCTGGATGAGTGGTTTGAATGGCATAGACCTGGTGAGAAATGAACATCTGTGTATATTGTTGGTGTCTTGTCAGCTTAGCACTGCATTTAATAAATACGTTGGGAGGTAGCATGGTGCTATTTCTTGATATGTTTCTTGAAAATGCAGTGATATCGATAAACTGTCAGAGTCTGTCTCAGGAATGATAATAATAATCAAATATACAAAAGAATCATTAAGGAAGCTTGAAGACGAGATGGTTTCAGGGAAAAGACTCTCCTTGGGCATTATTAGCACTCTTAATTGCATTATTACTCAGACCAAGTGAAACCCGTCACTGTTGGTTTATAAATATGTTGTGCTCCTTTGTGATATAAAACCCTGAGCAGTTTGAGATTGTGAATTGTCCTCAACTACTTTTATGTTCAAGGGACTTGATAATCCCTAGAGTTGAGCTAAACCTTTTTATTTTATCCTAAATCTACTGGTGTGATGTACAGTCAGTTTGGATTTCAGTTTGTACTTACTTTTATTAGAAGAATAAATGATGAGAAAGCTTGTGAGCCAAATAAAAACACTGGTGGATAGATAGATAAGCAGACAGACATATAGGCAGAGAGACAAACCCTTTCATATTGTCATAACAATTTTTAGATAAATTTGTTATGAGAAGGGAGGCTGACAGGGAGGGAAAAGAAAACATTTTGCAGTGGTGGAGCTCCTGCTTTTCCTCTTTTTCAACTAATGCATTCTTTACTTTCAATGTTGTTCTGAAACTTAATTTCGTTGTCTGTAAAAATAGATAAAAATTGAAATAAAATGTTGCAAATTTTTTCAAAATAAATATTTTTTTAATGATACTTAGAAAGTTGAATGCTCTTATTTTTGCTTCATGGGTTTTTTGTTGTGGTGGTTTTGGTTTTGTTTTTGTTGTTGTGGGTTTTTTTTGATTGTTTGTTTTTTAATGTCTCAAATGCCATCGTTTTCCTGGCACGTGAAATCTATTTCCTGGCCAAGCTCTACTTCTGAAATTAAGTTATTCTCGAAATTGCATCTACCTGCATATTTTGTCCTTGAGAATGTTGTGCATGAATGGTTTGAGTAAACAGTCTGAGTAAATGTACAGGAGAAGTTAATTCTCCTGCCACAAAACCACAAGCTGTGTGCGTTGGGGCTTCTGGAGAGGTAGGGATGTGAGCATACTCTACTGAGATGAAGAACCAGGACTATAATCTCTCAGCTCTTTTGGGAATCTAATCGTACTCTCACTCCCTTTCTAGTCCTACTGCTCTAACTGCAGCCCATTCGGTGTCTTTGGGTGTCCTGGTTTGGGGTGGATCAGAGGGAGGCTCTTGCTTATACTTGTTGCTGTGGCAACCAGGCTCTGCTAACTTGGTTGTTTACCCCATGGAGGGGTAAGGACATGGGGAGGAGTGGACAGATCAGGTGACCCAAACTGACCAATAGGGTATTCCATGCCATTTACCATGCTCAGTATAAAAGCTGAGGGAGGAAAGGGCTTCATATCTTTTTCAATGTCTTGGTGTCTTTAGTGGCTTGCTTTCTTCAGTGACTGACATCTGAGGAGGACCCTGTCAGTTTATCGACCTTTGATCCCAATCTGTGGGTTCCTAAATCAAGATCTGAGTCCAGTTCCCATTCATCTCTGAGACCAGTCTGGAACTTTCCTAGTGCCTCCCAGTGACAAATCCCTCAGAGCTTGATATGGTTTTGTATATATTTATATATATTGTATCTATTTATTTCCTTTTTATTTTTATTACTAATATTTCATTAAAGTAGTTTAGTTTTTTTCCTAAACTTGTAACTCTCTTTATCTCTTTTCTTCCTCTCTTTGGAGTGAGAGGTGGGGAGAGAGCATCTGTTGTCTTGTCATTGGCCAACCCAGCCCAAACTGCGACATTGTGTGAGCAGATCATATGCCTTCACGCTGGATGCTGCTGAGGAAGTCTTGTGAGAGGCAGCTAACCCTGACAGTCAAAATCCTACATGCCTGTCAAGCATTTTGCATTGCACTTGTATACCTACCCCTCTGATCTCAAATTCTATCTATCTGTAATACAGATATAGAAACATATGGGTAGTTGGATCTAACAATGTTTTACCATGGCTTCCCCTACCTTGGGGAAACTTTCAGTGCTAATTGAGGGGGAAGCCTTGTCTCGCTCCCTTGCTGCTCTTTGTACTGGCTTGCTGCCAGGATGGTGCATCCAGCAGCCAAGAAAAAAGACAGAGAGAAATTTATGAGAAGAAAAGAGATGGAAGAAGATCCAGTATCAGCAACCCTAGTCCTCTGCTGCCAAGTAGCTCTTGTGGAAGTGAAAGGCTATCAAGGTGTAGCAATGTATCAGCAGACATCAGTGCAGGAAAAGAGTAAAGATATTGAAGTGAGGGTAAAAACACGGTATGTTAAGTGAAAGAAGAGGGCACGCACAGAATAACCATGTGCTTTTGGTGTTTCGGGGGTACGTGGCTATGTCCAGCCAAGTTGCAGCAAGGTGGGGAGCACTTGCATCCAGTTGCGCTCCAGTTTCATCCCAGGAAGATCTGAGCCAACTGGTTAGGCACCTTTTTTGGAGTTCTTCCAGTAGTTTCACAGCTGGGAAAGAGCAGATGGGAAGAGCTGGTTGGTAGCAGCACAGCAGGGAAGCACACAGCACATGCAGCAGTGCCTCCTTCCCACCCAGCTTTTAGTAGAGATGCATGGTATTACAAAGGAAATCAAAGGTGCACCTACTTTGGTGTTTTAGTTAAGTTCAAGAGAAAATTTCCTGATAATCTTCTCTTACTGAGCTTTCATTCACTTTGTGGAGTATCTTGGGGATCACAGTCTCTGTTCCTTTGAGACGAGAAATGCTGGAACCCATGTTCTCCACCTGCCAGTGGGCATCGAGGCTCTGGGACCCCACTGCAACCAGCCAAAGTAAAAAAACTCAAACCACATACAATTTGATGATGATTCCTCAACATCAGTGGTGTCACTCCACAAATACACTCTTACCAAGCTGTGCGGCTCCTTCTACAGAAAAAGCTGAAGCTATCTTTACAGTTTATTAGAATTTTTTGGGTGAGCTTATTCACCCTACTCTTTCAGGTGCCCGTTTACTGAAAATTGGCAAAATAGCTGATTTCAACAAAAAACATTATAAAAATAGGATAGTTTAGGTATGATAATATTTGTAAAAGAAGCTACAGTTAAAATTAGATGTTTCAAAATAATGTGCTTATCTGAGCCATTTTAAATTTCTTATATTGAGATATAAACTTATGGCCACCATTTCCCCTCATTGTAGTATTTCCTAATCCTGCCATTCTTTTGACTTTTTTTAAATGTATAATTCATTTCTTATTTGCTCCTCATGCATTTCATAAACAGGAGTGTTTCTGTGATATTAGGGTTTTTTCCCCTTTTCCAGCCTGTATCTCTTCTGCTTCCCATTATGACTTATGAGGACTTAATTCCAACACTTTTCCTTGCCTATCTATTTAAATGTTCACCAAAATACATAGCGTTAAGTTTTAAAGTGACATCATTAGGTTTTAATATCAACATCAAGGCAGCTTGTACTAGAAGTACTAAAAAGTACTAGAGTTGTCACCTTCCTGAGCCCAATTTTCCATCCGTTTCCAGCCTTAGGCATTGCACCCGTTTATAGTCTGTTAGCAATTGCAGGTTTTCTTCACAACTATGAAAGCTAGAAACAATATTTTTCTTTTCATAGAAAAGATCTTATACGAAAGTTTAGAATATGCAGAAACTTAGTGTATATAAAATATAGAAAGCAGGTCAATTTGGCCCCTTGCCTTAAAGCACAACTGGGCGTTTGACACCACTACACCACATGCAGTGGTGTAAATCAGAAGATCTGCACACATTTGAGTCATCATCTGCAAAGTATACTAAATAAGAAATGTTAAGTTTGATTATGTAGCTTTATTAGTTGCAGGAGGTATGTCTGCATGCCCCACAACACAATCTAAGGAGTGACAAAATCATTCAAGGGCTGATAAACCACAGAAAAACAGTAGAAGCAGGATTGCATAAGTGAACATATTGCCTTTGTCTTGTTTTCTCCAACTTACGGCTACCACAAGTTTTCTGATTTTCTTGTTGATCTGGCTGAAGGAAGATTACATTTGCTGTTGTTGCTGACAAGATATATATACCTAACATGTAAATTAGAGCATGACTGTGCATTGCCGCCCTTCCAGGTTTTCATCTAGATCTCAGGTAAGTGGACCACAGATACAGTGGCTGAACCTTTCAGCCTTCCGTGTTTCAGCTCCTGTAGTACCACCGGGAGAAAGGGAGATGCTCTTGTGCCTGTTTCACACTAGAGTCAGAAGGGCTGTGAAAGCAGAGGTGTCCCTCTGCCTCAGTTCTGGCAGGCACAGCGGAACTGAGTGTCTTGCTTCATGGTAACAGCACAGGTATGGTGCACAGGCTACTTGCTTGACTATTTACCCAGCATCTGCTTACACAGACTACTTGCTCATTGCAGAGTGCAAGGTAACGTAGAAGAGATCTAGCGCTGAAGTGAATGTACTCAAATCCAAGATGAATTCAGTTCTATGGGGTGACTTCTCTTTCCTGAAGGGTATTTGTCTGCTACGTAATTATTTCCTTTAATTCCATTTTTAAGGAAAGGAACATTGGAGGGACGGATTTTCAAATGTTGCATTGGCCTCTGTGGACCAGTTAACAGCGAAAACTTGCTGAAAACCTGTCCCTGATTAATGAGTGCTTAGTCCTGGTTGTGGTGATGCCAACTCTCAATACTCCTGCACTGTAGGATTTGTTTCTGAGCTGATCCTTGCACCTGTGTGGGCTGGCAGCCTCACACACTTGTTAGTTGCAGTGTGGGCAGGGCTGCCGCAGCTGTGGAGGGGGGTCAGGACTTTCCCCTTTAAGCCTAGTGCTGTTTTCTTGCAGTGAGTCATCACTGAGCACTTCGGCCACATCTGATATGCTTTGGCAACAATTATCCTTGCTCCTATCTCCTCAAATTTATAAGGCAAATAAAATCATGCCTCTGTTCTACTTCATAATGTTTAGCAAATGTTTCCATAAACAAGAGTGTATTGGAAAAACAAGTGTGTGCTGTCTGACTTTGTCACGTGCAGGCTCATTTCTCAAAAGTACTGCTGTAATGGTGAGGAGCTGACAAAAGCAAATTTACTGAAAGTTATACATGTACATTCTAGGTCAGTTCTTTTCATGACTAGAGATTATGTGGTCCTCTTCATCCTGGAAAATCCATTTATTCTGAAAGCTTCCATTGTACTAGATGCAGTAGAGATTAAAAGCACTAGCTATTTTATTCAAAACATGTTTGCCTTAAATTACAACAGGTTACTTTGCAGCCAGACATCTGAAAGCCATGTGCTAAATAAACTGTATATTATGTAGAGAAGGGTGTTAAAAATCCCCTGAAGTTGTAGAAATATGAGAAGTAAAGAGGAGGAATATGATTTCGGCAATTGTAGTCAATACATTGAGGCTAAACTGAGCTTTGTGGTTCTTCTAGCAAGGAAGACATATGTCTTGAATATGGTTCAAGTATATTGCAAACACAAGCTCCTTAAGGAGGTCATTGGTGATGGCAGACAGTGCTGCAGAACTAGATGTATGTTCCAGATAGGGAGGTGGAGTCTGCACATATATTTTGGTACATTTTAAAATTGTCTAATTGCTGAACCTTGGTGTTTTCTCTGGCTACTCCACAGAAATATGTTGGAAGTGGCAAATGACAGTCACTGTACCCATTCTGCTCCAGTGAATTCAGTTCAGAGTACTTTATAGGAACCCACACAGCTATAGACCGAGGCTGCTACTGTTGGAACAAAAAGCTGGCATCATCAAATTGAAGCACGCTTCTTTTGTTAACTTGCTAGCTGTTTAATATTTATGTTAATTTAATTAATATGCCTGATGTTTGCAACTGTATTATTTTTCCGGGAAATAGAGAGCTCCACCATCAGCCTGAGTGAAATGATTTTACCACACAAAATAATGCTGCAAGGTGGTGCACATGTTTAGAGGAACGGTGTGGCTTGGCAATTTCTGTACTGAGAACTCTAATTTCTAAAAAAGGTCTCAGTTTTCAAGTGCTTTACTTGAACAAGAAGATTTAATTTATTTGTTATTTTATGAAGCATTTTTATGTGTAAAAAAGTGCTACTTGTTTGCACATGCTGGTTATGTGGCATTCTTACATGATTTCATGCTTTGCTGATGGAAAATTAGACCCTTGTGTATTATAAAAGAATAGAAGATAGCTATAGAATCAGGATGCGATTGCCTCAGGACATTCTGTTGACAGCTAGAAATATATACAGACAAAGCAATGTCACTGGATGCTAATGTGAACTATACAAGTTGATGAGTACTGTAAATCCCTGTGAAAAGAGAAATCTATATTCTTTTATTTTGCAGGGTTTTGCCTTTAAAATTACCACTAATAACACTTCTGCAATTTTGTTATATATAATCGTTATTAAGGTTTTATAATTACAGACATGCTAGAGATACATGTTTTTGCTAATATATCTATATTCAGTAAACAAAACACTCTTCCCTTGTTTACAAAACCTTTGCTTCACATTTAGGTGAAGCTGTTATTAGTTTAAGGGAAATTTTGACTGCATACGGAATGCCAGACTGAACCAGAATTGAGTGAGAGAAATAGGGCTCAGTTTTTGAAACTAAAGCAAGATACATCAGATTAGACTTAGCATTACGGGATCTTTCATGGCCTCTTAGTGTTTTCCACATCATCCCCTAAAATCATCCCCTATAATCAGATGTTCTGTATAGACCAGATCTCAGTAAAAAAGTATGATTTTTTTTTTCTGCTGAGCCTAATTCCATCATTACCGATAGATTGCAATACTGTATTGTTCCCGAGGTGTAACTATTTGCTTTACTGCTTCCATTTTCTGAAAGGCTCTCTTAGCAACTCCGCTCAAGTAAAGCTGTTTTGATATTGCCTGATTCAGTCCATCTTTCTTATTTGTTTAATCTTTAAAAATATAGCAGAAGTATAAGAAGACTGCAACAACAATACACTACCTACATACAAATCTCCGTCTTCCCCATCTATATTAGCATGATAGCACTTTGGACATCAAATATTTATCCTAATTACAATTCTGCTCCAATCTTAATATATTTTATATGTCAGCAACACTGTGTCTGGGAGAAGAAAAAAGATAATTTTGCTCTCAGACACATTGCTGTTGAGTCAGAGTGACTCTGGGCTCTGTACCTGAGAGCAATAGTGGGCAACAATGGGCTCTGACCATATAGTTTTGGTTCAAACTAGTAAAACTAATTTATTTATAGGTTTATTAATTAATTGTTTCTTAGTTCATGAATCCTGTAATTGTTTTCTAGAGAAGTATTTACTCAATCTAGCCATTTTATTCCAACTACTTTTATTCCTTATGGGGAACCAGGTATCTCTCCTAACAGAAAATGTGAAACCTGTAAAGATCTTTCAGACCTGAAGTTGGCCCAGAACATGTGAGAATGCCATGCCTTGTATTTGGAGGAATCCTTTAAAGTTGGAGAGAGTTCAAATATGAACTGGCCAAGTGACTAGCGAATATGTTGTCTGTTATTCTCATTATGAAACAATTACGGGACTAAAATTTGAAAGGCATCGAATGTTATATTTGTGTTTAGAAAGAGAATTAACAGCCAGTAAAAGCATATGAACCCAATTGGTTGACATAATTTAGAAAAGAGTAACAAAGTCACTGGAAGATAGTAAACAGTTTCTAGTAGGGCAAGCTTTACAAAGCAAAACTATTTCACTAATTTGTTAGAATTTCTTGAAGATATTTCAAAAGGAGGACAAATTTTTATATTCTAAATTCTGTATTTTAAAAGCCTTTTACAGGCCTACCTTCATGTAGGCTATTAGAGTCTCTAAGTAGGTGTTAGATGACAGACAAGAATTGGTTTAGTAAAAAAAATTATTTTTTCCATAAAAGAGGCTAGCAATGGATTCATAGATTAATCTGTGGTCCTGTATTATGTAATATAGTTATTAATAAATTACATTGTAAAATATATTATAAATGAACAGAAGATTGCTATAGAATCAGGATGTGATTGCCTCGGGGTAGTGTAAAGCAGGAAGCAAACTTTGCAGAAAATTGGTAAAGCTTGTGAGGAATTTCAAGAAGACCTATTTAAAGTAGATGGTAGGAAACAGCATGGCAGACAAAATTCAATAAACATCATTTTAGAAACCTTGAATACTTTATGGACAGCTCAGGGAAGTTATCCACTCAGTGTATGATTGTTTTTAAAAAGGGAAGCAAATATTCATATGTTAACAAGATGGAGAATGAATAGAAAACTTTCTAGTGACATTACATGAAATGAAGATATGACTTCATTCAAAATACTGGGTAGAGTCATTGTTGACCTATGAGAGAGGAGGGAAAAGGTGCTGAGAAACAAGAGGGGCATCTTAAAACTGTGGAATGGGAATTTAGTGTTATTTACTTTAGAGAAGAGAATAAGAAAGAACAATTTAGCATCAGATAAAACAACAATGGTAGGTGAGGATGATCTGTTCTAGTCTTGCAAAGCAGAAGGATGCTCAAAACTAAATGACAGTGAATTCAAATCTAATAAATAGAAATATGTCTTCACACATAGATTAAGTTAAGGAACTGATTTTCCCCTTCATGTCAGGGAGGTCATAAGTTTAAAAGAATTCCAGTAAGGGATGGAAATTTATGTGAATAACAAATATATCCAGAGACTTATACCAGTTAATCCTGAAAGAAGAAAAAAAATATCCAAAACCAAAACCCCACACATGAGAAAAAAGCAGTCTTGGAAACGATATAAACCCTTCAGATTCAGACTTCATACTCATCTTCAACTCTTTGGAATAGAGAGGCCAGTTTCCTGGGGACAGATGGTCTGCTTTCTCACTAAAGTGGAGTTTCTTGCCCTGCTTCCTGAGGAGGCAGGTAGTGCTGACTAGCGTCAGGTAGCAATTACTGCAGTAAATAAAGGGATTTGCTCAGAAACCATTATCTAGTAAGACATATCCTGTGTTCCTGCTAAATTCTCTCTAGCTGACAAGCCTTCCCTAGACTCCTTGGAATAAGGATGCCCTGGCTATCCATTACTAGCTTCTTCTAAGCCTACTTACCCCTGCTGTTATGGGCTCCAACTGCAGAGAAGAGAAAATCCGGGCAAGTGTAGCCATGGTTACCAGTCCAGGGAACGAACAGATTTTAAATATGCTAATACCCACCGATGCTTTTATGCAGAAAGTACTGGGAATCTGTTGGGCAAATGCATCCTAATGCCTAGTTTTTCCAAGCTGGCAGTCACCTGTCCATTGAGAGTTACTTGCACGTACCTCCATTTATGCTATGTAATACTAGTCTTTTCATCCGTCTATGGAAGGTCCTCGCCACAGATCAGGACCTGAACAAATTGGATATGTAGAAGTGCATTAATAAATAAATTTCACTAGTACTGCATTTATTTTATATAGTACTTCATTAAGACAAACTATATTTCTTCCCAAATTCCAACTTCCTGATTTTTCTCCTACCTTCCATTCTCTCTATCCTGTAATTCATCAACAAGCGCTTGATGATACTGTTATGAATAATTAACTGTGGTGTGGAACCAAGATATTTTATACCATATACAATAGCCCTATATTAAAAGAATGATAAGCCATAAGTAAAACACTCTTAAATTAGACAGTAGCAGAATTAAGGTTGGCTCTGCACACACATGCATCGTGTTACCCTTTTTTATAGCTTCAAATAAACTGGAAAATTAATCTGGTTCAGGTTGGTAGTCCTTGCATACACAGGCTCTCATTTAATTAATGAAAGATTCATCTAAAATGTGAAGTAGGAGCTTTTGAGGAAAATTTTATTTTCTAAACAAAGATATATTGGCAGAGGTCTATATGTGTACGTTAGTACCTATACAGTTATAAAATACTAGGAATGCTTTTAGGAGCCATCAGATAGTAATTTTACTAGCTGCAATTTTTAAAATAAAAGCTTTAAGAACAAAGGAGCTAAAGTTTACTTCTCCTTCACTGTTTTGATATCTGCTGTTTCTGCTTAATTGCAAGGAAGTGAGTAACCACAACTCTCACTTTCAACCCATCTCTTCTAGATAAGGAATCTGTTTACAAAGTTATTTGTGAATCAGGTCAAATAACAAATTTATTATATAAAAATGTGTCATCTGAAAAATGCTAAAATTAGCCAAAAAATTACTAGCTTTATATTCTCTTGTTACATCCTCACTTGTTATTTCTCAATTGCTTTCTGTTATTGCTATTATTAAATTAACTTGTAAGTAGTATCATTGTTATTTGAAAGGACAGATTCTTTGTCATAAATCTATAGACTTCTAAGGAAATGCATCAGAAATATATCTTTTGATATAATTTCCCTTTTTGGAGAATAATTGTAATATAATACAAGTTACTTATATTTATATAAAATCTTTTATACAAACTATAGGTAACAACTTTAAAATAATATTCTCTATTAAGAAACAAATTTCCACTTGAAAGAGAAACTGGCAACATTTAAAAGAAAAAATCGAATAAGTATATAAAAATCTTGTACCTCTATACGATTAAAATGGAAAGACAAAATGGTAGAGTTCAAATTGTTGTTGGAAGAAGCAAGATTTTATGCATCTTTGTGTAGCGAGAGCACTGTGTCAAACCAAATATTGGAAGATAGAAGGCTAGTGGAATTTTTCTTTTTCATCTAGGATACTGACAGTGTTCCTAACCTTGCCTCTTAAATCTGGAAGATACGGTGACAAGGACCTATTTAAATTAAACAGTTGAATTTGTGACTTGCTCATGTTAGGTGAAAAGTGTTACCTATATTCATAAATGGCCCAGGGCCAAATTCAGCCCATACATATGCCCCTTTCCAGACCATTGAATGCCTCTGAAATCAGAACATGGCCATCACACTTGATAAATTGTAAATGGATGCAAACCTTCATATCCTGTGTGCAGTTATGCATTCTTAAAGCACAAAATGAGCCGAATACTGGACAGAGCATACACCCCTGGAGCCACTAAGAAGACATATGGCATAATCCAAGGCAGGTGTTTGTAAATCCAAAAGATCACATTAGACCCCTTAGGCTACAATCTGAATGACAGCAGTGGGATTTTGTAGTTTATCTAGGACCCTAAATTAAGTTGTCACCCTTAATTTGTGGGAGAACATCTACCAGGGGCAAAAGCAAGTTAGAAACTTTTTCTTGTTTTGCAGGTTGAATTCTTTTCCAGTTACTGAAGCCTACCTTTTACTTGAAATGTATGTGTTTAAGACATCATTTAACTTCTTTTAGTTAAGGGATTTAGTTTGTTGTCTTTTTCTTTTTTTTTTCTTTCTTTTTTTTTTTTTGGTGGTTTTTTTTGGCTTGGTTTGGTTTGGTTTGGTTTTTTTTCTTTCTTTTTTCTTGAGAAAAAAAATAGGTGTCCAGTGAGCAGTCAATGGCTATGGGATTGTCTGGGAGCTGCAGATGTTTTTTCCAGCTGGATCATTTGAACACATGCTGAATTATGGAAACCTGCTTTGATTGATGAGTTCGGATCAGCTTTGGCAGATGCACATTCTAAAGGAGTAGATTAATACATATAAACCATTAAGCTTAGCAGAAAGTACTACTCAACATTGTAAACTGCCAACTTTATCATCTTTAAGTAAAAAATACAGTTTTTCTTCCCAACAAAGACTTTTTATAAAAGCAATAAGGTAACTGCATGAAGTGTGCTTATCATGATATAATCACACCCCAGGGGGAATGAGAGGTGCTCGGCTGCACCTCATGCTTTGTAATGACCCAGGGGTGTGATTATCTTATGATAACCACACTCCCTGTCATGCCTTATTGCTTATATATTCCACATGTCATAATGAATCCTGAAGCACTTTCTAGGTCTCGTAGCAAAGGCAATGACTTTGAAGTATAGGAAGTAGTCAGATTTTCTAGGTACATACAGATTAATATTGTATACATTAGGAGGAATTATGAATGACTACTTATCTGTACTAGCCAGGCCATAGTTTTTTAACTGTTTCTAGGTTCGTGGTATTTTATGGGAATGTGCTTAAATTGTTCTCTGCAAGTGCAGGACAAGAACTGCGGAAGCCTGACCAGCATACTTCAGGGCTGTGGGGAAGACAGTCACTGTGACATAGCCACCTTGCACTTTCTTGTTGACATGGTTCTATAAAATCATACAGAACTATAATAATCTGGTTTTACCACGGAAATCTTTGCATGTTTACTTGTTCTTTAATTGAATATTAAAATATCTCTAGGTAACAAATTCTGAATCTTGATATGCCAAATTTTGTCAGAGGATGGAAAAGGAGCTTGAGAGACCTGTATTTACAAAGCTTACTGAATATCCCATCAATCTCTCTTTTACTGAAGCCATATGAAGGAATTGTGGGTTATTTGGAAACATCTATTTTAAAAAATTCTGCACTTTAATAATAAAAATAGTAATAAATCCTAATTAAAATGAATGGGGTTAATAACAGGTCCATAAGGAACTGGGAGATCAAGAGGCTTCTGAATTCACAATTAGGGGCTGACATAAAAGACAACAGGATAATAAACTAAGCAATTATCTTTGATATACCTTATTGTATAATAACACCACAGGGTGAATCTGCACCTCAGGGAACTGGATTCTCGGTAACTTTGCAACCTTGTTAGTCTGATGTATGTAGCAGTCAACATTTAAATACTACTCCACTTGGCAGGAAAATCTACAGTACTGTTTTCTGCCTGTCATCATAAACTGGTTGATAAAGATGATGGCCTATCATTATGACCACTGATGGGTTGATTCATTGTAAGCATCAGCTCCGAGATCAGCTAAGTTAACTGCAGGTCACTGCAAAGAATTCTGTCTCTAAAATAAAGCTTATTTAGCTCTATAGTGCACAAGTGGAGTACTACTGATTACCATAAAGGTCAGACATGCACATTTTAACTGGTGGTAATGAGTAGTTTTAAAGATGTTTGAGTCTTTTCTTAATCTTGCCATGTCACAAGGCTTCTATTGTTATGCACCAAAGAATATGCCTTTAATTGTACCATTTGCCCTATTGTATCTTGATCATAGAGTGGGTTGTGTGATGTTACTGGTGATAAACGCCTACCACATGTCCTAATAATTACTAGCCTTCAGTAAATTGCATAGTGAAGTAACACAGAAGTCTGGTAAAACAAAAGGCTCAAAAAGTTGAAAGCAATATTTAAATAGTTTCGTGTACTGTACCAAATTGCACTAAATGTGAGCTGTCTGAATGCAGAGTATAAAAAATAAATAACTTTCAATTCCGATTAATAAAAATGTCTGACAGTAGAAAACATTTTTTTAAATCGTGCAATATTGTCCAAATAACTTACTGTAGATATTCAGGTGGATTTGAAGAGGAACATTGAAAAGAGAGTAGGAACTTTTCATCAGTGAAATTAATGTTTGTGGCAAATTATCTTTAGAATTAAGGATACTAATTTGGAGTCTCATGAAGAATGCAATTTTCAAGCAGAGACATGCTAACCAAACATGCTTTGCAAAGGATATGCTTTCACATGTAACAGTTCTGAGCAATTAGTTCCTTTAATATTTTATCAGAAAGAGCTGTGTTAAAAAATTGTAAGCTCAAATAGTTCAGAATGGTGATAACCACAAAAATTAAAACAGGTATGTAAAATACTACTTGCATGTGTGTATTTAGAAGGAAATAAGAAATCTACTAGTTCTCAAAAGTCTGAGTGTGACCAAGTCAACACCACTGTGAATTTTTCAAAAAAGAAAGAATGCAGTGATTTCAATCATTTGAAATCTTGATTATTTAAAATCTTGTGGGTTGAACCTTCCCATCTACATTTTCATGGAGTTGATTCAAAGACCTGAAGATTTAATTTGGGGAACTGGAAAACTCGATTATGAAGGTAGAAGTACTGGAATATTTTCATCAATTGACTGCCAGTAGTAACATTTAGCAAAACTAACAGACTTAAAGGATCTGATATTATAAAATGCTGCATAATTTTAATGAAGTAATGAAATTCCTTAATTATCATCATAAACTCAGCACTCTTCAGAATTTTGTGCTTTTTCTAAACTTCCCCAAAATGTAAGATTTCTTCATTCTAGAAGAGACAGGTCTACCTAGTACATAATATTAACATTGAGTCATCAGGTATTTTCCAGAGTGAATGAGTATGTTCATCAGGGAGGGTGGCTTATTAGTGAGAAAGAGATGGAAGAGCATAGGTTGGCTTGTCTCGTCTGTAAAACAGTGGTGATATCCACTGTTAAAAGTACCTTTCCAGCATACTAGCAAACATGGCGTAGTCCTGAAGCTGTCTGGGGTTACTGAAGGACAAAAGTTACATTGGGAGGGTCTCAATAGCCATTCAGCAGTAAAAACTGCTCTGACATTTTCACTGCATTAGGCCTTTGCCCGATGACTGACTTAATCTCCACATTTGATAGAACAGTTCTTCACAGGGCAATTACTTGAAAAAAAGTTACTTGTATTTTGTACGAAATACTGTGAAAATCTTTTTTTTCAAGGATGTTGCAGTGTTGATAATTTTTTCTTGCTTTTGTAAACAAAGACCAATTTCTTACCTCTAAAAACACATGGGGGTTTTTGTTATATAAGTATATCCACTGGTCACATTTTAAAATCAAGCACGAAGTCCAGTCTACTTGTCCAAGATTTAACTTGATTGTAACTAACCAGCAGAGCTGCTATTAACAAATGGTCACTTACTTTTTTCTTTTTTTTTTTTTTTCCCTTTAAATGTGATCTTTAGCTGCATTTCTCATTTTAGGGTAGAGTTCCCCAGGTAAGTGGCATTAAATGTCAGAGGAACATAGGACCTTCATACCAATAGTTACCTTAGTCATCTGGGAGTATTTTAGGCCCAAACAATACAGGTTGACTGGCAGATACATTGTATTTATTGCAATCGGAATATTCTTTATCTACAAAAATTAAAACCTGCTAGGTTCCTAAAAAGAAAAGAAACAACCGTCTTTCAAGGCTATGGGTCTTTAATGTAGAGTTATTTATAATCTTCTGAAACAATACATTCCCAGTTCCCCTTCACTCCCTATCAGATAAAAACTAAACAATGTCATCAGTGGCTCCACAGAGGTGAGAAATTTTACAAGCTAATGTGTTTGATCGGTGTGGTGTGCTGCAGTTTTGACTTGTACAGTTTCAAGTACCAATGAAGAGCTCCCTTCCAAAGTAGAGAGCTCCCTTGTCTTTGCATTTTTTATTTTAAAAGAGTTCCAAAATATTGATGTTTCCAACACAGGGATTGTCTAATTTTTTTGTTATCATTATTTTCAGCACTTTCTTTTTTTTTTTTTTTTTTTTTTTTTTCCGGAGAGGAGTCTTGTATTTGCCAAATTTAACTTTTCTTTAACTCCTTGTAAGTCTTTTATAGCATTCCAGTCAAACAATAGGCAAAAATGCAAACCTAAGTGGAACAAATGAAACTTTTCTGAATTCTTTCACAAGCAAAAATTCTCTTAGATGAAACCGTCTGGGTTCATATACCTCTACCTGATATATAAATGTCCTGAAACCAAATAAGAAAAAAGGAAAAATGAGTTGACTTGTTTTCTGTTGGATTGCGGTTTTTATGCATATCAAAGTCAAATGAATAGCAAATTGAGAAGAATTCACTTATGGTTAGAAATGCAGTGATACTCATAACTACATAATTGTGTAAATCTGTCCTTATTTATGTGAACTTCTTGTAAGATTTACTTCAGGGTATAACCTGTGAACTGTTAATGATCTTACACTTGCAGTCCTGACTGTCATATCAAATTATAGTACTGTTGGGTTTATTCTTCAAGTAGTTGCAACATGGATTAAACTTCTGTTAGATCTACTACTAAGCAATTCATTAAATGGGTTAGAATCATTGCTGATTATTAAAATTAATAATCTGTGATCAATTTCTGTGATATGACGCTGCTGCCAATATGTAGTTGGATGCTTTTTAATATTGTTATGGGTAATTTTTTTTTCTTATTAAGTTATACTGTGCTTCAAGGAACTTTACCTTATCCCTTAATTTAACAAAAAAATCTGTATACTAAAATCTGTAATAAATTTAACAACCTATCAGCTATTTATCTTCCTCAGGAATGAACCATTATGTTAATTTCTCAGATAATTTTGCTTGTAAAAATGTACACTTTCATATGCCCTAAATAGAAGAGTGTGGCAGTGCAAATAATGACAAATTTTTAATCAGGATTATTAATGTTTATGATTCTGATTCTTTTCTCATATTTCTTTTCAATGACTATGGCATAGCTGTTTCTAATCTACTCAAGTGAAAGAAGCATCAGCCTATTTTATGATATGCTTATTAGTACAGTTGGAAAATTATTAACTGGATTATTTATTACTCTGTTGAGAAGAAAGAGATTACTGATTTTGTTTATTTTGTATTTTTACATGTATTGTGCAGCAGAAAAGTGGGAAAACATGTTCTTCAGGACAGGAATGTCAACTTTACCAAGTGAAATCATTTTTGGAAATTTCAATTTTTTCAAGGGAGTAGATGTCTTCTCAGTTTTATTGTAAAACTGCAGAAACCACTGAGAGCATGATGAAGGCATAAGAACCAAGATATTGACAGACTATTAGTTTTACGACAACATTATGGAATTCTTTTCTTTTTCCTTTCCTTTGCCAAGAGCAAACATCACTCTCTACAAGTGCTCCCAAACCAGAGCTCTCTGACTTTGGGCCTGCTAGAGGATGAAGGCAGCAGAAGAGTCAGACTGCTGCCTGGAAAAATCTGTGTGGGATATAACATTGCTAGAATTTGTAGCTTCTTTGAGAAAGGGAAACAGCTTCTACTTTGTAATTTGAAATATTTGTAAAATTACCAATAAATTTGAAATTTTCTAATACAGAAGAACTTAATTTTTTTAAAGGAATGGCCTCAGATCCCATGCAGATGCACTTTGCCCGTTTCTCCAGTCTTTGGGATGTTCATAGCTATCCACCTCAGCCTTTTCACTCCTCTGAAGGGTTGTGCAGCTTCTCCTTTCAAAATCAGAGCAGTTCCAGTTTAGTGAGGAAATGTCATGACGCTCTTTTTGTATTGTGTTTCTCAGCTAAACAAGATCTCCTATAGGTGATTTCATAAAAATGAAGCGGGTGCTGGTGATTTTCAAGCAAGGCAGATTCATCACTTTGAGGTTACTCCTCAAAGCCTCCTCCTTTACTGCTTTATTGATATTAAGAGCTATTCGAAGGCCTGAAGGTCAAGTTATAACAGAGGTTAGAGACTGCTATACAGAGGCATTTTAATGATTTTTAGATATTGTAATGAAAATTCATCCCCATCTTTTATGTGCCATTATTTATTGTTGGGCCATACAGCAGCTCAGGATGTATAGGCATCCCATTTTTAAGGAAGGACAAAAGAACAAATGAAAAAGATTTATTCTTCTTTACCTCAAGTAGTAGTATCTATATGCTCTTGTAGCCAACTAACTTGGAATTTATTCCCACCAAGGACCATGTGTGTATATATGTACATACCGATTGGCAGCTGACCTTTGGATAAGAACTTTTGTGAAACTTAGATGCCGGTGGGAAGGGAGTTTCTGGTTCTCTGTGTGTGCACTTGTGTTGCCCCAAGTGACTGAGTGTCCACAGAGAAGGCAAGTGATTATTAATGATGATAGAAAACTCTTCTAATGGTATGTATTAATCGCCATTTTAGTGTCCATTCAAACAGAAATGAAAATGGTGGATATCTGCCTTTTTACAGCAGCATGTGCAAGTTTTTAACCCTGATAGTGTATGCCCATCTTACGGCTGATAATCAAATGCCTCTGTGCATGCTGCTCAGATGCCTTTTGCAGGACACCTTTAAAAAGAGAAAATGCTATGAAATTATGTGTAAGAGGTGTCCAACCCCTTTGCTGTCACAACATAGGCAGATAGCACACATAAAGCTGTGAGGTTTTATTAAGAAAATTTTATCCCATGAGGATGGTATCCTGTTGAATACGTAGGATCTGTTTAGATGTTTGATGATGCAAGTATAGAAATTAGATTTAATAGGAATACGTGTCTGGAGATGAGTATCCCTGAAGTAGAAAGCTTGCTTATTTTACTGTTTTCTGGAGACACCTAGAAGAGAAAGAAATGGTGTTAGAGTCTAATACTTACTGTGAATTTGCTGTGCAACTCTTTGCAGTCCTTTGGGCTGAGCTGACCCATAGCATAGAAGACGAGCCCCAAACCCTCTGCCTCATACAGAAGCTGTACAAGGGACCTGGGAAGCCACAGGTGGTGGAGTGGTGGCTGCTGGGTCCTCAACTCTAATTAATCCACACAACTTGTGTACTGACAGTGCAATTATTACTGTAACTCCTATAGGACCCTGGAATAACAGAGGTTTTCTTTTGCATGTATGCAGAAGTGTACTTCCAGCACCGTTCTGCTTCCACGTACCTGTTTGTGAGCACTGGACACAGGTAGTGCTCTCTTACAACAGCTTGCAGAATCTGCCAACTTTCGTTGCACAGCATTTTTAATCCTTTTGAGGTCTTTCGATGGTACGATGACAATTATTACTGGTTAAAAGTAAATGTATTCTTTACCATTCACTTGTAACCACGTTATAAATCATTATTTTAATACATTTTGTTAAATGTGGTGAGATCTAAGTCTACAGTGTTAAAAATATTTTACTGCTCTTTGTGCTTGAGGCATTTCTAGCAAGCTAAGAGATCTTTACAGGCATTGACAAGTTGTACTGTGTCTGTGGAGAAATGATTTAGAATAAAGAAAATATATTTTTAATATACCATAATAAACAAAGATTTTTGCTGTGAATTAATAGAATTAATATTTAATAAAATCCCTGCCTTATTTTGTTTATGCAGCTTCTGTCTCTTTCTGTCAGTTTTGTCCATTGCTCAGTGCTATTGCCAGTCAAAGAGCATAAAAGTGATTTTTTTCTTAGAAACCCTGCAATTGATCAAAGTGCACATCTTTTACAAACCTCTCAAAATTCATAATACTGGGGGTAAGATGTGGCGCATGGGTTTTTTTAAAGCCAATTTTCATTTTAATGTTTTATCAGTCCTTTTGTGGCACTGTACAAAATGATACAGGGCGTCTGACATCAAAATCAGCAATACGGATTGCCTTTAAAAATAAAGAATGTGTTGCCTCTGTCTGGGAGCTAGTTATGTCTCACATATAACAGAAGCCACCTTTTGTTCTTTAGTTAATTAGCTCATTATACTGTAGGTACATAATTCTTTCTAAAGAAGCAAACTCATTTGAACAGGAATCACAAAAAAGTTATGGATGATAAATTCAGACAGTGCAAAAATGTTAAAGATGTTGACTTTCCATGAAAAATGCATGTGGTAGCATGAAAGAATTCAAGCTTGTGGAACCAATGCTTCTGTAATGTTTTAATTCCTATCAGCAGAAAGACTTTCTATTGTTTGTAAATAAAAAGGAAATATTTCACTGTGGCACTTCCATCTGTTACCTTAACAATAAGTGAAGTCATGCAGTTAATCACAGCATTTTCTAAAAAAGGATTTAAACCTGAAGCTCTGCTCTTATATCCCCATGCAGTTATAAAACACTTACCCACCAAGAACAACTGATTCTGACTGTTAGTGTTGTGTTTTAATTCCAGTATGGGCTAGTTCAGAACTCAAAGACATGGGTTTCCTACTGAGTGCCGAGATCTGCTGCCAGGAATGGCTGCCGTCCAAGGAAATGTGTTACCTTTTACAGATAAATGTTCGCGGGTGAAAGAACGGCTTGACTGCAGAACCTGTTTGCTCACAACGTAGTTAGAGAAATGTAATCTTCCAAGTATTTAATTTAAGCGTGCTATCAAACATAAAAATAATGGGGAACGAAAAACCTTGAAGCTAGCTTGATGGCTGAGAACTCTAATCCTTTCTAGCGCTCGTGGTTTGCTCTTCTGAGGGCTGCGATTCACATCAGCGTGCGGCTCTCAGAGCTGGGAATCGGGCTAACAGGGCCAGCACTGCGAGGCAAATTTCAACTTAGGCTGCTTTTTCTTTTTTTTTTTTCTATTTTTTTTTTTTTCTTCTTTGATTAAAGATACTGATTTTCCCTAGGGAAGGAATACTGGGGTAATACTGGCACATACCAGGAAATTTAAGGTCATTGTATTTATCTATGCAGCTCACCATGGACTAGACAATAGGCTATTTTGGAAACTTAATCACTATGGGGATTTTTTGCTAGTGGGTTTACTCAGTCACCTGGTCTAAGCATCCCTAGTGGTGATGTAGAGTCAGTAAAATGTTACATTCATTATAGAGAATTCCTGAGGAAATCTGAAAAAACTGTTCAAAGGCAAACAGCAGTTTAAAGAATGTCAGTGACATTTCATACTGCTTCACAGAGTGGGAGCTGCTGCAGTGAAAACATTGCCTAGGTGAAGTCTACCTGGAATTAAGTGAGGGAAATTGTTTCCTTTAAAAAAGCAGAAAAGTTACATGCAAACTATGTAAGCTTTACCTTATAACCAACAAACACAGATTTGGGAAAGGGGAAGTATTTTAAAATACACATATGATTTATTACTCTGCAACTACCTTATGTTTTAAATCCTCACTTTTCACAAAGAAATGTGTATCTGAAGTAGGGGCAAATATTTTAGTAAATGAAAAATATGCAAAAGTTGGGGTTTTTTTTATTCCTATGCCTGAAATTCACTCCTATTCCAACCCTAAAAAGGAAGCACCCTCTGCTGGCTCCTACCGTATATGACTTTATGCCTTTAAACTGTGGTACCTACAAGCTGCCGATTAAATTGCTCTGACTTAGGTTCCTATGGCTCATTTCTCATCTGCAGGGATCAGTTTGCTACTCTGAGTAGTACCCAAAGCAGCTAATTGCACAGAAGTTCTTTCTCTTTCTTACGCTTCAGGTAATGATGCCACCGCTAAGCCAGAATCAAAAAGTTGATGAATTATCTTTAAATTAGTCTTGGGGTTCTGTGCAAGCAGATGGAGCAAGTTATACTCACATCCCTTGCTGAAGGTTTTTTTTTTTTCTTGATTTGTAAAACATGTAACCTTGAGCAGAAGCATGGGAAGGTTTTTGGAAACTTCTTTAAACATTAAGATACAAAAACATGAGTAAGCAAAACCATGGTTTCACCAGAAGAGAGTCTGAGTAAATTATTTCACTGGTTTCTGAGAGTGAATGAGTTAATTTTTACATTGCCCAGTTCACATTTACTTCCTATTCTGCTTTTATTGAAAGTACAACATGACTGCCCCATGTGTTTCTACCAGGTTCTGCTACCAGCATATTCTTTTCATACTTTCTTCCTTGATTTTTTTTAAAATAAAAAGATAAATACAAATCAATTGATTTTCATATGTATTCCATATGAACTGCTGCATTGGATTGTACCAGTCATATCAAAGGAGACCAAGGGAATATGCTGGAACATATCATAGGGCAAGTATATTTCAGTCTGAAATATAAAATGGACAGGACAGGATAATACAAAGGCTGTTCTGTTCCTTTCTAGTTGCTTTTTACTGGCGATGACCTTCTCTTGGCTTATCCTTCTCAAATAGAGCTGAATTATATAACACCGCATGGTGACATATATTTTCAAATTGCGTCCTAAATGAGGAATAAAAGGGCTTGATCCAGGACGGCACTGGAGCACATGCCGAAGAACTGAATGTGAGTGCATGCCTATGTGCTCTGATGGATTGAGCTCTCAAGCATTAGAATTTGCTCAACCCAGTTTCCAAAGAGATTTCATCTGTTCGAGATAGCTTTGCTGAATATTATAAAGTACATTTTTAAATAATGGTAGCAGGACTTTTTGAGTTCCTCCTGTCATTGCGAGAATCTATCAAACAGATTTTCTGTGGCAGACAGGGAGCCTAAGCTTGTTTTCTGCTTTTTTTAAGAGATTAATTTGGAGTACCAAGTGAGAGAGGGATCTCTCTCAGGCCGTCAGCTGCTCTACGGCAGCCCGAGAACTACTGCTGCAGTCAGTGTCTGGGCTGAGGGGCGAGCTGGGGTGCACCAGAGCCTCCTTGTCCACAGCCCTGGCTTCCCGTGATGGAAATCACTGCCAGGAGGGAGGGAGAGGAGACCGTCACCATCTGCACCTCATCCTGAAATGTGGTCAGAGCACCCAGCCGGACCACAGAGCTGGAATCTATTGGCAAATACCCCTTTCTTCCCACCACGAGGAGTGTGTAGTGCCTAAACTCTACCTGTAGAGCACCAGAAGATGTTGTGCTGAAACGATGTTAAGCGAAGAGCAGGCTATAATGTTTAATGTCAATTTAAATATTACTTTAATAACAAGAAATGATGTTCAGTTCTAAAATATCATCTCTTAAAATAATGTAAGTTATCCCTAGACAAAAAGTGGAATATGCTCAAACATATTTAATACAGTAGCTGTGAATGTAAGGGAGGGAAAGCTCAGGAAGTTTATGTTATAAGAAAAAGGCACTTTGCAATTCACAATTCCAGTTAATACTGGAGTATAGCTTGATCTGAACAGGTGGAATATGCATGCTAAAGCAAGATTTGATAATACATAGTTGGCATAGACATTCCAAAATTGAATTTAATGTAGAGAAGTCACCAGGCTGTGGTCAGGTGGAAAAATATTGCAGAATTTTAATTTTGTATTAAGCTTTGTGTTAAATGCATCATTTCAAGACAAGCCATACTTTTTTGATGTGTGTTAGAATTTTTGGAACTGCTGTCCTTTGGATTACATGATGACGTCCCTAAAGCCTTATAAAGAAGTAACACAGTTTATTTCTATGAAGATAAACATAAGAGCAACATTCAGAGGGAAGAGAAAAATAGTTTTAAGATGAGATAATAAGTGAGACAGAGAGACAAGGACTGCAGAGAAGAGGATTCTTTCCTCAAATGTGACAGAAACTGCTTAGAGTGCAGATGCATTTAAGCATTACAGCTGTTTGTTTACTGAAGGACACTTAAAACTCTTTTCTTGCTCCTGCAGTCCACTTCATCTTACAAGGTCCTCTATTTTGACTCCAGGCGACTGTGCGAACACCTCAATTTGCAGCATCTAAATGCTGGAGAGTTATTCTTTTTAATTACACCTGACGGTCTGGCACTTCTCTGAGATGGTCTGGCAGAACTGACCAGCATGACAAACTGGGGAAATTTCAGCGATAACCCAGCACCCTGATTTTTGTGTATCAGTAACATTAGCTGCCTTTCTAGTTTTCCATTACAGTTAAGACCTATTTTAATCATCTAGGCCACTCTCTAGGAATAGGTCTTGCTGACTCATTTGGGAATGATGCATAAATATATTAAGTCCGGGAACTAAAAAACATGCATACTTAGAGTGGGGGTTTTTCAGTATATTTCTCCTGGTTGAGAAATCTCAGAGCCTAGGGCAGTGCTATGTGATGTCTGGGACTCTACTCTGTGGAACCACGCAAGAGCAGGACTTGTTGCCCACTACAGTATGCCTGATGCCACAGATACGGTGTCCAGGGCTTTGCCGTTCAAAAACAATTATTATTCTCCTGACATGGTGAAGTTGAGGCAGGAATCTTAGTGGTTTACTGAGGTTCAAACAGTGTATCATTTTAAGAGCAAGAAATAAAACTCTTAAGTCCCAATTTCCATTCTTCCATTCTTCCCACCATATTTTGTTGTCTTACAGCACCACATAAAGGGAAAACTAACTAATTTCTAATTTTTTTTTTCTTTCCTAAATGGTATTACTTAAAAGTAACTAAGATGATTATCTCTATAAATTAGATTTTTAAAAGTGTGACTACAGGCTGAACAAGTAAGAATTGCAAAATACTTGTAAGTTTTTTATTAATATATAACATTGTGGAAATAGTAATTTGCTGTAGAAATACTGAAGTACCACATTCTTCATATTACTGTAATATTGAGGTTTTGTACAGTCCACCCTACGATTCACACAATCTCTGTTTTATCTTGTCACTGGTGTGGATGTATTGTGAACTCCACATGTGCTTATCTTGGAACCTAAACAGTAAATGCCACGGCAGCTTCTTCGGCTGTTGTACAAGTACAAAGGAAATAAACATCCTTTTGTTACCTTTGTTGCTGTACGTTTAAAGCACAGTGAAATGGAATTGCAAAGTGTCTGGTTTTTTGGGTTCCTGTTTTGATGAGCATGCTTACAGCTGGATTATATGGTTCTAGTAGCTTTACAGTAAAAAAAGATTGTTGTTTTTCCCTGCTAAAATCCTAACCCTGTGTTACTACTAAGCCTTAGTGCTCAACTAAAAGAGAAGTGTGGGTCTTTCTTAATGTGCTAGTTTTTAAAAGACAAATCACTGTGTCTACCCTAAATACTGCGGTGACCAAGTGGACCGCTAGAATAGTTGATAGACTGATATCATAGGAGAGGGTTTCAGTAATTTATTTTATTTTATTTTATTTTGGCATTAGTCTTCTTACAGAAAGCTAGCATCTCCCGCAGATACCATGATTCAACATCATTGCACCCTGGGTATGGCCTTTTCCTAGGTCAAACAAGCAAAGATTTCAGTTTAGCAGTGTGGATTTCAGGACATTTTATTCTCCAGCTGCACCTTCTGATGCCAAAGAATGTCCCAGTGCCCCGTGCAAATTTGACAAGTGGAAGCCACCAGAAAGAATGAAATTGCATTCAAAGGAGCTTAAAATCTTCCTAGGAGGACCTTGTTAACACTACTTCTACACCTTAAGATCTGAAATCATGTGTTTTGATGGAATATAAACTTATGGAAATCATTTGTACAGACGTAAGTGTGTAGCCTTACTTAAAAAGAGGAGCAGTGCTTTGCAAAATCCCTCAAGAGAGCCTGAGCTTCTTCATAGTAATGAAGAAATGTCAGTGGAAGTTGATGGTGCGTGTGTGCATGTGTATGCATGTTGCAGGGAAGGGGAGAAAGGAAGGAGGCAGCCTCCAGAATTTTTACATTTCAAATGTCTTTTGGAAATCACTTGTGTACTCTAACACATGGTCCCAAACTCTTTCTCTGCTATTAAAAACGGTCTGCATACAAATCAGTCTGCTGTAAAAAATTGCTTTGACAATAGCAGTTTTAAGTGGTTGATGGCTTCCAGTATGCAGTATCTCCCTTGGCTCTTGATCCAGCGTGAAAGGGAGGATGTTTATCTGTTATACATGCATCTGTGTGATGGTAAAACAGAGCATATTCTTCTCTGTTATTTCTCCTCTGGTTTAGTCTTCATGTCTTAGACTTTTTGAGGATGATAAAAGTATTGTTTGGTTTATACAGTATCACTATCCATTAGAAATTTAAATAAACTCATACAATGTCTCCTCAGAAAACCACAAAAGTTAATCGAAGCATTTCAGAAACTTGAACAGGCTTTGAATCTCACCCATATTCCCTTCCTCAGTTTACTCATTAGTACATTTCTTCCCCCAAAATATAATCATGTACATCACGTTGTACAGACACCTAATTTGTCCTTAAAAGGGCCCTGTTCAGGTCCTTAACATCCCAACTGACAAACCTGAGGCAGAGGGTGCTGAGCAGCTCAGCTACGGTCATAACTAGAAGCAGCGCTGTGCCTGGACTTAGGCCCTTCTGTCTGTCTGTCCTTTGACAATAAACTAGAGCTGCCTTCTCAAATTTATCGCACCTCCACAAACACAGTTGTAAATTGCAATGAGGTATACAAACATTTAATATCTGGGGACCAATGTCCTGCACTTTGTATGCAGTAAGCTATATTTTCTAATATAGCCAAACAGTTTTGAAGCCACAAATACATGCATTTTAAAAAAAAAAAATCTTAACAAACAAAACATTGAAGAAGATACATGTACTACAGTGATAAACTTTATTTTTTAATATGAAAAGAATCTGTGAGAATAACTTAGCAATTAGAATTTGATTTTGAGAAGTGAATGCTCTAAACCCCCAGAACATTGGATTGATTTTCAGAGCTATATTCTGATTGTTCTTGTTGTTCCACAGAGTGCCGTTTGCCTCACGGTGTGAAGCATGCTACCATACCATGTTGTTTTACCGGGCACTGAGCAGTTACTTGCATCAGACAGCTGCTGAGAGTCACATATGAGTGATGCAGGCTAAACCGGCAGCATAATGTGGCCGCTTCCCTGCTCTGGCTCCCTGACTATTCTCTAGGTGTCTGCTCTCCGAAAGAAAGTTGAGGGCATCGCTAGAGCTTTTGCTGTTGTTGCTTTGGCTTTTAGAAAGTTAACTGAAACTTAAAGAGCCAAGTGCCTGTACTACTTTATGACCCGTAAACTCCTGGCATTGCCTTTTTGTACTGCCTATTCCAAACCCAAAAATTTTGAATAGGATTTGCACCAGGGACTTTTAATTCATCATTTTACCCCTCTTTATTACACCGTGGCAGCCAAGCATGTCAAGTGTTATAATAGCAGGACTGGTAAAAAGAGGAGCTATAAAGTTGAAAGTAGTACTATATTAGTAGCCGTTGTCAAAGAGTTTTAGGAGGATGGAGTGAATCATGATTTGAAATTCTTAATCTTGCACTGTGATTGCTCACGTAGCTTCTGGTACACTGAAATTATTAATTTTATGCAAGAAATAGGTTTTTTCCTTCTGAAATTTATTAGTGCTTATCCTCCTATTTTCTCATTTAGAGACAGCTTAACTTAAGACAACATGAAAAGATCGCTGGATGTGGAAAGAACTTTGCAGCGTGCTGCAACATGGTTGTTCACACTTCAAAGCAACCCTAAGAAAAGCTGTAAATAAGGACTAAGGCATAAAAATATACCAGCACCTGGGAATACTCAGCACACTGCACACCAGAGCAGAATCCAAGCCCTGGCAAAGAGCCAGCCACCGGGGATAAATCTGGAAGGGCTTAATACACGCTGAAGAACCGATCCACTTGGAAACAAACTATGTGGGTGTACTTATCTCCTTGTCACATACTGTAGTCATTTCGCTACTTTGAATATAAAATAGATCTTGTCATCGTGTAATAGAACACAACCTAGCGCTCTGGGTGTGCAGAGCTAAAACTTGGAGTTTATAGGTAGTACTCACACCAAGCAAGAAAGAATTTTTCTTGTGCAGGTGATTTTTAATGGTCAGCTGGGTAGGGATATTTAGAGCTAAGAACATAGTTTAGAGTAGTTTCAGAAAGGGGAGATACTGTATTGGGGGCTGGGAGAAGTAATAGGGTGATCGTTAATAAGTCTGAGTCATAAAATAACAGAAGTCCTGGATGAGTCATTTGTAGAAGTTGCCATAGTTATACAACAAAACATGAAGTTTCTGTTTATATATGGACAAATTAGCTGTTTCCTGCTAA
This sequence comes from Numenius arquata, assembly GCF_964106895.1. Taxonomy (NCBI): domain Eukaryota; kingdom Metazoa; phylum Chordata; class Aves; order Charadriiformes; family Scolopacidae; genus Numenius; species Numenius arquata. The sequence continues at coordinate 104,329,582 of NC_133577.1, forward strand.
CCGTAACAATAGTGAGTTTTACAGGTTGGCTTAAAATAGTTTTTAGCTGTTAAATCTTACATAGAGAATTGGCAGATAAGCTGTTGCTATTTCAAATTGAAACTACTGTCTCATGTCAGGAAACAGACCATATGTATATTTCAGAATCTGAAGCAAGCAAAAAATCTAGCGATTTTCAGCATCACAGCCGAGCAGTAAAACTTTGAGATATAAAAGCTTTCCCAGTCAAAGGGAGATGTAAAAAGTAATTATTACATACAAAACAAAATGTTAGATTTCTGTTAGGCTTGCTCAATATCCCAGTTTCTCTTTCCCATCAGTATATATTTCTCTATTGTTACAGGTTTCATCAGGGAGAAGCCAGCTTCAAATTTATCCCTAAGCTAAAACCTGTAAAATGTTTGGCAAAATATTAGGTATCTTGAAAACTGGGTTAAATATAAACTCTCGTTACTGGTATATATTCTCTACACGTTGCACGTGCAAATTACTGTTCAGAATCAATAGGAAGATAGTATTACCTAAATATATATCTTTTAAAGCTCAGAGCCTTTTGAAGAGCTGCACAGGCTATGCCTATGTGTACGTGTAGACTTCTGCAGATTTTTCCTTGGAACTGTGTTTTTTGCTTCTTAAACAGCCCCGGTCACCCTTCCTCTTTTCTTTCTCCCCTCATTCTCCATTCACACACACCCATTCCACTGTTTTCATTTTTGGCCTGCGTATGTAGTTATTGATAACAGTGCAAATACAGTGATCGGTAAAATCATTTCACTTCTGCAAACTGTGCTAGTAACAGAGACTGTTGTACTAATAAAAAAAGCACCAGTGATATTTGTATATGATTGCTATCTTACAAAATCTTTCACAAGAGAAGGACGTAGTTCATTTATTACGGACAGATCGCTTTGAACCATACTGATTTTTGCTTGTTAACCCTTTCTGTCAGGAGAGCTGTTCAGTCAAAGTCAAGAGATGACCTTCCAATATGTGCTTCTGTGACAGGCTAATAATTTGCTATGTGGAATGGCAGCTTCCTTCTGAGTGATCAGCAGATAGATTTATACTTATTGAAGAATGCGTTAAAAATGGCATAGACCTGACAGTTAATTCATGGGTAGGATCTAACATTCAGCTCTTTAAAATCAGGCAGCCCTCTTCAACATATACCTTGGGCATAACAACAGGTTTGGAGAGGAGCGGGTAGTATATCATAGTGTGGTGGTGAGACATGAACCTGATTTCTTATCTCTAATGCAACTTTCTGTGTACAGCATGTGTTGTGAACTTTGTTTTCTCCAAACCTGCTCCAGAATGCAACACTGGGGTCACATGTTCATATTTGCTGCATATTCCTACATCTGCCTGTTGACAGGGATAGGGATGAATACTATAGTTTTTTTATAATCGCTATTTACTGTATCTGCAATATTCTAAAAATCTGATAGGTAATTTTGGGAGGATAAATACTGTACAGCAACACCTCACCATGAAGGAGTGACACAAAAGAAGACAAAAATACTAACAGGAATAATTAGGGCTGTTCATAATTTTTATTTTATCTGTTGACAAAATATTTAACCCAAAATGAAATTTCAGGGGACTGAACACATATGATTTACGTTATTTTCGCTTAATAGTCTAAGCTTGAAAGAGGGGACAAAACCTAAGAAATTTTCAAATATTGTGCTGTGACATGTTTCAAATAACGGATCAGAAAGTTGATGATATTTATGCCTTAAAAAGGACTTCAAAATAGAATAATAAACATAAAGCTGAAAGATATGTGTTTCTCAGTGCAGGAAAAATTAAAGAGAAATCAAAATACTCATATACACACACATACATAACCCAGGGGTATTTTTTTGCTTTGAGCAGGCCCAAATTAATTGTTTTATTTTTGATGTCAAGGCACAGACCCAATTTATTATTTGCACAATTCTACTTATAATGGAAATGCACGCTTTAATCCATGTTATTAGGACTAAGGAGCCAGAAAATCTAACCAAAAATTATTTGACATCTTATCTCTTTATGCGTTATATGTGTGATAGTTTGGTAATGGTAGATGGAGAGAAAGTCCTAATAAACAAAATGGTCTCTTGTAAAGAACACGCAGAGGAGAGGCAGGGACATGTCAGGTTGCCCCAGTCTGCCAGCCTGTAGTGCCTCAATCTTAACCTCAGAAGACTGTCTCAGATAGTGTAAAGTATTTGACTTTCTCTGACTTTGTTAAAATTACCTTGGGAGCAGTAAGAGAGCCAAATATGTGCTGGTAAAGACTCTTAGGCATTTTTTTGAGAATACATCATTTCATATAAGCCATCAAAATATCTGGTCCCTGCTACCTTCACTTGGATGAATACCCCAGACCATAGGTCTCTGCCAATTCCCTTAACCCCTTCATACCGTATATTTTTTACTGTGCTTTATTGTAAAGCTCTCACAGTTAATGCGGTTGTGTATGGCATCACTCTTTCTCCTAGTCACTTAATTGCATTAGAATAGTAAATACACTGAGGCATTTGGAGTTAGTGTACTCTCTTGCTTCTCAGAAAATAATATAAATGGGCTTACGGCTTCTTGCCAGCAGTAGAAAAATGATGCTTTTCTGGAACCGTCTATGCTCCAAAGAGGGATTTGTGCTGCTCACCACATCTGTGTTGGCCCTAGTTAGTTTCCAAAAGGATGCACAGTTTGGCAAGAAAATCCTTTTTTACTCTGTGAAACCTTCCCTCAGCATGATAGGTGCAGGCAAATTCATAAAAGATTCCACTCTTGTGGTGGAATAACAGATGTGCAGCAGCCTCCTTCAGATGTGGAACAATTAGAGACATGAATGGGCTTACAGTTTCTGCCCACATAGCTTCTAGTGTAAAGAAATTCCTGTATTGGCTTTCCCTTCAAAGGATATTAGGGGACTTTGGAACATTCCCCAACTCATTCCCCAGCTCTGTCAAACTTTTGCCTTACCTTTAAGTCACACCCTTGCAGTCTCATATACCATACATATGGCATTATCGGCTGGCAATGTAAAACTCCCGCTCTTAAAATAAACCATCTTGACCTGCTGTAGTTCACCGATCGTTCCCCATGAGAAAGTAAAGGGAAACTGCACTTCTAACTCTGGAAAAATAGTGCTAATATTCCAAAAGTGAAGAGACACACATAGGAGCAGTGGGATGCCATACGTCAGCACCTTTGACTCTTCAGGCAAGCAAAGGTGGGGTGGGTTGTAAGTGGGGCAAGGTTTCTTGGTGAACAATAAATTAACTGAGCAATGCAGTTTGGGGTTATTTAGCTATCTGTGGATCTCAGTGGTGCTGGCTGGATTCAGGCTGAATTCAGAAGTGGGCAAAAAGAGAGATGCAGCCATGGGAGCCTTGGGTTCAATTCCTTGCTTTGCCTAAGGGTATCTGAAATCGCAGCTCCCATGTCCCAGGAGAACACCTTAACTGCTAGTCAGGCTTAAAGAGTCATTCACACTCTCTTGCTCAATTAATATTTAAATACGCTATGGCAAGTGCCACTGCTCCCACAGGAGGGATTTCGGGAGCTCCACACTCGAACACCTAATAGCATGGTGGTTAGGCTGCTCTCCTGAGTGGCACAAGACCCCGGTCCAAACCCACTCTCTGTCGGATTCAGGGAGATGCTGGAACCAACACCTCTCTAGGGAAAGCTGTTCCAGTTTGCCTGGGGTACCTAAATATTCATGGAGCAGAGCAGGGAAAGAAGGGCTTTCTAGCCTTGCGGATGAGATGCATTGTGGAAGCGGGTTGCTGGGCTCCAGCCTCTGCCGCAGTGAATACAAAGCAGATCCATGCCTGGGGGCTGGCTCGGCCCGGGCCCCTCGGCTTCCCCCAGAGCTTTGCTGGGGCATGCTGGTCAGTACACTCTCCTGGCAGGTGAGAGCTCGGGATCGTATCTCTTAGTTGGAGGAGAGGTCTTGAACAGCTTGGGTGAATTTCCCACCAACTGGGCTATTAATTCAAGTAGCTGCTCTCTGGAGCTGTTGTGAATTTATCCCTTTCTTTGCTTTGGCTTTTGTGGATGTGCCCAAACTACTGGGTTTTAAATGGAATATTTTGTAGTGATTGAAATGAGATTGTGCTCTTTTCCTGCCTTTTCGCAAAGAATGTTCTTGCATATTCTTTTAATCTGAACAATTTGGGGTTTGTTTATCTCTTGGATACTGATAATTTACAAAATGACTGTTTGGGTGCAGACAGTACGGCAGTAAGTGTAAGCCTTTTAGATCAGTGATCCTTATGCAAGCGTCGATTTTATTGCAGTACTCACCATAGAGATGAAATTTGTGCATATGTGGTGAACCCAATAGAACTGCAACGGAAGAGACTGCCGACAGCGATAGGTCTGTATGTTGTTGACAGGTACGTTAATGAAGTGAAAGGCACTTCACCAACTCCCTTTCTTCTTCACTCTCTCTCATCCTCTAAGAAATGTCATGCCAGAAGCAGCAGTGATGTGGCACAGACAGAGAGCAAATGGGTGACTTACCTCTCATTTCATTTCTTAGGCATTTTTCTGCTTCCAAATAGGAAGGCCAGACCCAAGGTTAGGGAAATACATTCTGTAATAAATTCTCTTTGCTGTGCATCAAAATACTCAGACAAGTCGCACTTCTTCTGTTCTGTCATGTTCTGTGACTATTTATTTTGGAAGCCAAGTATTGTTTATAACATATTTTACGTAAGCCAGTACACAAAATTGAAGCAGAGAAGCTTCCGGTTTCTATAAAATTGAAATCCAGATATACAATTGCACTGTTGTTACAGCTTGTTTCATGAGACCACAGTCAGAGGAAGGTGCCCACAGTAGGGGTGATAGATCTGGGCCAGAATCACATAATTTATGAATAATATGTATAGTCTCTAAACTGTTACCTGGGTCATGCTATAGCATTGATTTTTAAACAGAAATTCCATTGAAATCAATGTGCTGCTCTGCTTAAAAAATGGATGAAATATAGGAAAAGCTAAGTGCGCGTCTTGCACTGTATAACATCCCTCATTTTCTGCTGTAAGATGTAACCTTAAATCCTCTCTTTGTTTAAATTTAGAAGGCCATGAAGTAAAGTCCTCATTTTCTCTCCTCAATTTTTAGAAGTAGGAATAAATAGCTTTGTGCAGCATCTGAAAGTAGAATGCTTTTCATATTTTTCTGCCATTTACTGTACCTCTACACTTATTGCACATTCACAGTTGCATGACAGTTCCTACCAACATAATGAGACCCATGGTTGGACTGAGACATTATTAGAGATCTCTCTGAACTGGTCAGACAGCATATTATTATAAAATAAGAAAAAAGTGTGCCGTTTTTAACATGGTCAGTAAATAAAAGACAGTGCTCTCTGGATGCCTGCTGATGTGAAAGACTAGAAATATTTCAGTCCATTGTGATTTATAATCGGCAAATATGTATGAATAATAAAGATGAGATGAACTCCCTATGCAGTTCAAGTGCTTTCAAACACACCGATTCTCACCTGATGACCTTTAGTTTAAAGGTGAACTGCAAAGGATTTGTTAAAAAAATTAGACTTGTGCCTTCTTTTGCTTCATTCTGGTGTATAAAACAAGTGTAGTGGCTTGTATTTTAGATGGCTCTACTGCCTTTTTTTTTTTTTTGGTCTAGAGAGATAAAAGATATAATTTGGGGTCTACTTTAATTTTGCTGGAAACTCTTTTGGAGCTCATAGGGATGTTTACCAACTCAGAATTTAAGGTGTTGGTTTTGCTAAAAGTATTGAAATAATCATTGAAATTAAGCATTGCTAAAATGAACAAAAATCAAAATGAACAAATACCATAGGCAGCCAAAAGTCTCTGAAATTTGGGTAGTTCACATTAATAATTATGAGTTATCTCTGAATAATCATAGACTACAATTGCTGTGCATTTGTACAAGGTCATGCACAGGGACTGAACTAGTGTCCTCATGCATTAGTACTATGGAACTAAATAATAACAGTAATAATAAAATCTAGAAACAGGAGAAAAATATTTCAAGCATGAAACTGATCCTTAGAGATGGAAGACTGACCCAAAAGAAAAAAAAAAAAAAGTATTCAACTGGCCATATCAAAAGCTCAAAAAGAAAGTGAAATATCTATTATTATTGCAGAGGTGGCTACAAGGGGAGCTGGGGGTTGCATGGCATCTCCTCATTCTCATACCAAGAGGAGTAACGGTCTTAATTACCTATAAACGAGTCTCTGATTATTTGGATATAATGATGCTGTGATTGTTTCTCTATTCAAATGGTAAGGAAACAGTAAGTGTTCTCTCAACACCACTAAACCTCAATTTTTCACTCATGGCTTTAGTCCTACAGCAAAAACCACGGCAGATGAAACCTGTGAAATTCAGATGCTATTAAACCGAACCAAAAATCTAGCTTAAAAGTAAAGACCATGTATTTGTAAAAGCAGGGTATTAGTCTTCCCCTAAAGATTAGATTCACCTTCCCATGTCTTTCTGTATTTGATCAGTAGTTAATAATAATTAGTCCTTTTTCTTAAAACATATTAAATAGAGTTGACAATGATTTCACTGATTCTTTACTTGGCATTTTAGTCAGTTGTCTCCTAGGCATGAAAGTCAGGACTGTTAAATGCTGATATGGTATCATGGGATTCATGATCAGAATTTTTGCTGCAGTGTAGCTCCTCATCCAGAACTGACATTATGCCCCACTCAGCAGTGTCAGGATCAGCTGCAGTATCATTATCTGTAACAGCAACAGCAGTGTCTTCTGGACATAAAAGTTTTCCCATTTACTGCTATGGCTGTCTCTTATTCCTGATGCTTGCATAATTGTTCGTTTCTTGTAATCACTTCCCCAAGTACACTGGAAATATGAATATTAAATAGGAAAAATCTTTTTTGATTAACTTACAGAGCCTGGGGTTCAAAACCTTTGAGTTCAGTCTTCCATTATGCCTCAGATTGCTCAAGTGGCCTTGGACATGTCACTTAATTCCTTTCTGTCCTATTTCTAATAAAACCCCCAGAAATTAGCGTATTTCCCCACCAGTGGTTAGAGGGCAAATTCTAAACTTATTGTGAATTGCTCAGACACTACCTTATAGGGGTGCATATTTTTTTTAATAGCTCCTGTGTTGCTGTATCCACTTTGATTGCTAAGGAATTGCAGAGCTACAGTAATGACAGCGTCTATATGTTGCTGTAGCTCAGTGTCTGCCTACTGGTGATTACATCATTTGTATGTATTTTCATTATGAGAAAGGCCTAGTAGTGATGGTTCTAAACAGGGTAAAGTCTATCAGATCATTAGGGCATGGTCGCTGTCAAGATCGATTTTCTCTCTTATTTTGCTCACTTTTTTAATAACACTGGGAAAGTATCCATTTGGACAGATCTTCTCAACACAAGAGGGGTGCTAACTTACTCTTGAAAGTGGTTCAGTGTGTTGAAACACAAAAATGTTCAAATTGCAGCACACTTGACCTCTTTGGGATTCACCAGCAGATGTTGACAGATGGCACATGTGGACATAACACTTCTTTTACAGAAATGTTTCTCTTTGCTTTGCCAGTCTTTGAGATAGGAAGTGTGTTATTAAGACAACCGGTGCTGTTGTTTTCTGTCTGTGTTTCATATGTGGATTCCTTGAGGAGCATATGTATTTCATATTTCATCACTCCGAGATTTGTGATGAACATCTCGCTGTGTGATATGCTGTTCCTCCATGCTGAACACTCTGCCCTGAGAAGCCTTTCTGCAAACAAGAAGGAGATGTCCCCAGCTGTCTGTAACCTTCTTTTCAGTTGATACAACAAGTTGTGCTTTCCATGCAGCTGTCTTAATTTCCCGCGTGTTTGTTATAGAGTATCTGAAATGTCTGGATTCTACGTGCGGCAGCCAACATGTTGTGAACATTCCTTGTATTATGGAAAAAAAGCAGAGATTTCCAGGTTGAGTGTGGGTGAAACTCTCTGAGAAGAGATCCAGCATCCTGGATTGCATTCAATTCCACTGTTCAAAATAGCAAATGCTGGGGAAAAGGCCACTGCTTTAGTTGTAGCCTCTACATTTCTCAGAGCCATCAGAAGCTCCTTGGCAGGTTGACTTTTCTCTCTCAATGTCAATAACAAATATTAAGGTAATCAGGGCACCAACTCTGCAAAGGAGTGATAAAGATGAGGAGGAAAATTGTTTTCTGTCATTTTTGAATGTGTTTCTAGTCCTTAGGTCTAGTCCTTTTTCTGATGTAATGCATGCCATATGATTTGATATTTTGCGGTTGTTCAGCTTTCGTCTACAGATACATCTGCTCCAATATTTGATTGCAGTACTCTGGTTGATATGTAAAGGAATGAAAATGTCAGATTTAGTCATAAGATGGATTCTGTTTTCAATCACTACATAAGGTGTTATCTTCCTTGTGGAAAGTGAGTCCTGAAAAAAAAAATATTGTAAGCAGAATTGTCTTTCCAAATAATCTTGTGTTGCTGTTACTGCAAATTAATTCCAAGAGTGGGATGCAAAGGGTGTCCACTGACACTTGGCAGGGTGCTCATTTACTGCTCATAACTTTACTGCTCCAGTACAGGGCATATTTTGCATGGTGGTTTTTCCAGTAACTTCTTAATTACATATAAAGTTTTATTTTTATTCCAGAAAGAGTGTACTTCCTTTTCCTGCTTTTCAACAGAATACACAGCAGATCACAGAAATAGAGTTCAAGCTCTAAGGAATTATGTGCCATTGAAGAATGGGATAATATACTCTTTGCCCAATGGCAAATGTTTATATCCATTTGTGATGAAAATACACAAATTTTTCTTTGAGTTCTTAACATTTCCATTAGGTATTCATTTTATGTATCTGTATTGATTGTAACCAGGTCACAGCTTTTTTCATTTGAATTTAAATGAACAAATGAAGTCTTTTTGATGATCTTTTTGGTCTTGTATACTCAGGAGGATCCACATTTCATAATTTTATGGTAAGTAGTGGTTGAGTGTCTAATGATAAATTGTTGGTTCCCTCTCATAATAAATGACAGGAATGAGTTAACAATAGTTAGATTTTTAAAAGCTTTAGCTCCTTGGTAAATATTGCATTTAATGAAAAGACTACTCTAAATATATATCTACTATTTTGGTAGAAGTTTACAGATCACTATGGCAAACCTCTCCACTGTTGCACCCCATGGTTTCTTTATACCTTCAAATGACCTAGAAGAGAAAAGTTGGTGGTGGATGAATTGAGGTAGATTTTATATGAAGACATATTGCTTGATAACAAATTTGGCCACAGAATTTGTTTGGAGTGGGGGAAATTAATTCTCTTGGAATTATGAATGTAGTGTTGAAGTTTGCTATTAAATCCAAGTCAAAATAGCCAGTTGGATGAGTTTGTTTATCATGAGTTTTAAGATTACATATCATCATAGTAAAAGATCAGGAAGAAGAATTTTTGATCCTTGGTGGCAAGTTACATACCCATTTTTCAGTATTGGTTTAAAATGTATTTCTTACCTTCCTTCCTTTCTTCCTTCCTTCCTTCCTTCCTTCCTTCCTTCCTTGTATCTAGAGACTCTACCCATCACTTTATAAGGCAGTGGCTGTTCAAAAGAAATCAATTTTTGGTTTTGCTTTTCATGGAAGATTTTTGACTAAAAAAAACCCCACAAACAACAGTGGAGGATATCCTGCATTTCTTTATTGAAAAACAAACATTAAGCAAAAGTATGTCTGCTTCACTTAAATGTTCCATAGGAAAACTTCAGAAAGGTCATAGTTCCCATTTACGGTAACTTCTTTTAAAATATTTTTTTTCTTCTGTTTTCTTTCACAATTTTCATTTTATGGCATGTTTCTTTTTCCATTTTGAACATATTTAAAATGTATAACTTCTGGAACAACAATTAAGATTTCTTACAATCTTAGCAGGTATATTTGAACAAATAAGATGTATATTTTTATTATCAATATCCTCATTGGTTGATTACTTGCTTATGTTTTTCAAATGAAAGATTGTTTGACACATCAACAGATCCTTTTGTTTTGGGTGGAGACCCCTACCATGCCTTGAAACATGATAAGAGGAATATTCTGTATTTCTTACGGAATGTGAGAGGGTTTATACCTGGTTTATACATAAAACTGTCAGTGTTTTATTTATTTATTTTTGTCTGGCCTTGAGAGCTTTGACTAGTTGGCACAATGACCTGGCTTTTTCTAGTTTGAAAGTGTCTGGTTGTGACAGGGGACTTTTGGCTGGTGATTTGTGTTGTCAGCTCCTCTTGGTTGGATAGACTGATAGGTTGGATAGAGTGCTCTGAAAAGTACAGGTATAGACCTCCTGCCACCACTCCTTGAAAGAGATTCAAAGGTTTCCTTTAAAAGGATCTTGTTCCTCGGGTTCACTCATTTTTGCTTAGCTTTGGTTTTGTTTTCAGCATGGACGTGGGCAGATTTTCTGTAGAAACAACTTTCAGCAGTTAAATCAACTCCGCAATAGCTCTAAATTTCATCTGACTTAAGAGCAAAATCATAAAAGTTATACAGTTTCACAAAAGCTTTTTTCCAATTAATAAACTGATAGGCCTATTTGGCTTTCCTCTCTTCTCAGCCTTACTGAAAAAATCTTTAGGAGGACTGGAAAAGTAGCTTTTCTCCAAAGGTTTCTGCTTCATCTTTAATCTATGAAAGGGATGGAATCTGTGGTTTGTTACCATTTCTTTTTTCTCTGATGCTGTTATAGGGCAGCTACTTGGTTCTTAGGCTTTTCAAGCTGTGCTATGCCAATACACAGAAGTTTTACAAATACCATAAACATTTCATTCCTTACAGGGTGGAAAGCAGGTTTGGAAACAGGCTTAAACATAGTTACCTTCATCACCCATACAATTCTGTGCATGTTTCTGTCGTCAGCCTGACATGTTCCCATCAATTGCTTCGTGTTATAAATCCACATTATAGCCAGGAAGGTACACAGTTAAATGAGAGGTATCTCAGCATCCTTGGCTGGCATGGGGAGGCAGCATTCCCAGAAATGATAGTGGCTCTTGCAATATCTGCTTGTCAAAGTTCTCTGTGTCTAGACTATCTTAGTGATGAGGTTTGAGCCCGTACTGGGGCTTCTTGTACCCAGAGAGCTCTGAAGCTCGAGCGAAGGTCCTCTCTCCGGACGACCTAGTAGGGTATCAAAATTGTACTTCACTGACAAGGGGGATGCAGCTTTTCCAGAAGCAGATGGCAGAAGCAGAGCAGCATGGGAGGATGTGAACCTGTGGAAGAACACCCTTAGAACCCAAGGGGGTTTTGGTATTTCTTTGATATTGCTCCACCTCATTTCTTTTCTGCATGTCTGCAAACAAGGAAGATGGGGTTATTTCAAACAGCTTGTAATATTAACTGTTTGTCTTGTACTGGATCCTCTGTTACAGAGTCCTTTTTCAGGAGAGGTCCTTGGTGTGATTATAGAACTGTTGCCTACTCAGCAAAACAGAGAGGGAAGCTGAGTAGAGAACTGCTTGAGCAGAGAAGCTATGTCTGATGCACTTATGCGTGTTCTTGTTTTTAAAATAAGATAATTTAAGAAAATTTCCTAATGTTTTCCTCAAAAAAAAAAATGTCTTGATGCTAAATTCTTGTGCTACTTATGAAATAAATAGAACACAGACATAAGAAAAGCTTGCTGCACTCTGTCGGTGATGCCCTTCAGCCCTCAGGAAAACAGCTATATGTGTGGATATGTATGTATATATAAAAAAAATATAATATACATAATACATATATTTTATATATGCATACACATACATACATTAGCAATGCTTGGCAGTAATTAGCTTCATAACTCTGAGGTTTGATTTCCTACTAATGTGCAATGATACAATCAAACTTTTGAATAAATTATAGACAAAATCCTTCTGTTGTGTAACATTTGACCTAGAGTTTCTGTAACCTGCTGTTTATTAAGACATACGGTACAATTAGAAGCTCTAAACACTTACAAGGATCTGTTGCCTGGGGGAGTATGTACACAGCATCTCCATTAAGCAATTTAAGTATTGTTAGTGTCAGTTTTAGCTTCCATTTTTTTCCCTTTCATTTCCTGTTCTAAGTACATACTGTACATCCCTCTGCATATTACATGATAGCGGATAAAGAAAAATTGCCAGTAGAAGCATAGTTTATTTGAAACTACATTTTGTCACCAGCGATTTCCCTTCCCCTGTTGTATAACTGCATTCCTTCTGGCCATGGACAAAGGTCAGATGTTCAGAGTAATTTTATTAGATCTATCAACAGCCTTTGATACCTCACAAATGAGAGATTGCTGACCCGCCCGCTGTTGGTGCTTTGTGCTTTCTCTTGTGGATAGTTTAGTTTAATGTGTTGCTTACTTCTGTGTATTGTGGACTCAGATGCTAGGATGACTGGGTGTATAAAGCTCATTAAAGGCAAAATATTTTTATCTGGGCAGCACACTATTTCTGTGTACAGAAACTTGTCTCTGTTGTGTAAAGTATGGGGAAATCAGAGTTGTACAATGCAAAACTGATGGTAGAGGAGACTCTTTGAATGTTTTTTTCTTTGATAACAGAATGTCTCATTTGAGTTCTTCTGACAGGAAAGCCAAATATAAAGGTCACTTCTGTAGCAACTTCACAGATGCTGAACTCTAATACCAGTACTGCAATCGAGTTATCTTACAGTGGTATCTGGTGTCATAGTTAGTCTTGTTTCCAGAAGAGATTTTTGTAGAGGCTTTGGAGTAGCTGTTATCCTGCTTTTTAATTTTATTTGTAGATCACTTTTCTTTTGCTGTGGTTTTCTAATCGAGCAGTTCTTAACTGTCAACTGTTAGAGAAATTTCTTTGCATTAGGGCCCAACTGTGCAACAATGATTTCTCTCCATCTGCTATATTTCTCATTTCTAATTAAATCTGAACGCAGGCTTAAATACATCCTGAAATGCCTCATATTGAATACAATTCATGTTAAGAGTAGGATATTAAATTCATGTTGACAGATCCGAAGGAGCCACAACTACAAGGAAGGGAGTTTATTGTGCTTTAAGTAAACCAGCATAGGCTGTAACCCATATTCTGTCTCAGACCTTATCCCCAGATTTCCTACTCTGTGTTGCTTTGAACAATCGTTCTTCATAAGGCATTCTATAGTTCCAGCTTTGGTGCCTAATTTGTGTATATTAAGGTCATATTATGGTCTATAAGGTCTAGGAGGCCTTCACTGGCAGATTCTGATTTATTTGGGTATTTTATCTTACCTTAAGAAGCAGTCCATTCCAGAACTTTGTGATCTGAGATTTCATGTCTCCTAAGATTTTGAATATACCACAAGTATTTCAGGCGTTATAGTTACTGCTGGGACAGACATGTTCCCTGCCAGCCCGCATGCTTGGATTTATTTTAAATGGAAAATGAGATTTGTGGAGGGGACAGATGGAAAGAAAGGGAAGTTCACCTGCATGCATCTCAGTGCAAAATGTACTTAGCGCAGAGCTAGGATGAATACATGAGATCTGGGAGCACCTCTGGGCCCTGTGATACAGGGACAAGTGCTAGAGTCCTTAAAGCGACTTAGAAGTCCTTTACCCATGCATATAATGCATAAAAATGTGCTCTGAACCTGTCTGCATGTACATATAAGCACCTAGTACAACCTAACTACACTCTCCATTTGTAATATATCAAGCCCTCAATAAATATAAAATGTATTTAAAACAAGAAACACATTAGTATTGAAAGTGCTAAAGTAGGCGTTTAATTTAGGTACAAAAAATTTAAATGGTCAGGAGTGAGTTAATGATCTGGCCTGCTAGGGTTTTAACCTTGCAGTTATGGAACAACTGCAGAGATTGGAAAGTGTTAGGCACATTGGCTCCCTTGGATCCATATACTAAAGAAATGGAAAAACAATAGTAGGGGAAAAACATCTTTTTTTCTTTTAAATTCATTTCAGGCCACTTAAATGAATAAAAAACACTGGAGGCCCTATCATACTAAAATCTTCAGTCTGTTAAAATTGGCAACTACATCTCAGCATCTGCTGACTGAGCTGACACACCCAAGGCATTAGATTATCTCACAACAATCACACGCCCTGTTGTGTTTTGGTTTGCACTTAATGCAGTCACTTGGTGACATTCAAACACGGACTAATTATAAACATTTTTCATACACAACTGTTCCAAAATCTAATTCCTATGCATATTCATGTTGAATCTGGTTTACATACAGAGTCATCACTGGAGTCATTGTGATTAAAAACTATGACACAGTTATTATACTGATTAGGCATCCATTAGACACACATCCATTATACAGTAGTTCTGGATCCTTCATAAATATTTTTTTTCTACATTTGTATTTATTTTTCAGCATGTTATCTGATTAAACTTATGCAAAAAAGAGATTTTTGAACATTTTAGAATAGGAATTTGTTTCATTTATGTTCCCTATATCCAATATATGTTTTAACTGTTGCCTCTTTCTGGTTTTCAAATCGATAAAAAAAAAGTCAGCTATTAAAGTTAGAAAAAGTAGAGCACTGTGTTTTTTCTAAGCTAGAGTATGCCACGCTTTCAAACTGTTTTTACCTTTGAGCAAAATCATTGCATATTGAATGAAAAACAATTTTTTTGTGCAACAGAATTCTTTGTAATTGATGCCAAAAAATAAATCAGCCAAATGATTATCTTTCATCTTAAAACTTATATAAATCGTGAGGCCCAGATGCATAGTTTAATAACACGATGCTGCAACTTTAACAAGGACTACATTTGTCTTTAAGTCCACATGATAGTGAAAGCTTAATATGAAAAACTTTTGTCTAGCACAAGTGATTTGAAGATGTTTTGCTCCACGCATGTGAACTCAGCAGGTGATTCTTGCCTATCTTTGATGTCAAACAGCACAAAACTTCAGTGAGTAGTAGCTTCAGAAATGCAATAGACATAGCTGAGTCTTCATATGAAGCTCATGCTTGAACTACATCAGAAGAACTGACATCTATTATGGTGAGCAAAGACAAGTGTTTGAAAAGAGATTCAAACAGAAGTGTCAGAATTTACAGTGCATAGTTTTATATAAGTTGATTTTAACCAAGCATATCTCTATGAACTCTGCAGGATAGAAAAGAAATTTCAAAAGGCAGAGAAATTGTTGTCATCTAAGGGCATGGAATGTTTTAATAGCTTAAGGAAGAACATTTCTGAAAGGTTATATGGTGATCCATTTACTTTGACTGAGTAATAAGGCTCGTCATTGTCACGGTGAAGTTTTTAACCCTTAGAACAATGGAAATGTTCCAAATGCATTGCTAGAATTAAAAAGCTGAGAGTAATTGGCTGTTGCAAAAAAAGTATTTCTGAGATTTTGGTCTCTTCAAATACACATTTCACATTAAGAGATATGAATAAATCAAATGCATTTTTTCAGTCACCTTATGTCTGACCTAGAGTTTCCTGCCTCTCTCTAGACTAAAACATACCTTAGGATAAGGACTTGCACTTACAAATTATCATTTTTAAGGGGAGAGCATGTAGACAAAAGTTCCATTAAACACCATTAAATTTGTTTATTGTTTTTCTTCCATTTATTCATTTTATTTCCTCGTCCTGAATACATACATCCCTGCGTGCATTACACGGCATAAGAAAAAGAAAAATCCTTTGTAGGAGTGTAGTTTGAAACTGTGTCCTACAGGCTTACTTACAGCAGTGCTCTGAAACTATCCCCAAGGAGTCCAGTGTCACAAACCAACCTAATTGTTCTTCTTGAAATGCTGCTTCTTTCGTTAACAACTGGGGGGGGGGGGGCGAAAGGGGAATAATAAAAAAAAAAAAAAAAAAAGAAAAAAAAAGGCAGAACTCCTTGGCTGAAGCACACAAAGCTAGAAAGTAATGAATTTTCTAGGTGATAATCAATATGTAGGAATGTGATGTTGTTTTTAGGTTTTCTTAATTTCCAAGTAAGACACACGGGGAGATAGTTCCTTAATTATTACACTCTAAAGTTTAATGACCTATTTTTTATGAATTTCCCTAGTTTCATTAGGAATATAAAACTTCTAGCTTTTAGGGAAAAAAAATGATAAAAAGAGACCAATCGAATTGAACTTTGTCTTCACTTTGGACTATAGGTCTTTACAGGCTAATTTGTTTAAAGCACTGAACTATACTATATTCAGATGCTGAACTCATCTTCATTCCATGAAAGAGCTAATGATTTAATTATAGTATATATAGATTAGTCCATACCACATTCCTTAAAATATTTTAAGAAACTATGAGCACACGATTGGACAGCCATAGGATATATGGAAAGGATTAGTCATGGCACTTCAGGGCATGCTCTAGTGCCCAAGATTGTTTGTTTCTGTCTGTGGGTGGGGTGGGGTGTGGTTGTGGGCGTTTGGTTTGGTTTTGGTGTTTGGTGTTCTGGGATTATTTTTTTTTTCTTTTTTTTTTTTTTGTTGGTTGGACTCGATGATCTCAAAGGTCCCATCCAACCAAAAATATTCTGTGATTCTGTGATTATGTTGTCTCCTTTACTTGGAAATCCATTTAAAGGTATCTCACACTGTATTGAGAGACACTTGGAGTTCCTGCCTGGCAAGCAGGAGATGAAGAGTTGTATAAGCATTCATTCTTTACTATAACATATTTCCCTTGTGTCTTTTCCTTTTTCTTAAACGTATATGTAATATAAGGTACGGTAAATAGTTGTGAAACTCTTCTATACCTAAGCAATCTACTTTTTTTATCTAGCATGTAAAATTATGTGCGTTAAAATCTTTATTTTATTTTAGAATGAGCTATTAAAAATAAATTTGGATCAAAATACAAATCTTTACTGAGACATTATTATCTTTCCCATTTTCATGTGTTGCTAAATAAACCTCACAATGTTTTCTTTATTATTTTAGCATAGTGAAGATTGTACAAAATGCAGTAAGGAATTTTGAAATGGTTTGGACTTGTTCTGTTGCCACATGATGTTATACGTTTTTGTAAGATTCCTCCCAGGTATAACTAGCATGGGCCCGAGACATGAAAGCAGCCGGCATCTTCAAATCATGAGACTTTTAGAAAGTGAGCCTGACGTCAGAACAGGTTGTTTGTTAAGATAAAGCCCATCACATAATTCCCTCTCTTTCTTTCTCTCAGAAAAACACAAACAAAAAATAACCCTAAATGACTCCATAGGGATATTTTGCAAAATAACACCAAGAAAGACAGAAATTACATACATCTCAAATCCAGCTCATGTACCATGTGCAGTCTCAGTTCTGGCTTCAGTCATACAGCCTCAAAGAGTAATACGTTGTTGCTACACTTAGGTAGTAATACAAGTGTCTTTAGGCCGAGAAGACTTTCTGGTTTTATTTCTTATTAGAAAAGCACAGAGAGGGAAGTGTAAATCACATCATTGCTTTGTCTTTGGGTTACTTTTGCCTAGAAAAGCACAATCCTTTTTTTTGGCAAATGCTCGCTTCCTGAGAAATGTAAGGTTGGCTGATTTAAAGTTATATCATAAAAATTTTGGCTGGGAATTCTGTTTTGGGGATAACTTCACAAAACTACTGGAAGAAGATTATCCCCTTCATACTTAAGCCCCACGCTGGAAATTTTCTGAGTAGGTCCATGAAGACCTTGGATCTGTCCCGTCATTCTTCCCAAGCTGGAAGACGTTTCCTGTCTCCCAGGGAGCATTCCTAACCACCATTCTGTAGGATACCCTCAGAAAGGCTGTTCTTCACTTGTCACAAATATTTCACATTACATGGCAGAGTTATGAGATTTATTTAGCTCATATTCGTAAATAGTGTGCTTAGAGAAAGAAAGACTGCTCTGGCACTGGTTCTGTGTCCTTTCCCTTGTGCCCACCTGGAATAGAGATTGAATACAATGTACATGTTTATTTTTTTCCTTATAGACCACAACAGCACAGTAAAACAGTTAAGTGTGGTGTAGTTGATAGCCTTACTGACTCCATTAAAGAGACACACTTTGCTTCTAACAGGATTTGTTTGAGAACTTGTTTGGCTACCTAAAATTCAATAGATGATGGATAATCACCAAACCTGTCCTTGTGGACATCATGTTTGTGCTTTCTGGAAATGACCCTGTACCTAGAAACCCTGCCATAAAAGTCCCTTGGGAGAAAGTTCTGCTGTTTGAACTTGAAATACTGCCTATACCGGTTTTCTAGAGTTTTCTAGAATTATGAGGGTATTATCTGACCTACTTATTGCAGTCTTGCAGATCCCTGGTCAACCTTGAAAGAGGACACTGTACTTCTGTTTAGGAGGTACATAACTAGACAGTCCATCATTAGCTGAATCCAGGTCAGTGTCCTGGATTCAGGCAAACAAAGAAATTCAAAACCCTCCAATTACAGAAACTTCAAGGGTAGCAGGTAGGTATTTTAAAGATATTTTAAAATGAAGTGCTCACATTTCACTATTAGGCTATTGCACTTTTAGTAGACCACATCTTCAAGTTTTATTAAAAATGGTAACAAGCCTTAAATGTCTATTAATGTATGCCTAATTATAATGGAAGGCCTATAAAAATCCTTCTGACAGCCACATGAATAGCAAAACAATTATACTCAGTATAATTGCAATGAATAATAAGTGAATTAATAATTAAGGGAATCTTAGAAAAAAAAATTGCAAACAAGGATGTTCAGCTTAATCTACACTGGGCCAAATCATTAAAAAAATTCTGGAGCAATTCTTCATAAAATCAATGGGCAATTTTTCTTTAAAATGATGATAAAAGCTAGCTCACAATACTTTCAATTGTTTATGAGAATACTTTAATCTGGAAACCCAATGGAAACCCAATACAAACTTATTTCTAAAGGGAAGGAAGTTAAAATGTCAGCACATGGTGATGAATGTAAGAGATAGTTTTGTTTTGTCTACCTGCATATCCAACAACAGCTCTCTCCAAGATTGTGTCTAGAGCAGAGAAACATTTAAAATATGTGATGTAAAAATATAGTGCATGAAACACTAAGCAAATTTAACTATAAATTAAAAGGGTATTACTAACACAATTTATTGAAGGAAAACAGAAATGAATTTATGAATATGCAAAGTAAATGAGTGGGGTTTTGCCTTTTTTTTTTTTTTTTTTTTTAAAAATAAGGTTCATCTCTCTAACTTAAGAGGTCTTTAATATAGATATCTGCAATGCCAAGAGTAGTTTATGTTCCCTCTGTAATCAGTGGAAAGATATAGCAGTTCTAGAGTACAACTAATCTTCTCTCAAGATAGATGTGAAAAATAAGTCAAGTGAATCACTCTTTAAAAATGCCCATTTCTCTCCATGAGTATACAAGGAATCTAGTTGCTTAACTCATGGAGAACTCTCACAATAAGTGAGAGGAATCCCACTCTCTATGCAACAAAGTTTGCATGACTAAAGTATGGCATGCTTTTGGCATACTCTTGGTAATCCTGACCTCTGAAGAATTTCTAGGAGAGCAGTGAGTCCTTCTGGACCTTGGCCAAGGATTGAATGGGAACACCAGGGGAAAAGAGCCTGTTCACTGGAGGAAGACTCTCATCCATATGAGGATATGTCCTTCAGGAGAGAATTTCTGTGAGCTTTCTGAGGCAGGCTTTATTAAATCAAATCATTTGAACCAAACATACATGAAATGTAATGGAAGAATAGTTGCAATTTCAGTCTACACATTTCGGCCTGGTTTGGTGTGGGTTTTGTTAGACATCAATTTTGTCTAAACACAGGTGGGTTATTTGTGTAGGAATAACTGCTAAAACTCCAAGATATTAATCTGCTGTCATTATGCACCCCAAAACAATAAGGTAGGAACATCTCTTTTAAGAATAGCCATCTATAAGTCAGGCGTCTAATCTGCTAGGTCTTAATGTCAAGAGGCATACTCACCATAAAATAGATATTTAGGTAGGTGGAATAACTTGTTTTCCAAATGCACCCATCTCTCACCCCAAAAAGGTCTGTAGGAGTTTCATAGCAATATATAATACACTGTTAGATGAATAATTTCTAACTGCATTTAAATGAGAGGAATGAAACCTTCAAGGAACTTAATGAAAGCTAAGGTTGCAAAGGAAATTTTTTGTGGGTCCTTAGTATAGTCTTCAGAGCCTTCTCCACCTGATTCTCAATACTTGCATGATTGTAGTTCCCAAAAGGTGTATTTTGGATTGGGATATGAAGGACTCCATTAATTCTATTGTTACTGTCATTTTTATTGTTATTAAGCATGATTAATTATTAATGGTAATATTATTGTTATATATGTCATTGTTATTCTTCACTATTAAGAACAAAAATAATAAAAAATGTAATAACAGCACCATCGCTGTCAGTTTTAAAGCAAATGCAGGTCTTCAAGACATCGGTCTTTTTTTTAAAGGATCTGTACATATTATGAAGGATCAAATATGTGTTCAGCAAAAGAAATCACTCTCTCCTGACAAAAGCCTGCTAATCTAAGGAGTGAACCAAACAACAGGTTAAAAAAAATGAGCTTGCATATATCTTTATCCATGTTATTGACTTATTGTCTATGGCTTTGCAGTAATTTTGGGTTAATTATCAAATCAGAACATTTATTTAAGTATACTAAATATAATAAAAATAAAATGAGGAGCTGTTTTGCATGCACAAATGCTAATTTTCCCACTTAAGTAGGGATTTCAGTTGCTTTTTGATATTGAAATAACTGTATACTTTATGAATAACGTGTCCACAACATTTATTAGTAAAAGACAATGCTTGTTTCAGTAATGAGTGTTAACGTATCCAAACCCAGTATGTTTTCTTTTCAGTAGTTCTCCAGCATTACAGCAGTATTTACAAATTATCTTTTATTTTTAGTAGATCAATTTTTCCACAGCTGAAATGCTCCATACCAAATGTTTGACCAAAGCCATTTTTTACTGGTAAGTTTTAAACAGCTGAAAATTGAAGTTTACAGTGGAAGTTTCGCTATCTACTTAGCGCCAGAATCATGAACAACCTATTATAATTTAACGTGTAGAATGAACCTCCATGTATCTGTGGCAAATACAGCCCTTGCTGCCTCAAGGGTTTGGCATTTTTAGATAAAAAAGAATCAATGTCATTATACAGTGTCTCTCTAGAGCATCATAATTATTCTGCATGCATACAATATTTATTTAAAACTTAAAATTAAACTTCAAGAGGTGGTCATTTGAAAGCTGGCAGTCGGTGAACAGATCCTGTCTTCATAAAAAAGAGAATATTTCTTCTAAAAGTTAAGAAGTAGATCAAAACGGTCTTTCCAGTAACTGACACTTTAGTCATACAGATGCTTTTTATGTGTCAGATTTATTAATAAAGAAGGTCCATGGGAACGAACAGAAGAAAATCTTGAGGATGTGACTGTCAGTTTTTGATATGTCAGGTATAATTTTGTAACTGTGATTTTTGGATAGCAGTACACACACAGCATTGTACTGATGTTTGTGTACTTCTTTGTACTTTTCATTTGTGATGACTGAGAAAGAAGATGAGGCGGAGATGTTTTGATACAGGATTGAAACTTGAAACTACAGTCCTTCAATTTGAACAGCATTCCTTTTTCATCTTTCTTTTCATGTTACCTTTTTAACTTTTGCCACTGATGTAAAGAAAAAAGAAAATTTGAAAAGATGCCAGGTGTTGGTTCTTATCTAGGTGAAAGATCACAGAAATGGAGAATAAGATACAGTTTTATTTTGTCGCTGTGACAGAATTATGAGACATATCAAATAGTTGTCAACAACAAATGTTTGTCCTCATAAAGCCAACATAGAATAATTTATACTGTGGCATTTCTTCCTCTTTCTCACAGAAAATATGCACATTATTATAATTAGCTGAAAGTGGAATATACTACTACTGCTATTCTGCAAATAATAGCATTTTCTTTGGCTACTCTTTGTATACATTGGTGGTATTTTTAACTTATCGAAGTGCATTCAGCAAAGAATTGCAAAAAAAAATCACAGTGCATCAGATGAAGAAAAGGAATTGAATGAAGAAATGGTCTGTTTTCTTTTTTTTATATTATTGGCCTTATAGAGCATGTTATATTTGAAAAAGCAGAAGTGAAAAGTCTTTATTTTCAATAAATTTCTGTCAGTTATGAGTTCAATTTGTTTCAATTGGAAAAGTGATTATAAACAATCCTGTTACTCATTGATTTAGTAATACACATAGAGGATGCTATTTCGGTATCTGACAGCAGTACTCAGGCTTCTGAAGCTAGGCAACTGCTTAAGGGTTTTATTGTTTCAAGTCATAAACAGAGGCAAGGGCCGGCACTGTAGGAAGTCTAGTGACCTAAAACATGCTCCTTGATCTGTAAGCAAGAACAGCATGAGAACAAGAGAAGTTCCTCTCATTACCCATAGATTGCTATAATTAATGTTTGGACGCAGTGAAACTGCTCCTTGTGGTGTATCCAAACTGCTAATTCTATTCATATTCTTTATGACCTAATTCTTAATTTTCTCATGCACCTTGCACAGAAATTATCTGGGTTTTAGCTTATGCAAATTTATTTTCTATAAAAGGTGATAAATGTATTTTAGAGTTGAGTTTTTTTCAATTTTGTTGGTTCCTAAGGCTCTTCCTGCTTAACCCTTAAACTCTTCCCAGTTCTCCATATGGTGCTGCTTCAAACGCATCTACTTTTGTAAACATCAGTCAGAGCCCGGCTGCCCTGTCTACTTAAGAAAAGTCAAAGTTCATTCATTCATTTGTTCATTCCTTCCTTTCTTGTGAGATACAGCAGTCTATTAATTCACTTCAGTCTCCTGACATACGAGGTATTCTGTTCCTTTCATCTGCCTCTATCAGCCAAACAAAGATAAACAAACAGGATGTCTTGGAAATTTCTTAAAATTGCACTGGGCTACTGCCACATCTCCTCGTCTGTTTTTATAGGACTTTAAATACTAAAGGACAAAATACTGGGAATTAAGTTGCCTGTAGACAACTACTTTTCTGTACAAAAATTGAGGTGATGCTGACAGTCTGATCAGTCACAGCCCCTAAGGGGAGCATCAAGGGCTCCCACACAGCCTACAGAGCTGATATAATGGATATTAAATCATGGGATTGAGCAGCATTTAGGAATTTACAACACTTATCATTTAAAGAAGAAGCCACTCGGCCTTCACACATGTGCAGGCTTTCCCTGGAGGCTCAGCCTTCCCTGCTGCCCTCCAGAGCTACGGGGAGAGCTTGCCATTCAGCAGGGAAATCCTCTGCGCTGGCTGCTCTTTTCCATGCCTCCCTGAAGGACACGCGGCCAATCGAAGCTGCTCTGCGCTCCACGCTTTTCCTCTGATGAGAGCTCTTATTCATTCCTGAATGCCTGCTAGCTCATTTTCCCATTTTTAGGAGCCTAAATGCCTTTTCCAGTTTAGCCCTCACTCCATTTCAAGATTATTTACAGTCTCTGGCAGTGGCATAGATGAGTGAGTAAGGAAGTGCCCGATCTGTGTCGTCACATGTAAAATGAGTTTCTTTTGGCTCTAGAGAAGCAAAGTCCCATCAGTTCTGGCTCTCTGCTTGCTCCCTCTTCCTTCAGCTACTTTAAAATTTTCCTGGCTATCCATCCCATCCTGAGATGGGCTTCCCAGGGTGCCAAGGAAGGCAGGCTTGGGGCTATAGGGATACTCATCCTTGTGCTTGGTGCAGGGACGCACAGGTGTCTGCCAGAAGCAGCAGTGGCTGCAGTACTCCCTTGTGATTTCATACACTGATAGCAATTAGTACCCTGATCCTCTGATGTACAAAGAGTGATTACAGGGACCACACAATACACCCCCATCCCCCTGTTCACAGGAAGAAATGTTTAGAGGGTAAGAAGTCAATGTAGCTGAAGGAGAAGGAAAACTCTTCATGGATCCAGCCCCTCCTGACTCTTAGGGCATGGTAGGTGCTCAGCTGAAGTTTATGTCTGAATATCTCCCTTACGTATAAATACAATTGAAGATTGAGAAAACCAAAGCAAATTCTAAGCTGAAGTAACAACAAAGATATCTTGGAAAAATTTTCAGACTGTTTTAGCTGCTTCAGGAAGTATTAATTTCTTACCTGGAAGGAAATGTTGGCCTGCTACTTGAATAAAACCAGAAATGCTCGCTCTAATTGCAACATAGTCTTTAGAATATATGGGTTTGTCTGTGTGTAACTGCAGCCTTCCTGGCGATTGCCTTGCTGACATCCCTGCCAGTCAGCAGCTGCGCACACCAGCGAGCCCTCTTTTGTGCCAATCTGGTGGTGAGTGGTGCAGAAACATTTTAATTAATGTTGAACTTCTTAAAGTTGAAGTGAAAACAATTACAGCTCAATTTTACTTTGCCTCCTCACTTTCATCACTTATGTTCTCTCTTCCTCCTCCCTCTCCATTAGAGGGCTTCATTTCACAGACTGTGAATTATAATCTAATTATTATATTTTAAAAAGGCAGACAAGGCATTGTTTCTTCATCCTTCAGTTAAAAAGCTCTGAAATAACAAAGGAAAAGCTCTTTCCTTCTTGAGTGCCAGGAGCAGAGTCACTCCCACCACAGACATCTCATTCTTCCCCATCTGTGACTTTTTTTTTTTTTTTTTTAACAGAAGGGATCACATCTTTCCCTTAACAACTGTTTGCACACCAGACTCAAAGGAAGTTCACAGCACACATCACATGTACGTTGGATATGTAAGTGAAGTGATCTGTAGCACAGCTAATTAGACCTAAATTCTTGATTTACTATTTATAAAACAAAATTGATTATTACTTCATCAACAACATTTAAAGCATCATTAAGAGAGGTCTGCTCCAGCAGCCTCAGGTTAAATTTTTTAACAAGCACTTTAGTTGCTAATCTGTGTTATTGCCAACATATGTAAACTTCCTAATGCTAATTGCATTCAGCTGTGAATCAAACAATGTCTAATTCTCTTCAGGATTAATTATGCACATGTGCTGCCTGCATTCCTAAACATGGTTCTCATAAATAATAAGAGATATATCTAGGCAGATGGGATTTTTCCAACTAAATGATCTGTTTATCATGAATAAAACAATTGACATATACGAGACTTCTAATGCAAAGTCACCACAACATTCCCATGTTTTTTAATCATAAATAATTGCTGCGACAGTTGTTTGTGTGAACATGTTTTTGTACAGCCAAGCACTAAATTCCATGTCCTTCAGTGAGCACTGTTGCCTTTGTATGCACCTTTTTTCCTTCTTTCTTATCTTTTTTGATTTGAAGGTGCATAACAGAGTGGTTTATATCATGCGTTTGATGAATGAACTAACAGTCTCCACTAAATGCACAAGTTTTGTAAGCCCTGGGGAAATCTGTTTTAAGCACAGTGCAGGAAAAAATTACTAAAGTGTTATGTATTCTGCTTGTTTCAGGAAGAAACTGTGAGTTTCTTGCATCCAGAGCCAATGCTGGCAATATCTTTCTTTAGATTTTTTTTTTCCAATTAGTCTGAAAGGGCTGATAATTAAGTGAATTGGTAAAATTAACTTGAAAAATTACTTCCAAAGCTGAGGACACGGCAAGTAGAATACATCTTTAAAAATTACATTTGACAGCAACAGAAGAAATTTACCCCTAAAAGGGGGAGTCAAATAAAGGTTTTCTATCATTCCTTTTAATGAAGATGTTAGATGTTCCTTTTAATAGAAGTTAAAAACCAATCTCAGCAAGCAACTCCATAGTATGTCTCTTCTTCCATGACACAAATGTCTTGGTTGCTACTGGAAAAGACTTACATGGAAAATGCATCAGAATAGCAAGAACTTCATACTACTAGATGTTATAAAATTATACTGTTCAATCATATATTATTGCACCCATTATTTTCAGTATTACTGTGGAATATTTTAATTTGCTCTGACTGCCTAGGTTGATTTGAATTTTGGACTGAGTCAATATCTTTTCTTTTTTTTCTAAAACAAAAATTGGAATAGCATGGCATATAAGAAATGTAATAGACTAATAGTTTAGGTGTCTGAAATCTTTCAGCTTCAGAATAGGTGGAACACGCTTAATCCCTGGCAATATGCCCTTAAACTTATTTTCCTGGTGCCAGTTGTCGATGTGAGAAAGTGGTTGAGCACCTGTGCCTCATTCAGTTCCTCATTTCTCTGTTGAGTCAACCAAGAGAGGTTATCAATTGGTATAATGGTTTTTATAATAAGAACACCTGTCCACTAGTCACTATACCAAAACCATCAGCTAATTTCCTAAGGCCATCAAAAACTCAGCTGGTTATCGGTGATGACCTTTGCTGAATTTCAGCTGGTGACATAGAGATGAAAAGCTCTGCTTTCTATTACTTGTCAGTGAGTCAGTCTGCCCCTTGCTCAGTTTGGGCAAGATAAAACTTGATGAAGCTATGGCTTATCTGTGTTAAAGCAAAATTCTAATGTGACAAAAAGCTTGATAATCTGGAAAACACATTTTAAATAGCTTGAACAGCTTTATTACAAAAAGAGACATTTTCTGTTCTTTGAAATCAGATAATTCATGATAACAGCATGTAGCTGAAAGAATAAAAACAACTGAGGAGCTGAGGGAACTGAAGCATCTAACTGATTCTCAGCAGTAGAGACGGCAAAAAATATGTTTAACAGTGTAAGGTGCTGTACTACAGCATGAGAGACAAGAGCACACAGGTAGGGCTCTTTACCATTGGGTGAGAACATGCTTTCCAGGGTAGGTTTTTTTCTTGTTTGTTTGCTTTTTATATACAAAGCCTAGGAGCTATGCTCGTTTAAGCCAGCTGAAAACAGCTCACATTTTTCTTTACAGCAGAAGAATGCCTTTCAAGACCTGAAAGAAGTCTCAAGCTTGTCTTTAAATGCAATTTGAACTTTCAAGTAAAGGTGGGTTTCATTTTCCTTTCTGAAATGTTACAGGAGAACAGAATGAACTAAATAATTGTATTTACCCACTTTGCCATTGAAGGAACCAGATAGTACATCTGGAAGGTATTGGACCTTTGGAGACACACTTGTTCGACCTCCTCGCCACTGGGCTCTTTCACAGCCTGCTATCCCCTCTCGGGCAGATTGGCTACAGTCTCTGGTTTTATTTTGGATTGGGAAATTTGCCCCCAGGCAGCATGAGTGACATCCTTTCACTGAGCCTAGGCAATGTACAAAGAGATAGAGTGTTGTGGGGGGAAAGTACTGCCTTGTTTACCAGTCAACACTAGGACATACCTACATTTCCATCTCAGTTCCATCATGAAGACTTAATTTAAAATTAACTGGTAGCAATTTAGTTCCTGATAAGCAATTCAGTAAATTAAATAAACACATCAACCAAACAGACGACTGGCATTTCTGCTAGTTACACTTGCCTGCAAAATGAAACAATTTGGTTAGAACTGTTCTTCTGTAGTTTGGAATATAATTGTTTATGGATTTTAAAAGAGGATTCACATCATGCACTCACCTTGGAGAATACAAACTGGACTCCTTTAAGATGAAGCTAAACTGGAATATATTGTCCAAAAGCATACTGAAAGCACACTGACTGTGAACAGGCACTGAGCCCGTGGGCTATAAAAGGACCAGTCTAAATTCACCTCCCATTGAAATATGTACAGTGTGGACGCTGTATCCTATACATCAGCTGTTTTGTTTTGCAGACCTACTGTAAGGCTATACTACTAGCCCATACACAACCCTGAAGGCCATAAAGTATACTCATCAAATGCTGAACTTCTCTGAAAATCTCCATGTAAGGGGGAGAAAAGCAGTTCATAGACATTGTGATTCTGCCCCGTGCAGGTAAACGTAAATGTCTTAAAGATAATTCAACAAGTTCTTTTGAAAATAGGTAACATCAAAGGCAAAACAGAGCTCAGCAGTTTTTTGTCAGAAAGAAGCTTTAGAAGATGATTTCATTGTTATTTTAGCACAGAAGCACAAAATTGTTACATGAGCATGAAAGAAGGAGAAAGTTACCTTATTAAAATTCAACTCAAGAAAGCATGCCCTTATATTACACCTATGCTGCTAAACCAAACAGGACAAGGGAGACAGTGCAGGCTCTGCATGGCTGGGCATGGATCCTTTTTGACCGCCGTGGGCTGTTAGGCCACACTCACTGTGGCTGCCTGGGATAAGGTTTGGCTGTCCCCCTGCAGTGTGGGTGAAAAGGCTGCAGGATGGACTCTCTCCATTGTCCATAGTCCTCCACATCTGCTGCAACTGGCTTTTGTGTCCTCCAAACACATCTACATGCCATTGTGCTGCACTCCACAGCATGGAGATGGATGGGCTGCATTACACCCCACAAAAGGTTTTCAGATGGTCTGAGCTGAAAAACATACAAAATACAACAATTACATTTTAGGACCATAAAATCAATACATGAAACCTGGTGGAAGCACCTTCACCGTGATTCCACTGACTGTTTCTCCCGTGGCTTCCTTCAATCCAAACATCCCCTGCATTAAAAAGCACAGCGCTGTAAATAAACCCAAGATAAGAAAAAGAGAGAATTTCAAGTCTTGCATATTTTCCATAATACGTCTCCTAGAAAGGCATTTTCACATTGTAGTGGCTCCATTTCATTGTTATTGTTGTCAGTTATGCATATGTTATTGTCTGATGTGTTTTTTATTTCCTCACTGATGATTAAAAGACAGGGTATTTAAAGAGGAATCTCTATACTGAGTGGGAGGGACCTGAATTAATTTAAGGGGAACATTTTCTGAGCAAATGAGGAGGGAAGAACATCTGTTTCTGCATTTCGTTTTGCCTCCTCACATTACAAAACATGTTTTGAAGAACTTAGTGGGGTGCTAAGAGCTGGAGAATTTTCATCAAGAGACTTCATTTGTGCAGTGCTGGTGTTTCTTAGCTATGTGCACAAGATAAAAGATTGTAATACACCTCCTAGTTAAAACCTTGACCTTTTGTAATTTTGTTAGTGGCACAAATATTTTGTTTTCTTTGCTGGCAAAATAAGTGAAAGTGCTTTGCACATGACTTTACTCCTCACTTTCAAATCAATACCAGATTCTTCAGCCATTTTTGTATAAAATCAGAAGATCATCTTAGGCCTTTTCCATAGCTTCTTCTTATGTTACTGTATTTTTTTTTTTTTTTGCCATTTTCAGTTTAGGAGAAATTTTCTCCTGTTCCCATACGCAAGACATTTACTGTCATGCATAGGGCAAGGACTCAAGCACCTATTTTTACACAGCTTTCTATTTTGCCGACAGGCTGTATTTAGGTATATTTTGGAGGCGTAGCTTCTGATCCCAAGCTCAAAATTTGGGATTTTTATGTGAAGAATATCTCACAGCTCTTACCAGAACTTGAATCTAACAGTGCTTCCATGCTTTATCCATTTAAATATCAAATGAAGCCTTGTTTTAGAATGTGATTTTGTGCAAGAGATCTAGAATGAGTATAACTTTCTAGAAGCTTTCTAGAAGGAGTATAACATAGCTGCCACCCCTCATACTCTGGCCTGCTCTGCAGACATACTGAAGCACACTACATTTGCAAGTCCTCAATGACATTCTCTCAATTGTTTCTGTGAAACTGTTTGGATGATACACCTAAACTGATTAGGTCACCATTATGGACATTAACATACTCGAGTGTTTGAAAAGGGCAATAGTAGGGCCCCTTTGGATGCTAATGACAAAAGGCATGTTAGAAAGGATGATGTTGCTTGTAATTTTTTTTTTTTTATATATAGAGTTGAGCTGTTTCTAACAATTAATTTCCCATTTACTAAAGCTTACTCTTCTTTTGAGTTGTGTTTAGTAGTTTACTGATCAGCCAAATAAAAGCACATACACATGTAATTTCAAGGGTAGAAAAAGGGTGATGACTGGATTATTATGGGTCTATTATCACTTGCAAGGATGGAGAAGCTGTGTCTTTCTGTACCCCCTTCCCCTTTATTTCATTGCAGTTGCATTTAACAATCTGATTGGGTTTTTTATGAAAAATTACTATATTATTATGCAAATAGTTTGATTTATTTCGGGTTTGTAACTCTACATAATTTGCTATCATCTCTGTTTCCTGTAAGACTTAGTAAAAATTAAGATTTTTCTCTTGAGTACTGTGGCAAAGCCTTCTGTCATTTTAAAGGCAGTTAAAGAAAATTTTTATCAGCAGGTTTTTGGGGAGTGTAGTAAATGGCTGCTCTATTGAGAATAGGGAGGGTTTCAGTTGCCCAATTGCTATCTGTAAGGAGATGCCATTAGTAAAGTCACTAGTAGTAGCAAAACTTTAGTCTGGTTGGAAACCATCAGTATTTTGTTTGCTCCTCATCAGATGCTCGGTTGTTATTGGAAAAACTGATGCTCCAGTTGGCAGGCTGAGTTGACAGAATAATGCACATGCATGAACTTCCTAGAGAGCGCTTCAGCTAGGGTTAAGTGTTTGCTGAGCTCAGGGAATATGGTACACTTTTCTGCTCAAGCAGGAAGTCTGTTATTGATACTAAGCAATGGAGAAATACTAGAGAAGGGGTAGAAAAAAGACTGCAGAGAGACTTTGCATGGGAAAAGAAAGAAAAGTCATAGAGGAAAAATAAAAAATCATGAAGTTAAAATTTTTAGAAAAATGACTGAAGGGTTTCAGGAGAAGGTCAATAGCTGAATGGCGGAAGCTACATTATGTTCATAGACAGATATCCAAATACTGAGATTTGTCCCTATGTTCAGTGTCCACTACGTGCATTGCTCCATTAATGATCTGTATCACCTTTATATTTCTATTGTTGTTAGTATCATTTAATAGTCATATTAATTGAATCATAGAATCATAGAATCGTCTAGGTTGGAAGGGACCTTTAAGATCATCTAGTCCAACCACCAACCTAACTCTGATAAGAAAACAAAAGAAAACCATACAAAAGAACCCCCCACATTACTAAACTGTGTCTCTAAGCTCTATGTCAACACGTCTTTTGAAAACCTCCAGGGATGGTGCCTCAACCACTTCCCTGGGCAGCCCATTCCAATGCTTAATAACCCTTTCAGTATAAAAATTTTTCCTAATATCCAATCTGAACCTCCCCTGGTGCAACTTGAAGCCATTTGCTCTTGTCCTATCACCTGTGACTTGGGAGAAGAGACCAATCCCTGCCTCTCTACAACCTCCTTTCAGGTAGTTGTAGAGAGCAGTAACGTCTCCCCTCAGCCTCCTTTTTTCTAGGCTAAACAATCCAAGCTCCCTCAGTCTTTCCTCATACGGCTTATTCTCCAGACCCCTCACCAGCTTCATTGCCCTTCTCTGGACATGCTCCAGCACCTCAATGTCTTGTAGTGAGGGGCCCAAAACTGGACACAGTACTCAAGGTGGGGCCTCACCAGTGCTGAGTACAGGGGGGCGATCACCTCCCTCATCCTACTCACCACGATGTTCCTGATACAGGCCAGGGTGCTGTTGGCCTTCTTGGCCACCTGGGCACACTGCTGGCTCATGTTCAGCCAACAGTCAACCAACACTCCCAGGTCCTTTTCTGCCAGGCAGCTCTACAGCCACTCTCCTCCAAGCCTGTAGTGAATCATATTGTAGTTAGCAATTTACAGCACAGAAGAAGCTATGTGGCAAATACTATCACTTCTTCAATAGCTGACAGCCTAATTACTACAACTAGAGCACGGGTGGACAGGGCTGCTAAACTGGGTTGGAAATGGGATGGAAGTGCAAGCTGGAGCCTGTGATTAAGAAAGATTAATGTCAGGAGTGGAAAGGAGTCTTAATGCTCTGGTCCAGGAAGAAAGTGCCTCACACAGAAGTCAGGATGGAAGCTCAGAAGAAAAAGCATCTGTATAACCCAAGCCTAAGAGGCAAGGCAGGAGCCTAACACAGGTTCAGACAAAGGTCAGGGTGCCAAGGATTTTAAATCTGAGGTGAGGGGATAGGAGCAGGCAGTGCAGGCTAGGCGCAGACAGATATTTGGGCAGGTATGATGGAAAATGTACCAAGAACTACAGACCAGAGTGCACCAGGCAGGAACTCAAGTTCAAGGGAAAGAACAAGACTCAGAGGCAACCTACAAATTTCTCTGAGAGTCTTTTCTATAGCCCCAGAGTCCATTCAGAGGTTTTATTTGGGGAAGGATTGAAATATAGATGCTGTCTCTGAAGTAGCCACCTTCATCCCCTTTATAACCAGCAGGGAAAAATACACACCTAACGGGTGCAATTCATCTCTTCCTAAAGCAGATATTTAAAGTAAGACTGATGAATTGCACCCTAGAAGTATCTATTTCTCTCCATTAATTATGAAGGGGGCCTATAGTAACTAGCTGAGATATATGTTTTTGTTATAAATGTTGGATGTCTAATGTTGGATGAGATGAGTCCTACAGCCTCAGGTGTCCTAGTCATTCCATTACACCACAGCTCTGCCCTATTCAGTTAAGGCCCTGATCCATCAAGCAATTAAATATGTACGTAGGTTTTTGAGAATGAATGTGATTAAATGTTCTGGGGGATTGTAGGCAAGTTGCA
Source organism: Numenius arquata (assembly GCF_964106895.1). Classification (NCBI taxonomy): domain Eukaryota; kingdom Metazoa; phylum Chordata; class Aves; order Charadriiformes; family Scolopacidae; genus Numenius; species Numenius arquata. The sequence continues at coordinate 104,362,142 of NC_133577.1, forward strand.
GATGAGTAAATGCTTCAATGTGTGAAATGTGGATCTTGAATTAACTACTTAGTTTGTATTCCAGGAGTCTGCCTCTGGTTTTGTAAAAATCTCCATCTCCCCTGTACTTCAAGCTGCATCGTGTCCCTAATGAAACATACCATCCCTGCTATCAATACACTAGTGTGCAAGCACAAACTTGGCTTTCTGGTAGCAATTCAGCAAAATTCAATCACCCAGATGTTTGGAAAAGTAGTCACCAGAGGGCTAGAAGAGTAGCCAAATGAAATTAATCTCTGCACTTCAGTGAATATTCAGGTGTATTTTATAATCTTCCCTAGTTATATCAGAAACCATGAAGTGAAGTAGTTTAATCAGTGTTAGACTACACTAGATCTACAGTTGATGGGATGCAGCTCATAAGGAGAGCTCCTTATCAGTTAGAGCGGCTGTCACCTAGAAGGAAGGAATAGACAAATGGGATTGAAAATATGATGTTCAAACAGAATCATAGAATTGCTAGGTTGGAAAAGACCCTTAAGATCACCAAGTCCAACTGTTAGCCTAGCACTGCCAAGTCAACCACTGAACGATGTCCCTAAGCATCACATCTATGTATCTTTTAAATACCTCCAGGGATGGTGACACAACCATTTCCCTGGGCAGTCTGTTCCAGTGTTCGATAGCCCTTTCATTGAAGAAATTTTTCCTCAATCTAGACCTCCCCTGGTGCAACTTGAGGCCATTTCTTCTCGTTCTATTGCTTGTTACCTGGGAGAAGAGACCAACACACACCTCGCTACAATCTCCAGTCAGGTAGTTGTAGAGGGCATTAAGGTCTCCCCTCAACTTCCTTTTCTCCAGGCTAAACAACCGCAGTTCCCTCAGCCGCTCCTTATAAGACTTGTGCTCTTAGACCCTTCACCAGCTTTTTTGCCCTTTGGACGTGCTCCAGCACCTCAATGTTTTTCATTGTAGTGAGGAGCCCAAAACGGAACACAGTATTCGAGGTGGAGCCTCACCAGTACTGAGTACAGGGGGACTATCACTTCCCTAGTCCTGCTTGCCACCTATTTCTGATACAAGGCAAGATGTTATTGACCTTCTTGGCCACCTGGGCACACTGCTGGCTCATATTCAGCTGTCTGTCAACCAACAACCCCAGATCCTTTTCCACTGGGTAGCTTTCCAGCCACTCTTCCCCAGGCCTGTAATGCTGTGGGGCGTTGTTGTGACCCAAGTGCACTTGGCCTTGTTGAACCTCATACCACTGGCCTCGGCCCATTGATCCAGCCTGTCCAGATCCCTCTGTAGAACCTTCTTACCCTCAAACAGACCAACACCAGCTTGGTGTCATCTGCAAACTTACTGAAGGTACACTCGATCCCCTCGTTGAGATCATTGATAAAGATATTAAACAGAATTGGCCCCAGTACTGGGCCCTGGGGAACACCACTTGTGATCAGCCACCGACTGGATTTAACTCCATTCACCACAACTTTTTGAGCCTGGCCATCCAGACAGTTTTTCACCCGGCGAAGTGTACATTCATCCAAGCCATGAGCAGCCAGGTGAGACTGTCACTGCTTATTTTAATACTGATGGTATTACTTCAGATTATGTTACACACAGTAACTGTACCTTTTAGGGGATCTTTTAATATTTTGGTAATTGTTTAGCTTATGTAAAAGGCGTAATGTTGAATGCTGTTTTTAACTTAACTTTATCAGACTATAGGTCTCTCTGAAAATTTTTACTGGAAAATGTAAAAGCAAAATTAAACTAGTGCTGTGAGTAAAGAAAATAATAATTCATAATTTCTCACTCTGTAAATATGTATTTTTGGCCATCAAAATTATGCACAACTCCACAATGTTGTATGTCATAGTAACATAATAAACACATATATTACTTTGAAGTTTTAATATTCTTTTTGAGGTATACAGTACCATTTAAAATTTTATTTATAACTGGAATATCACATACAAACAATGTAAAGCTTTCAAAGCTGAATTCATTGCAGGTATTAAAATGCACTCGTAATTATGCTTTTCACCATCCATTTGAGGTGACCTGTTATTTGGCACTTTCGGGATGGAAAGATTCCTGTTCAATTCATGGAACATTTTCAGCTATAGTGGTCCTAGTATGTAGCAAGAGTTTTATGTAGATATAGACACATAATACTTATGGAAACACTGGAATGGAGTACCATGAAAATTAATATTCTGCTTTTTCCCTGTAGACCTCTTGAATGAGAGACTTTATATTATTTTTACAGAAACTTGATATGAACCTATATATATATATATTAAATATCACATTCACTTTATTTGCAGTATGTTTTAGCACAATGCCAACATCTTACACACAATACAATATTTATTTTATGTGAAGTGTAGTTACGATAATTTACATTTTTAGTACACCATGTGTATTTAAAATATCCATACTGTACAAGATCTTATTACGGCAATTTACATGGTATATAGTACCTTTTTTCTGTAAAAACAAAAAATAATCTCAGCAAGCTCCAAGCAAGATTGTCTGCTTTTTTTTGCCCCTGAAATCAGTTTTGTGTTATGCATTTTGTTACCTAAATATGTTGTAAGGGATTTTTAAAGTGTTCTGTACAGGCTTAGTTTTGTTTCCAGTGAAGTGGATGGTAAGAATTTGACACAGCTGTATTGCTTATGTTTGGCAAAGCCATGAGTAAGTGAACATTAATTTCTACTGGTTGCATTACAGTAGCACAACAAGGTCACTCCTGAAACCAGCCCCCCTCCTGACGACCTCTGTTCAAATACCTGGGAAGAATTAGTCCCAATTCAAATTGCTTATGGCACCGGCAGAGTAGACAGGGGATGAAAATCACATTCTGCCTGCTCAGATCCCAGCATGGACCCCCACGTATCTTTCCAGTATCACGTCCTCACCGTAAGTGTTGCCAAATAAGAAATTACTTGCAGAATATCACTGACTGCAGGTAATACTTTAGCCTGTATCTAGTTGTTGTGTATTTTCCACATTTCTACATTTCTAACTGCACAGGATTCAAGAGAAGACATTACAATATCTTAAAATGTCTAGCATTTAGCATGTCCAGGCATCCTAGAGCTTGTGTCTTATGCCTGAAGACTCAGTGTTGTTTGTTCCACAGCACTAGGAACAAGTCATAATACTTTTGGAAAGGTGGAATATCTTTTTTTCCTGCTAGCTTTGTAAGGCTGTGAAATACAGGTTCCCACAATTGTATGTGAAGCAGAAATGAACATCATCATCTCAGGCTGATGGCAGTTTCTGTTTACAGTGGCTAAAGTAACTAGGCTAATGAAATCAGCAGGACTATGGGAATAGAAACAATATGATGAAAATTAAATAATGCTTCTGTGGTGTATCTGATTTTAATGGCTTTCTGATGCTACCCAGATTTTTGGAATATAAATTTTTGGCTTGGGAAAGTGAAAAATACACAGTGAAACCTTAAATGATTTTATTCTTAGGACAGAAAGTATTTTTTACTCTTTATACACTGTACCTAGCAGAGTGGCTCCTACGTGCTGAGGTAAAAGAACCAATCATCACCACCACCAATAATAATAACAATAACTTTGCATTTATATAATTTAGCTATTATCACCTGGCTTCACCTCAGCTGTTTGGTCTGTGCATACGATTATATATAATTTTCTCTTTTTACACATCAGTACATAATTGTGGTGACTTTGTAGACAAGATTTTCCTCTATACTTTAACAGCCTCATAAAACCTCTCTTACAACTCAGCATTTCACAAAACAGTTACTATGCTATGATGGTTTTCTAAAAATAAAAATAGTTTAGTAAATTCTGGGTAAAATTTCAGTTTCCTCCATAACTGCATGCCCTCTCATCTTCCCTCTTCCCTTCCCTACCAATCTCTGGAATGTCAAACTTCAGTTCTTGTTGCTGACTCCATTTTCTTGGTCTCACAAGAAGTCATAAAGGGAAATTAGCTATTTTTTCACCACTGCTTCCTGGCTTCTTGTTCTTATCACCACCACTATTAAGAAAATGCTTGGAAACTATTCAGCCATAGTTCCCAAGTGTCTGCCATTTCATAGAAGTCATGAGCAGAAAGGTGGCCATAAGGAAATGGGAAAGGGAGATTGTTTGGTCAAATTTGTCATTTTAGGTTCATAGACTTGAAGTATATATTCTTCAGGGTAAGCTGCAGAAAGGGCTAAGAAGCAGCAATTTGCTCATCACCAAAACATTAATGTCCAAGTTTCCTGCTTCTTCTGTCAATAACCTCTCCCTTGGAAGAGGACTGAGTCAAAGGAAGCTGAAAGGAAAAGCAGTTTTCTCAGTCGCAGAATATTTATCTTCCCTTTGAAAAGAGAGACAGTGGTATAATTTTTGACCCCTTTCATATTGGCATCTGTCCTGCATATTCATCGCCTTCTTTTTGCAAATGCTCAATACTTTTTCAGTGCCTTAAAGATGCATTGGTAAGTGTTACTTTGTTTTTAAAAATGTAATCCTACCAAAAGGAAATAATGAAAAAGGACTTGACACTGATTCTGCTTGAATGGTGCATATATCCAAATATCTAAATAGTTAAACCAGACATATTTCTAAAATCTAATCCCTTATCTTTTCCTGAAATTTGAAGAATTCCCACATTCTTGTCATTCCTCTAGGGTTTTCCTTGGTTTTTTTCATGCTTTTTTAATTTTGATTTAATCTTCCTTTTTTTTTTTTTTTTTTTTTTGCCTAGCACAACATCAAATACTTTTTCTATATTGCCATAAATATGAATTTCATTATTTCTCCTTTTATAAGGTAACTTTTTGGATTTAGTTTCCATTTTATTTTGTTTTCCAATTGTCTTTGGTAACAAACATAGGAAATTTCAGTAGAAATCCAAGTAGTCCTGTTCTCTATTATGTGTTTGGAATGTCTGATTTGTTATTTCAAAGATGACTTCAAAATGAACATCATGCAGTGTAGATTACTCTCTCTTTACTTTGTGTGCTGTTGTCATCCAGAAAGAGAAAAACTGGCAAAAGTAGGGGAAAGTGGGGATTTCATTGGCAAGATTTCCTTTTTCATCACAGCTCCAGCACTGCTGACCCGTGCTACGCTCCCTATCTACTAGCATTCTTGCTGATTCTTTAAAACAAATGGGAATTCCAGACAGAAGCAAATCATTTCCATATTGTCAGCAGACGAAATGAATCCCTCCATTAAATTGCATGTTTATTTTGGAGTTTGAAAGGGCTTTTATTGTAGTTGTTGTTATTGTTTTTAATCTACTAGAAGACGAATTTACTTTAGAACTGTTGCATTAATCCCAATTCTGAAACCCTTAACTCATATTTAATTTGAAAATATCATATACAGTTAATTAAATTTTGTTTTGAGTTCTTTGGAAATAAACTTCTTGTTATTGATGATGTCATTAGTGCCAGGAGATATGCGTTTCCTGTGAAGGGCTGTAATAACCCACTGGGATTTTTTTTCTTTTTTGCAGTCCCTGCATGATAAATTAATAATTCAGATAATTTGTTTATAAACTAGACTGTAGGGGGACATTGCTGAACACTACAAATAAGTTTTTGATGTAGTTATAAAATTATTTCCGATGCTATTTATCATTTCTTAAACCAGACACTGTTGATGAATATTCAACATCTGCATAAAGCACAGGAAAACCTTTTTAATCAGCACTAATACTGAAGCGTGAATTTTCTAATCAGCATAACTGGTGTGTGGTGTGGGAACCTATAGGGCTGGCAAATTTTTCAGATTAGGGAGTGTTAATGGATGGAAGAAGGAAAGGCGCTGGCAGCCAGGCAAAGCTCTCATTCATTTTTAGCACTTCTCTGGCTTCCAGGAATGAAATCAAGCCACAGGGAAAGGAATTGGCTTGTGGGGCACAGGCTCCCATCCACAATGGCCCTGGGCTCCTTTTGGGTAGCAGGCTTGGGTCAGCCTCTGTTTCAATGGGCTTTGACCCAAACAAACCAGCTGCTTTATCATTCGTGGATTTGCAGTTTAACAAAATGGTATGCAGTGTGGGGGGCAGCTCTGTGGATTTAAATGCATGACCCAACAATGAAATCCAAGTTTTTCATGGTTCTCTTGAACTATACCTCATCCACTCATGCACTTGTTTTCATGGACCATAATTATGCAGTTAGATTTGATGTAATTTCACACTGCATTTTCTCTGTCAGAAATAAGTGCTGATTTTGTCAGGCTACAAAGTGGCTGGTGCTTATGGTGAGCCGGGAGAGGGTATGAGGAACCTCCTTCTCTTTGTTTCACCTGACTTAACTAGATGTTGTTAAAGACTGGTATTTCATTCTTTTTTTTTTTTTTTTTTTTTTTTTTTTTTTCTGGCTTAAAAACAGAGTTTTTACTTCTGTTGACTTCAGAAGGCAGCTTCTCTCTCTACCAAAGACACAGCTTTAGGATGCAGCAGTTTTGCTGTCTCTGTTCCCACAGGACCCAGGCTCTTCCATGTCCAAACAGTGACTGGAGCAGCAGTGCAGAGATTACAGCACTGCAGATTAAGCTGTCTGCTCTAGCCCTTTGCTGGGTACTTCCTCTTCCATGTTGGGGGTACAGAATGGAAAGCATGTCCTTGCTCCAAGAGCCCGTTTTCACAATCTGACAAACTTAAGGTGCTCCTGTAAGCGGATCTGTGGTGGTATTGGGCTGCAGACTGAAGCATGGATACACTATTCATGCAGCAACTGCTGACAGCCAGGCAACAGCCTGCAAGAGAGCACTGGGGTAGAGGAGGGAGGAGTGGAAAATTCCTTTATCAGAGATGGTTTGCCAGAACCCTTAGAAAACCACATGTTACAAAGAAACGCGGTGGATCTGCTTGCTGAGCCTGTATAATGCCTCCTATACGTCTAACCTCTAAATGTAGGTTGTGGTCATCATAACACAATCCGTCCTTGTATTTTCTTATTTTTATATTTATGCTATGGCAAAAGCTATATCATCTGGAGCACCATAAACTACACCTGCTGAAAGCCATTCTGAGCTTAGGCCAAATCTAATATAAGCAGGCACGACTCAATTAAAGTCACGCTTGCTTACACCTGTAGTGAATTTGATACTGGGTGTATGCATTGACTTGTACTAAATATGTTGTCTGAAATGATTAAGCACTAACCCAGTCTGTAGCAAATCTCTGAAGTCTGTTCAAGTTAGGTGATTTATGATAATTTTCATTGCAATTGTTCTTTTCTGTGCTTGTCTGTAGTGTCTGCAATACACTCTCAGAATCTTTCTGGTTAATCTGTTTCCATAAAAGCTCTACCTGTGCTGCTGTGACCGCAGCTCACTCAGGATAAGCTGCAGAACCTTTATACTAGCTAGCAAAAGTACCAGTGGCAGTACAGCTTCAGCAGCAAGGAGCTGAGTTTGGGCTGCAGAAGCTGCTGGAGGAGCAAATTAAATGCTCAGATGGTTAAACCAAGCTCCATGTGGCCGTGGCTGGCTGTTCACACTTCCGCTTCAACAGATTTCAAGTTAACCCTGGTGTGTCCTCAAGAACACCAGTCTCTGTAGTGACAGCAGCGCAGACATCTCAGGAAGGAAGCAAATAAATTTACAGTTGATGAGGCTAACTTTTAGCAAATTCATCTTCTGTTTCATCAACACAATATATATCATATGATTACAGAATTTCATGTTGTTTCATGTACGTTTACTTGGTAATTTTGTGAAAAGAAACATAAAATATCTAATCATGTTAAGTCATTATACAGTTCTTACATAATCACATTAACCGCTTATGAAATGACTACATTGCAATATCATTTTAAAGGTAAGGCAATTTAAGAATGGTCTATAAATTGTACACAATGCTGCCTGCATTAATGGTACTTCACATAGGAATGCATGGTACTTCAGTTGGAAAACACACCTTGTAATAAAGCCAGAAACATCACAAGAAATTGGAAAGATGTTAAATTATCATTTAATCAGTTATTAAATAAAATCTGCTTTGTTAATAAGTATGAAAAAATAACAGCAGGAAAAATAGAACTGCTGGTCCATTTAATCCTACTTGGAAATCACTTTCAGACTTTGTCGAAATATTGGCAGAAATACAAAGCCAGTCTATATTCAGCATTGGTTATCCTGCCTGTAGACACAAAGATGAGGCACAGATATTAGAATGGAACAACCCATTTGCAATAAAAAGAATGGTATAGGAAGAGCTTGGTTTTGTTGCTGGCATTTTTTGGTGAAGTGCTTTGCCTGCACTAGACACCAAGCTCAGGGATATAAAACCAGCACTAGATGAAACCTTCCTATTTTGATCCTCTGAGTCTGCTGGTGCAGACTTAAATATGAAATCTGAATGTTTTAATAGTGGAATATCGATGTATTTACACTATTCACCTTGTAGTCATAGGATCTAACTCTTCACTAATTTTTTTTTTACATTTTATTGACAGCTATGCTTGAAAAATAATGGAAATCGCCAGATAAAAAAAGAATTGTTTAGCTGAGGGAATATGTCAATGACTTGAGAATTAAAATATAATCAAATCTTAGAAACCACACTAAATATCTATGATTGTCTCTATTAATGTAATGTTGCTTACTGCAGCTGTTAAGGCTTTTACAATATCTTTTTTTTTTTTTTTGGTGTCTAGGAAGGTAAAGCAGAGGTCCCCACTTGTTTTATACTCAAATATCTTTCATCTTCCAGACATCTGTAAGAATACATGTATATATGTTAGTAGTCCAACCAATACCCTGAAAATAATACAATCAGGACCATTCTTTTGTTAATTATTTCTCTACATTTTTTTTACAATGTTGAGACATTATAGTCTGAATTACCAAGAAATGCCATATAAAATATCAAGCCTTTTCAACAAAATAAGCTTCTTGTAATGATCTCATTGTATTTTCTAAGAGGTATTTGTCTACCTCATAAAATCACCATGTAACAACACAATTGGCAGCTTCTGTTCAACAGAAGCAGCAGATTGTAATGGCAGGTCAAGGCTGATACATACTGGCAGAGCTTTGTGGATAAGTTTATAATTCTTATTCTGACTTCCCATCACTTAACATGATGATTCCAAGGTTCATATTTTCTGTTTACAAGCTACACAATAAGCTAAATAAAAGCTATGTCTACTTGAAGATAATGTCTTAATAAAATATTGTAATCACTCCATACATGTTATTATTAAACAGTGAAATAGTCTATACTCTCATGACTATGTTGTGACTAGCCCCTGTGAACGCTTCTTCTGTGAGCTGGTATCTTCACAGCTTTTCCTCCATATATCCATTTTAAGCACATTATTATAGCTCTGGCCTCTCCAACCCGTTTAAACTTCTGCTCTTCTCAAATGTTCTTCTTTACATGTCAGGAATTCATCAGTGGAACAGTTTTTTCCTTTATTTTTTACGAATTATCTTTAATAGCTTGAGAGTCAGCTGAAGCTCAGGATCTGCTTTGCAATCAATGAGAAATAGTAGACTGATTATTGAGTAATGATTGTTCCTCAATAACCATGGCAAGAATAATCCATTTTACAAGGCCCAGCATTTGGCTTGTCTATCCTCTCAAAATCACCAAAGAATAAGGGCACCAGCCAGTTAACAGAGGTGTGAATAATGACTACAGCTAATTAGATATACCACAAAAAGAGGACTTTTCTGAATAATTACCTGTTATTATCCAATCAGAATAGAGAGGATTTTTTGGTATGGAAATGTTTCATAAGCATAAGCTGTCAGTCAGGGAGGGCACTGTATTCCTCCCTTCTGACTGCTGGAGCCATTCTGCTGACTTCCAGAGCCATTCCATATGTTCTTTTTCTCAGTGTCTAGGCAGTATGCAGTGGATCTATTTTTTTTCCAGAAATTAGCTGTGTTTTCACAATTTGGAAATGTTTCTAGAAAATTATGACTCAGATAGACACTGATCTATATTGCATTTTGAATAGGGAATGATTTTTTTGAGTTAGCATTATTGCAGTTTTTTATGATATAGTTGTTCTGCACTTCTTTCACAGCAAGAATCTAATAATATAATGTGTGTTCTGAAGAACACATTAAAATGACATTATGCGATCAGGATGCCAATTATAGTATGACTAAAGACTAGCTATCAAGCTACAGAAAGTCAGTAATTGTGCTGATATAAACATAATGTTTATATGTCTTGAGTAGAAAAGAATGAATCCCATTTTATTACTCACATACGATTATTGACAAAACACTTAGGGATACATTTTCAAAGTGTTGTATGGGTTTTTAGCTGCATGACTCCCATTTAAGTCAATAAGAGTCACATAGTTAAAACCCCATGCAACATTTTGAAAAATTACCACAGAGAAGCCTCTCTTTTATTGCTTAGCTGCACAAATAATTTTATTCTCTAGTAGTTCTTCCACATGGCAAACTAGAAGTGTTGGCTGTCAGTAGTCTCATTAAAAAAACCCCATCTACAGGCCTCCAAATATGGTGATCTATTTATATGCAGATTTCAAAAAATAATAACATGATTTGTACTTCTATTGTTCCTTTCATCGGGTTATAGCCCAGTGCTTTAAAGCTATTAGTTAATTATGCCTCACATCACTTCTCCAGGTAGGTACACTAGTAGCTGCCACCTTTGGTGGCTCACCTGAGGAGACAAGGTGAGTCAGTGGAAGAACAAAGAATTGAACCAGCCCAGTTCCAGGTCCTTGGTCCCTTGTTCCACCTACAAAATACTCCCAACCCACAAAGATTCAGCATTCAATAGTATGTAATGCATATGAAATGCTAACATTAATTGGAAATGGCACTGGAGTGACCTCACTTCAGTCTACTGAGGTCTGATATTGCTTCTTCTCACTCATTAATTCATTAATTAGTTTAAAAGGGCTAATGGAAAACAAAAATATTCCATTTGCCAGGGTAGATTGCTGCTGAATATTTATATTATTTTTTATTATTCATACGGAATCATAAGTGCTTAACAGACAAGTCATTGTCGGGGTTTTTGTTGTGGAGATAAACACAATCCAGAATTTTTAGAGCACATAAATTTAAAGGACTGATGGGATCTTCACTATGATTTGACTTTGCAAGGCTAAAGAAGCTCTAAGAAAACAATTTTATGATCAGCTCAGTAGATTGACAGCCATCACAACTCAAACACTTTCATTAAAGAAAGAATTTAAAATTTACCATTAGATAGGATATTAAATTTATCAGTCTGAAGTTTTGTTTTTAGAACTTTTTGGTGGGATATACATATATATTATACTATACCTTCAGTAAGCATGTTTTAGATTCATTTCAGGTCTCCAAAAAACATAGCCTTCCCTGGACAAAAGAGAATTAGCTTTGCCTGGAGATACCAGTTTATTCTTCTGAATTGAGATGTATGCAGGTTCCCATAAACTGTGACTGGCCTATTTATTAACAGAAAATTAGCCACACCCAGGTTTTCTTCAAATGGAAAGTATGTTAGTGTAAAATAAAAGCCAGATTCAGAGTTTTGACAAAATAAAACTAGAATTCATTAAGGTGCTCCTTACCGTCCTGACATATTTCATTTAATAGCAACAGGCATTTTTCTTATTTCACTGTGGTTGTATTACCATGCTCTAAGATAAAAATTGTTTTTCCTAGTCGATTGTACCCTTGTGCCTTTGTTACTTGTATTTCTATCGACATTGAGTGCATTATCCATTGTTAAATGATTGATAAAAATTGTTAAATAAGGCAAACACTATATTCAGTGTAGTGTAATGAGGCCTATCAAACACGAGAAATACTTCTCATCATGATATTAAAATTAAATGTAGCATTTTAAAAATTCTTGACATAAATAAAGAAGTTATTTATCTGGACCAGTGCTTTTTCTGTAAGCCCAGTGTTCTGTATAAGTCATTGCCAAAGCACATATTTTATTCTGTAGAATGCTTTCATTTTCTTCTTCTCAAATACATTTTGAACTTCCAGTCATTAACCCTAACATAGTCCACAATTGTACGGCCTTTTCTTTGTAGGGCTGTAGCAGCTATTGTAGTCTTATTTCACATGCAGTTTTTGCATCTCCATTAAAATGTGTTTTTTTTCCCACATGAAATGTGATACATCCATTCGTATTTGATTGGCTATGGTAAACACAGTGTTATTTCTGACTACATTAAAATATTGAATTCAGCAGCTGTTTCTATATACACAGTTACCCATATGCCCTCCCTCTCCTCCCCCAATTCCAATCAAAAACATCCCTAAGCTAATGCAAGCTAACAAACTAGTAGGCATAAGGCACGCAGTACTTGAACTACCAGGTTACAAGGTAATGACGGAGTCAGTATCACATCCAGTTGTCTTTGATTCCTTATGAAAGAGTTGTCAAGCATTGGAATAGGCTGCCCAGGGAAGTGGTTGAGTCACCATCCCTGGAGGTATTTAAAAGATGTGTAGACCAAGAGCTGAGGTACATGGTTTTGTGGGAGCTTGGCACTGCTAGGTTAACAGTTGGACTTGATGATCATAAAGATCTTTTTCAACCTAAGCAATGCTACGATTCTATGACAAGCTAGTCATGCAGAGCTGAATCCTTTGAAATTAGTTTCCATTAAGCCTCAAAAGTAGATTTTTGGACCAGTATGTAAATACCCATCTACTGTAATCACACAGCCAGTATAAGGTCTATGTGTAAATAACATTGATCGGTTTTTATTTTAAATCCATGTTTTGGATCTTTTTAATGATATTGCCTTGCTCTTTTGAAACCAATCTTAAATATCAAATTATCTGTCATATCTTATTGAGACTTACTTGATATGTTTTTCACATAAATTTTCATCCTAATATAATTGGTAATGTTTCCTTTTTTTTTTTTTAGATAATTTTCTCTGTTTTCAATATGTTTATTAGTTTTTAAGTTATTAAAAACATTCTTTCAAATGTTGATATAAGATCATGGATCAGCAGTTACTTTCCTTAGGTGCTAGACCATGGAATAGAAATAATCTGTAACAGTAAAGAGGATGTATTATAATAAGCAATCTCTTTGAAAATCTGAAATCCTCTTCTACCTTATCTTTTGTAACTCTTTTTCCATACTACATGTTCTCCTTCTTCTCAGGGAAATCTCTCAACTGCTTTTTTTTCTTTTGGTAGTTCCTTCCTGGCTTTGTGACAGATAATATTTTGAAATTGTGATCTTGATAACTTCTTATTTCCCTCTTAGTCCCTTCTCTCTTTTAACATGATATTATTTCCTGAGAGAATTTCAGCTACACAGGTAGGCAGATGGTTTACAAATTCCTTTTCTTGTGGTTAATTTCCATCCAGTTTTACAGAGGAACCTATTTATTTCACATCTCCTCTTTGTTCTCCGTTGCTGTTCATATGAAGACACAATCCAGTGAAGATGAGATATTTAACTGAAAAAATGGCAACAAACTAAAATCAAAACTGTATTTCATCTTTTGCTGTCAAAGACCAATCTATATTCATAATTCCAAACCACCCAGGGACACCTAAGCAACATAGCTGCAAGTAGTTATCATAACATGTCCCAACAGGAGCTTACCATGCCAAAAGTGAGGGCTCTTTCCTTCTTTCTGTATGTAAATTACTTACCTAATCTTATCTAACGACCTCCAAGTCTGTAATGTATTTAACTTCACTGAAACTTTGTGAAACGTGCATCCTATAATTCAACTAAGGTTCAGTGAGATTAATTGGTTTAGGAAAGGCCACATAGGAAGATGATGGTAGAGAGAGTAACCGATCATAAATCCTTTAATTAACAAGGTAGAATAATATATATATTCTCTGTTCATAATTGCATATACACAGCAGGCCTGCAATCTAATTTTCTTTTTTGGTTCTGAGGAGGGGTTTTTTTCAGACCTTAACAAAAGCCATTTAATGTGAAAAAATAAGATAGCAGTGATGTTTAGCTGCTTTCAGGGTTATGCAGCAGATGATTCACATTTTTTTCAGAATTGAGGATTTTACACTTAAATTTGTAGCGCTTTTATAAATCTGGACCTCAATGATTTAAAATTTTAAGATCAATTTTCAAAGCAGGAAAAAAAAAATCCTGTAAGAGCCTAAGCCCTTTTTGGCTTTCAGTAAATGTTAATATCACATTCACAAACTTCATCATCATTTTCAAAGGTATTAATATCATATTCACAAACATCATAATTTTCAATGTTGCATCATTATCTTTTAGGAAGAGGACAACTGTGTTTGGGAGCAGGGAAACAAGCCCTAGGTAGTGAAGAAATGCTTGTCTCCACTTGAAATCTAGGACTTACAGATCTGAACCCTCTCCATGTATGATATACATGTTCTTAAGAAAAAATCTTCATAACCCCACAACGCAATGATGGTCAGTTCTATTTTCAGTAGTAATGGTTGTCTGGTGGTATATTGAAATTTAGAGAAGTAATTTAGAGAAGTGGGAGCATGACAGAAATATAAACCTCATTTTTCCCAGGTGAATGTCATAGTCATACTAATCCAAACCAGTGCTTTTTCTAATGCAATTAATATTTTATTCTGTTTATACTTCAGCAGGATGAAATTAAAGTTCGATTTTTGCAGGTCTTATCATTCCACATAGACTCATCTTGGCAGCTAAGCATTTTTCTAGGGGTTGTAGGTTCATATTCCTGCAGAGGACAGAATTACATGAAATTACATGAATTACATCCTCTTGGATGAATTCTACGGTAGAATTTTACATTCATAAAACTTTGGGTTTTATTGTTTTGAAATCATATTTGCTTATTTATTTTCCTGTAAAAAGACTGATCCTTATTGTTTGGCAAACATTAAAATACCTGTTGAAGCACGTTTTGTATTTAATGCTTCTCTTTACTGTAGTTAGATGTACAAAATCTTTGCACATTTATTTGAACAAATTTACTGTTAATATGCATTTCTGTTAATTTTAATAGGTATTTCCATTGTGTTAGCATATGGTGGTTTCTATATTTTTTAGTTTGGTTGATCTGGATGAATATCATATCTTTATACTTGATTTCTTTAGAAAAGACTATTCTTTTAATGAAGCACAAATATTGTCCGTATTTTTTTAATGTAATTTAAATGGAATTAGCTTGCTTCTAAACTAGGAATGCATAAACGTATATAACAAGCTTGCATTTTAATTTGCTACATTAAACAATCTGTAGCCCTCAGTCACTAGATCATTTTTGTTCAGGAAACTTTTGTCATGTGGGAAGCAGCTCTGCAAAGAGGATATACACACTTTTAAAGTATGCAGCAATTATTTGTTGGTAAACACACACAGCA
This sequence comes from Numenius arquata, assembly GCF_964106895.1. Classification (NCBI taxonomy): domain Eukaryota; kingdom Metazoa; phylum Chordata; class Aves; order Charadriiformes; family Scolopacidae; genus Numenius; species Numenius arquata. The sequence continues at coordinate 104,377,438 of NC_133577.1, forward strand.
GAGAGCTCGGCACTACATGTGACTAGGGTAAGGTGCAGTACACTCACCCTCTCTCCTCCCTTCCTCAAGATACTTGATGAGTACCTGGAGGTCCATCAGATAGAGAAGCAGAGGCCTGCATTGTTCTATGCAAGGAGCTGCTCCTTAGTGTTGCTGCATTACTGACTCCCCCTTATTTGCTTTCTGTCTTAGGGCTTTTTACCTTTCTATGTCAGTATTTTTCTTCTCGAATCCTTGAGCTTCTATCACCATGTCAAGAGTTTCAATTCTGTCTGCATTTTGACTTTTCTTATCTTTTAAGGTTTTAGCTCATGGATTTTCTGACACCTTAAACAACAACTTTCTCAGTAAAACTGAGTCAAGGTCACAGAGTTATGCTGCATCAAACTAAGCCTTGGAACACAGAGAGCTGAACCCCTGAACAAAGGGTTATAGACTTATCTAGAGAAGGGGGCTGAACCACTTCCTTTTTGTCCTCATAATCACCGGGATTTTACAATTAGTAGATCTCATCCTACTGCACCTGGTTTTTAACAATGTCTGGAGAAAGAAAACAAATCTTTATAATTTTTTCAACTCCCAGCCAGTTTCTCACCTTTCAGTGAGCTAGTAATTGAAACAATTTGACTGAAATGAAGAAAATATTATTTTTGCAACTGTGAAAGATTCTGCTGCTGCCAACAGCTGGTTTTCACTTCAACAGACTACTCACCTTCCTAGTAATTTCTACCAATTCAGATTTCTCATTCAATACTTCAAGATTGAATCTATACCTGATATAATTGTATTACTTGAGCAGACTTTCATACGAGGCATGTCCAGTATTGGTCAAATACATTAACTAATGTTTTAATTTGAGACATCTATTTATATTTTAAAATACTTTTAAATACTTTCTTAAAAATTATAAATAAGTTTTCAGCTAGTCTTGTAATGCTCTAGGACAGGAGCTATTGAATCCCACTGGGATGGCAGCAGTGAACGGTGCCCTCCTTGCTACTATTACCACAACAACCTGCTGTATTAAACATGTTTTGAGAACTCTGAGGCTATATCTGTATGTGTAAATTAAAGATGTTGGGAGTATATTTTGGCACCAAGTTGATGAAGAATGTTAAGTGTCCCTCCTATCAAACTCTTTTAGCTTTTAAAACAGGATGGCTGCACTCAAACTGCCTCTTGTGAATAGTCCGTGAGTAGCGCTGACTTCCAAACTGTGCCTGGCAAATAGTTTCAAAAGCAAGTTCTAGGTGGCCAGGACCAAAACTGTGCTGAGGCCAACTGAACAATCTAATAATATGGATGATTAAGTTTCAGTGCCCAGGAATGTTTAATTTAATTGTGCAAACATCGCCTTATTGGATTAAGGCCTGAAAGTGGTATGGGAAATGCATAGTTTGTGAATCCCATACAGGATTGTACATATGTTGCATGAACTGAATGGCTCAAACCCTTGGGTGCTTTCGGGTAGCAGATGAAAGGACATTTCAAAGGTTTTATAAACTTTGGTTTTATGCATATCTATGGCCACCTTCAAATGTTGTGGCAGATATCAAAGATGTGGTCAGGACTAAAAAGCAGATGGCATATGATTTCCCCAGTCCTGTCATACACAGATCTCAGATTTATGTAGTTGCATGTTCTCCTTCCAAGCCGTGTTGGTATCAGTTTCAAGGATTAAGACCAACTTTTTTTTTTTTTACTGCAAGGTTCTGTTAAGAAAGCAGTGTTTCTGCCATAAAGTTACACTTGTTTTCTGCAGATTTTTATTTAGCACAAGCAGGATTGACTTTGAAATAAAATCCAACAGGTTTCCCAGTTGATTTTGATTTAATGGACGTCTTTGGTAGAGGGCCTCAGGGTAAGCTGGCTCTAGCTATTTATCTTTATACTGGGTAGTTTATATATTTTAAGAAAGTGACAAATGGCAGCTTTAAAAAAACTCATTATGGTAATTGATTATTATAGGGAAACCTCGGAAACTTCATGAAAGAGAGCCATATTCTCTAAGTGTCTTAGCTTTAAACCAGACTAGTAATTAGAAGAATCCATAAACATTTATCACATTAAGAGAGGTTTGGCCAGTAAGTTTAGAATAAAACTCTGGAGTCACTTTATTGTCCTGTGTTAAAATCACATACTTTAGTGATTTTCCCTTACTGTAGAGAGATTAATTTGCCCAGCTGAATAGAGGACCACACACATGCTCAGAACCTGTCTAAGTTCTACAAAAAATTTGCTGTGCATGTCTCTGGGAAGGGTGACTGGACTCTTGGACTAATATGTTTGAGTGTTGCAATCAAGCCATATTTTCTAAGTAGAATTTGTCCAAGAATTTGAGCTCCCTATTGTCCCTCTGCTTCTTCTCCCTGGCCTCTCAATATGTGTGAAACTTTGTGTGTCCCCAGCAGGAAACTCATCGATCTCAGAATTCCCTCCTTCTCTCACCTCGTTTATTTTAGCTGTAGCTGATTCTGACCAAGTTCTGAGAGATTCCAGTCCTAGATCCACATGTAAGACAGCCTTCAGCTTAGATTTAATTCCAGGCCTTATGGATTAATGTCTGATTTATTTAAGCAAACAAACAAAATATTTTGTTAAATTATAGATAATGTGCCTAGGAGTTTATTTTGCTTTCATTAATGTGGTAAATCTCTCTAACATAAAGGGACCAACCTTTGAAATCACTACCTAATGTTACATTATGAACATCTCTGGAAGACAGAGATATTTCTGGTCTCTCTTTCACAGAGACAATTAACATGCTGGAGACTCATGCACTATTTTCAGAAATGATGAATATGAAAAAGTATCTGTCTGATTTCAAGTATAGGAAAGTTCTTAATCTTGTCCTAGCTTGAGGAGTAGTCGCTGTCCTTGTGTCCAGAAAATTACATATTCTGCAGTTGACCCTTTAAAAACTTTTTGTTCCTGATTTAGAGGTGCGTTATGTGACTTAGTTTGATTTCTGTTTTAACAAAGGGAGTATACATTTCATGTTCATTATAAGAAACAAAAGAAAGGGCTGCTCAGGACGAATCATAACTGATCATAAAAGGCAGAAAATACTTGCAAAGCCATACATATTGCTATGGTATATATACTTTAACAACTTTTCAGTCCAGACAAGGTATTTTTGCAGTATGGCTTCTCAGGAATAGTCTGCCATGATATTTCCTTTCTTTTAACTGGCTTTCATTGTGGTAACCCTCGACATTTATGGTGTTTTCTCTTATGGCACCAAATCCTACAATCAAAGGAATGTACAAGAATGCCATCGTTCACTTCAAAAAAGTAAGTTTCTAGCCTATGAAGCTGGTGTGAAAAAATTGACTTTGTCACCTTAGTTATTTGTAAGGCTTAGAAGTGAGAACACAAATAAAAGAACTATAAAAATTGCTTTCTTAAAACTTTTTGTTATTTTTAACAAAATCATATTTTTTTGAACAGTTTCATGATATTTTAACATATGGAGTTGACTATGCTATCATTTCCCTTCCTTTAAATATATTTTATTGCTTCAGATAATGTCCTACATATAAATTTACATATGTCTATAATGGGACTAAACTGCAAAATCTGAAAAACAAAGTGAAGTTTTCAAAAGCAAAGAGTTTTTGACTCTTCTAAGCAGAAAGCTTCTAAAAACAAACCCATAATAATTACATCTATTCTTTTCCCACAGCCAGCTACATCTTTTTACCATTAAAGATTTTCTTTTTCCAAGTTTGCTTCAGTCTGTAAACCCCTCTTTAAACATGAAATAAAAATCATTGTTCCTTTGGCAACTATATGGTTTCTTTGTTGAAAGCTGCTTAATTCAAATATTCTGCTCACAAAGATATGTTACTTGGCAGCTTGATGTATACAGTAAAAGTGAATGATATCTGTTAATAGCAGAGAAGAAAATTCACATTCTTTGTGTTACCACATAATAGAGCTTTTTCAAGTTAGCCAGTGTTTCAGATTGATAAACGTCAGGTAAACAATGAAAGGTATGAAGGTCTAACCCTCTGAGTTCTTTTGTCCGTATAGTCAGTGTGAAAAGAGCACACTGGCACGTGGCAGGATCAGGCCATAAGGTTCCAAAGTGTGATGCAAATGTTTTTTGAGGCGCAACTGAACTGCTTCAGTGCTCGTATATGGCATCGCCTCATTGGATGGATGTTGTCTATCTCTGCTTTTTATTTTCCTTAATCGGCTGTTTTGAAGTTTTACCTGAAGCCAAAATGCAGTCTACTAGAACTCTGACACGAGGCAGGTACCTTGTAATTATAGCTGAATAGGGTGTTAAGGAACAGGAAAAATCCTAGCTGAAATATATCGATTCTCTCTAGAAATGTGTTGCCATACAATGTAACAAATAAACTTTTTTTTTTCTTATTCAGGTTTTGTTTTATATATATATGCAAGATTTTTAACTAAATTAAAATATTCATTACTGTAGAAATGGTGAGGTAGAACAGAATAGGAGGTCACAGAGATTTCTCTACTAATCTATAACTCGATTGTTACTTCTTTACATGTTTTTTCTAGGAACTGATGGTGACAAGATACTGAAATGAATTTGGCTTACCTGACTTGATTGCCTAATTTCCTGTTCAGTGGCAAATACTATGTGAGTTTTAGAAGCAATATGTTATTTGAAATCTAAAATTCCGCTTTTTCTTTTTTCCCCAAGTGAAGCTGCAGTCATTACATCTTGCATTCCTTTTAGATATAAACTCTTAAAACTGTTGCTGTTTACAAGAACTTCAGACCCCGTCTCACTGTCTGTAAACGTAGCGTTGCAATTCCAGGAAAGCTTGACAGACTTATCTATTTAGGGAAGCGTTAAACCTCAATACAGAGTAGAAGCATGCCTTTTACCATACTTTTCTCATTTCCCATATGAGAATTTCTGTAGGAAAGGTGTAGTGTATTCCTGCAAGTTCCTAGATTTGGCTGGTTGGGAGCCCGTACTTGCATTCATTGGCATAAGTGAAAAGAAAGCCCCACAGCCCTGACTTTTGGAATGGGATTCGTCTCACCTGTCATCAGAACATTAAAAGTCAGATATCTAAAACGGAATTAGTCTCTGTTTGTTTCCTTAAGGGAGAATATTTCACTCCCCAAAGCAGTTAGTCTACCAGTCTCGGGGAACGATGGCTGGTATATAAAAAGATGACCTACAAGTCTGATCTGCCACATGTCATCTTCTCACCTGGGCCTATACATTTCTGGTGGTAATGTTATATTTACTATGTACTTTAGATGAAAAAAAAAGAGAATAATTCCAGTTCACTCTACAAGCTGAATACAGACAACGGTCCAGTGATTGCAAAAGTGCTGCTGTGCCGATACATCTCCTGATTACTGAGAGCTATGTTAGTGTGGAGATGCCTTTTGCCTTTCTTCTAATGTATACTGGCAGAAAAGCTAGCAAGAATTCAATCCTAATTTAGTGCAATTTCTTGTGCATATATTTGCCTGTACTAAACAGCAATATTTTATGCTTAAAGGACAGAATTTTCTCTCATTAACCCTGCAGAGGTCAGTGGGATGTACAGAAACTCTAGTAAGCATTAATTTTGTATCATTCTCATACAGCAGTTTTATCAGGCATTTTCAAGATGCAAACCACTGTCATATGGAAGTGCATTCACCAATATGACATTTTCACAGTATAAAATGTTTATTAGTAAAACATATGGCTCATGGTACATGTGTTCCCATGTTCTAATGCACATTTTATAAGAATTTTTCTTTTTAACCTGTTACTTTACTCTTTTGTTTTTAAAAGTTGATTCATCGTTATTAAACAAAATCAAAGAGGTGAAGAAAACGACATGTGGCAGCTCTTTTTGTTGCTATCATCTTGTTTTATTGTTTGAATGCCTCAGAAGGTGGCTATTGTACTTTTATTGAGCAAGGAATAGAATGTCTTTAAAATCCAGGTGTTGACCACATGTTTATCCGACTTTCCATAAACAACAAAGAGTTTTTCTTTCCATATCTGCTTTCTTTGTGAAAATCCAACTGAGCCTTGCAAATATGTTAATCCAGGTCTGCAAAATCTTCAAGCTCTTGATTTGATTCATGCATGCTAGCAAGGGTCAAACTGAGGGGAAATAGTAAAGCAGCATTTCCTCTGAGGTGATTGTATTGCTTATGCCTTTGTATATTGCTACCAGCATAGAATGGTGGCAGGTTTTCACTGATGAGGATTAAAACTAATTTAATGTTTCTGAACTAAACATGCTAGGATGCAAAGTTCAGATCCGAATTGCAGCTTTATCAAATTAGGTATTCAGATGCAATGATTGGAATTTGCTTCAAATATAAAAAGCATTCACATCTAGCTTTTTCAATTGTTCCCATATTTGTTAAGCACTGATTTTTAAGCATACAGTGAGGCTGAAAAAGAGCCATATTTTAAAAACGGCCCTCTAAATTTGTACCTCTTCTTATCACAGTCATGCTTGCCAAGGCAATAAACTCCATATGAAAATAATGTATTTTAGATACCCAACAGCAGTTTCCTCTCCTGGGATTTTCCATTTCTGTAAAATATTAGTTCGCGTTTGTATTTATTTAATTGGCAATCCTTATATAAATATACATAATGTACGCATAAAAAAGAGAATGCTGAAACAGAACACTGTAATAAATATGGATTTTTAAGATACAGTATAGAACAAGCAGCATAGGTCTTGAACTTGCAGCTCCTGCATGAATGTTTGTAATAATAGTAATTTAATTAATTTTTATCTTTCCTACACCTCCCAAACAACTACTCTACAATAAAAAGGAAGAATAAAGGATGCCTTCCACTAAAATGACTGTAAGAGAAGGGGATGAAGCTCTGAAAAAGTAAAGCTAAGACAAGAAAGTTATGCAGTTATTTCTTGTTTATGAAGTACATTGGCAAACTAATACCTTTAGAAAAGGTAGCATTTTCCTTCCTTCCTTCCTTCCTTCCTTCCTTCCTTCCTTCCTTCCTTCCTTCCTTCCTTCCTCCCTCCCTCCCTCCCTTCCTTCTTTTCTTCCTTTCTTGAATAACCTTCATGTTTTTGAGGGACTTAGTAAAATTAAATTGCTCATAGAGCACCTGCTTACCTGAGAGTTGTAGGTTCAGGCAAATTTGGGGTTAATTTCTCTACATTGTACTTGGTACTTCATTACATGTGAATGCAAGGGAAATTTATACTACTTTATCTAATTAGCACAGTAAACCTTTCAAACACTGTTAAAATTTAATTAGGTTTCTTACTTGTTAATTTGGAGTAATGTTAGTTTATTTTTCTCTTACAATTGATTTCTAAAAATTTTTATTCTTAGCTCTTGGTATTTATATCAGCAAATACTACAAGAAGATTAAGGTTTCAAAAGTAGTGCCTTAAGGTATTTAGATGTATGGAGTTCCTTTAAAAATAAAGTCACTTTATGCTGACAGGTGAGATTAGACACTGGCTATATAATCATCTGATCAGTTACACACCAGTTTTAAGTTTTTGTCATAGATTAGTGTTTCCTTGGCTTAATAATAGAATAAAAAAGTATATTTAACATTTATAATGCAATTCATTGTTAATCTTTTAAAGTATGCCATCATTCAATAGTCAAATGTATCAGCAAAATAGAGAGTGGAGAATTGTCCTGATCTTGAAATGGGCAGACTGATCTGTAAAAGTGCCCAAGATCTGTAAAAGCAGATTGGTCAGTGGTTTTAGTGTCTTGATGAGTTGAGTTCTTTCTTTGTTTTTTTGGGGGTAGGGTCGTTTCACAGGGCATATGTAGACTCTGTAGTCTAAAACTTTGCTGATTAAAGATAGTTTCTCTTAAAGGTAGCTACAGAAATTTCCTTGTCGTTTTTGGCAACACTGAGTAACTGAAGAGGAAATTGTTCCTATTGCTTGTGATCTGGACTTAAACTCAGGGTTAATTGTGACAGAGAAGCCTTTGGACTAAAAGTTAGAGCTAATGTTTTGTTATCTATGGTGACATGTCTTCTCTTCTGAAAAACAGTAGTATTTTCTACAAATCGGCAACAGGCACATGGCCTGTTGGATCAGGTTACGTCAGGTTATGTTGTGTTACATGATATGACATGCCCTGCAGTGACCTGAGGCAATGTCAGCTTGTGTTACCTTGGTAAGGAAATACGGTTCTTTATTAAGCAAGTGAAGAGAAGGTTAATCATCTCTAGTCGCGAGGAGTTTCTGTGCTCTCTGTAGGCAGAAGCAGTTAATGGCAAGTAGACCATTCTCCTGATTTTCTTTTGGCTAATTCTAGGGAGTCTAAACCCCATATGAATCATGTCTTACTATTATTTACTAGTTGGCATGCACTTTACAAATCTAATTTAATATATTCCAGAGTACACACAGAAAAGAAATTCCTGTAGTGCTACAAAGAGGTGTAGTACTTGGAGACTGAATAGACAATAGCACCTATTTGGTTATGGAAATGAGAAATTTTGCAAAAGGGATATTAAGTAATCTTCTTAGATGAAAATGCTTAGTATTGGAAGCCTAACTATTTATACATTTTTGTGCATAAATTGATCATTATTACTCTTCTGCAGTTCTTATAAGCTTCTTGCTTAAATAGTACATTATGAAAATGAGCTATTGCAACTGCAAAGTATGATAAAACTGAGTCTACATTGTGACCCTACCCATGACTCTATCAGGATAGGTACTCTCAATAAGTAAGTCTTGAATTATTGCATTATGGGATATTATCAAAGGAATCCATTGTACTTGGTCATTCAGTGTAATGATCTTTAATATTATTTCCTATTGATACGTTCGGCATGTAAATTCACTTTTAAAAGATTTGCACAAAGGAAGTGAACACTATTACACAGGTACAGCTATCTACTGATTTTACAATAAATTACTGGTGCATGGTACAGAATGTAACCTCTTGGTTATATTCTGCAGTAAAAGGAATGGGTTAGAGAGGTTTTTATGCAAATTAGTAATGCTCTGTGTTGGAAGCCTAATTGTACTTTTTATTGTTGGACAAGTCAATACTGCTTTAATACACATTTTATAAGCTTCTTGCTAAAATTGTATATGAAAGGGATTAGCTCCCATAGATGAAAGGCATAATCTTAACAATGAGGCCACGTAAGCAGAATGGTTGAAGTACTGATAAAGGATTTGTTAGCTCCTACATAGAATAAGTCTTATTAGCCTTATTAGTCACCACTATTTGACCCACTGCAGTTCATTGTACAAGTCACATATACTCAGTGATGGAATGAACAACAGCTACTGTAGTTGTATTCTGGCCAGTTACAATAAACAGAAATGTGTGAATTACCTTGCTGTAAACCAGAAACAATATAAATTCATGTTTCTTTAGTTATTCTTGAATGAGGAAAGCAAAAAAAAAAGTCATTTAAAAAATGACCTGTTTTATCAAAACTACTAGGTAGCACATCATGAAGGAGGCTGGAAGAGAAGGTCAAGGTTCAGGTTTGGCTTGCTGTCTCACTTGATCTAAATCTTCCCACATGCTCAACGGTGCTCATTATCACAAATAATAAAATTCAGATGTTGAAGAACAAGAGTTCAGTTCATCAGAGGAAAATCTGAAGAAAATTATCTTCAAAATGCAGGTTTCACATTAGAAAAAAATGTCATTTTTTGTGCATGTTTCCTGGGAAATCCTTGCTTTTTATGTTGAAACAAATACAAAGTTTTTTTCTACTTTTATTTATTTATTTATTTATTTATTTCCTTTTCTATAGTTGTGATAACAGTGGTAACAGAGATAGTGAAGAAAAATGGAAGTATATGAGTCAACTCGTAACTAAGGGCTTCCAAGAAAAAGGAAACCAGTCCTATAAAATGGAAAAATGGAGAGTTTTTTAAAAAAGTGATGCTTAAAGATTTCCTGGTATCCCCCAGATTTAAAGAATTCATCAAAATATATAGGAATGATGATGGCATAGAAAAATAGAGACCAGAACAAAGTGCAACTGCAAATCTGCTGAGGCCTGTGTGGCCTTCAGTTATGTAATTTTTTCCCACCATATGCTGGATCATACAATACTAATGGAAGGGTGAACAGACTTTTAATCCTCATCCCCTCTGTGCCTAAAGAAAGGTGTTAAATTATATTAAGATTTCTAGTAATTCCAAACTACAGATTATATACATGGTCCTATTTCTTCAATGTTTTTATTTATTTCTGCTCTTCTTTACATAACCATGTACTGGAGAAAGTATTAACTGCCCATAGCTAGAATAATTTTCCTTTAAAACATGCTAAAAGACCTCTCCCAGTACTGTACTATGTACACTGTGTCTGTCAGATGTGTACTGCACACATTATATTCTGTGTAGCCACACCTTTTTAAACCAAATGAGCATCTGTCCTATTTCTAGGGATGCTGTTACTCAGCATTTGCAGATTCACAGGAAAGATACCTGCCCATTTGGTCTTTCTTTGTCTGCTGGAAAGAGTCCTATCTAGGAGCCTCTGGTACAAATTAGTATTTACCATCAAAATTGGTTGCCTTGCCTAAAGAGGTGCCCTAGATAGACAGGCATCCTTTTGTCCTGTCCTTATCATTTCCTCATACTACCCTTTCCTTAAGTTCTTCTTTCTGGTTTGTTTTTTTTTTTGTTGTTTTTTTTTTTAGAATTTATACTTTTTGCTTTGTTTTAGCTCTTGGTCTAGATTTCCAAAGAAAACCTACTTTTCCCTGAGTCTGAACAGACTCATACTCGTACAGTCCCAGTGCTACTGAAAATGGAAGGCATACAGCAGTTATTTGTGATAATAACACTTGCAGTTCAAGACTCAAATGAAGCATTTCAGAGCAGCAATTGCAGTATGTTGTGCAATATGAGCTTTTGGCAAACCAGAGGATAAGACGATATCAAATTGTCAGAGAAATTGAAGACATTCACCACTCTTTTTAACAATATAGATAAGGCAGTCAGCAAAGCAGATATTTATGGGAATGAGGGGAAGGAGGACAAAGGCGAAGATCAGAGGAGTTTGCTTAAGCCCTGTGCCTCTTCCTCACAGTGCAAACAATCGTTCATTTTATCTAACTTTAGCAATTTAAAAGACAGGTGTCCAGGTTAAGCAAATCATCCAGGTTTCCACTACAGTCAATGAGGAGAGTTAGGCTCTTCCAGAGCTAATTCATTCCATCCTAAAATATATGGGATTGATTATTCTCTGGAGGCGTCTATTTCTCTCCATTGGTTAGAGCGGGAACCTAGATAATTAGCTTAAACAACTAACTTGTTAACAACCAACAGTTGATGTTAGCTGAGATGAATTCCCACTCTCAGAGTTTTGGATAGAGAGGACTTAATCTTGTCTGTTACTTGATTTATTTCTTCCGTTTTTCTCCATGCCTCTTCTCATTGTCCAGCCAATTTTGTTCAACAGAACAAATTCTACCCTTCTACCCTACTGAAATGGTTTCCATGTATTTCACTTGAGACGCAATAGATTTTACATCCAGTGTCCCTGTTCTGGGTACTGTATGGAGGGGGTTGGTGTGTTTTCTAGATCAAGTTCGAGTTACCTAGGAGTGGCAGAGTACATCTTCAGATCCAGGTTAATTTTCTTGTTTATATTAGGAGGTCAATTTTTAACAAACAAATTGCTAAACCCTTGCTTGGGTTTAGCAATGCTTGGACTAATCTCCTTGACACTAGTCTGGTTAAATGGTTTTGCTCCCTTGATATTTAATGGAGAGAAATAGAAAGATCTAGACAGCAATTTAGATTTTAGATAGAAGGAACATTGTTCTCCAAGTTCTATTTCTAAAAGGCTTTATATTCATAGAGTTTTTTGGTTTGGGCAGCACTTGGAGAGAATAAATGCAAGCTTTATATATCATCTTGTATTTCATACTGTAGGCTTTCATGGCAGAACTTACTGGAAATTCGTTCATCGTGCTTTTTGACATAATCCATTCAGCTGCTTTTGCTGATGGTGTTCAAAATCTATTTTACATTGATTTTCAAATATTTGCAGTAGGAATGTTATTTAAGATAAAATGGTGCCTCAAAACATTTGTCTGTTCATTTAAACAATGTTAACAGGACATTAAAAATCATATTTGAAAAGGCTGAAATTACTAAATATTGAAACCTGTATCATTGTTGCAGTATTTTAAAGTATGCTAAGCTTTCTGGATCTCAAAATAGTCTCCAAAAGTCCCACAACAGCATTTAACTCAACTAGTTGTCAGTCTTTAGTGTTCAATATTTCATTTGCCTATCTGCAGTTTTTTTTATAGATATAGTATACTACTAATAATTATATTATTAATTCCTGCTGTGACTAGGTGTAGTAACAAAGATTTTTGCTGATATTTCTTTTTTAAACAAACAATGTTTTCTATTGTTTTGGTTTGCTTTCTCCTGGTTCTCACAGCAGCTCTTAGTTAAAACTTGGTTATTCAAAAAGGGTTTGTGTCTGCCTTATTTTTCTCATTATAGAAAAAGCTTTATAGGAAGAAGTGACTACATTGAAGTTCTTGAATGCACAGAACTTATCGAACATTGGGCAGATTTGGGAGGAAGAAGCCTCCCATTACAGAGTACACAATTGACCACATGACAGAGAAACAGCTTGGTAGCTAACAGGTTCCTCCACTCTTGTGATGTCTATATCCACCACAGTCTCCAGAGATGGTGATGTGAGGTCTTCCTTTGGTCCTCTTCCCTTACATAGTTTAAAAAATCCTGCTTTGATGGCTTTGCCTTTAGTGAAAGGTCAGTGATTGTGCCCTTGTTTGACATAATTGATGGTGTAGTTAATTAGAATTATACTGTACTTAAAATAGCCTGTGCTTCTAAGATCTGTAGTGGAAGAGCTACCTCCTGCAGAGTTTCTGAGATCTAAAGAAGGGTAGCTTCCTCAAGCACTGTTTACAAGCTCCTTTAGCGTGCTTGTAGCATTCATAATCTGTAGAAGAAAGACTCCCTCCTGTGGAACTAATAAAATCCACAGGAGAAATACTGTGGTTTTCCTGAATCCTCATTTGACTGTAAGAATTTAACAAGGTTGCAGCCATCTTTATGTGTGAAGCCATTAAGTTCCATCGTGTATGTTCCAGGTCTACAAACATGGGCACGTTATCAGTGTGTTACTTCATTTTTAAGATGCTACAACTTTAAAGACATCAGGAGAACCCTACTGGAGTAATACTTAAAACCTCAAAATTTAATCAAGTCTGCTTAGTACACATAGCGATAAATATCCCTGAGTATTTTAGGCAGAAACAGGAGTATTCCTGAAACAATATTTTTCAAAGTAACCATTGCTGAAAGAACCCTGCCATTAACTTCAAAGACAACTGGCTAGATTCCTTTACATCGTGAAAAGTGTTGATGTTATTATGGACAGCAGCAAATTTTAGTTATCAAGTATAATAGTTCCCTCCTCCTTTAGTTAAAAATTGCTTGAAAGCCCAAATGTTTAGAGTATAAAATATTCAATAGATGTCTTCTGTATTCCACCCCCCACCCTCCCACTCCACCTCCCCCAAATCCAGAGGACCAAAATATCTTTTGAAGAGTGATATTCAGAGAATGTGCCTGAATTGCCAAAATTAGAGGAAGTTACTTGTCATTTTTTTAATTTTTTTTTTTATAACGGAAAACAAATAAAACATCACCCAAAGATTATAGGCTGTTTCTGTAATATAGCATTTTTTGTTTATGTGTTCTATGAAAGGAAAATAGAATTATGTTGGTATAAACTGTGGCTGACAGGACAATAACTTAGATCCTTTCCGGTAAGGATAACAGACTTTAAAAGAAAATTACTGTATCTTCTGGTATGTACAAAATTCATTATTAGCTATTGTAGTTTCAATACCATTTCAGCTTCAGAATCACAGATATCTTCATGCATAAAATGCATTAATTTAGGAATGAAAAAAAAATACATTAGAAAGCAGAGGCTTCTTTCAGTTCTTTCTTTCCAAGCAGGCTGCTTACTTAACCTAGTACAAGAAGCTAGTGTGAGTTTCATTGACTTGTTTTTAAAAAAAAAAACAGTTAATCAAAGAATAATGGATAGGATGTCTTCATCTGACACCATCTGTTGATCTGAAACAGAAGAATAGCCAGTGTGACACTGAAGGTGTTCTCATACTTTTTTTCCCAAGCTGAAAAAATGGGGCATAGAGCTGTACGACCCATAACAATGTGCATGTCTTTATATGATGTTGTTCACCAGAGACTTGTCAATAGACTGAGCCATATTGGTTCTGGCAGTCTTTCTATTGGGACAATATTTGCCTTGAAGTACTATCTTTTCTCTTTTTCAATGTCAGCCTGAAGGCTCTTAGACAGCATATGTTCATTTCATGTCTTAGAGATATTGCTTCTGGTATTGCAAATGCATTACCACATTGAGCTTTTTTGTAAAACAGATGGTACATATTAAGGTCTCAGTTTCTTAGACAATTTCTGCAACAATTGTACTGCATTCTTCACATTGACAAAAACATCATCAGCATCATGCAGTGAGGCACTAGATTATGTCAGAATGGTAAATGAACACTCACAGCAGAAAGAGTTATGAAGGCGAATCAGCTCCCTTAGAGAAATGAAGAAGGGTGTTAGTTATATTTGGTAGATATTCAGTTAAGACTTAACGCCCTGATCCTACAAAGAGATTTGTTTGGGTGGAACTTACCCTGCAAGGAACGCTGCTGATATGTAGGAATCACATTTGGGATAGATGTTATCTTTTGTAAGCCTGGGTCCCAAGACACATTGGAGGATGTGAAGATTTGGGTGAACACAAGAGACAAGCCATAATGTGGTCAATGAGGGATTATAAGAATGACAGTGAAGCAGAGGTTCATGGGCCAGAAGGCTGTAGCACAAGACTGGGCCAAATTAGAAGACCATCTAGGACAGGCTTTCAAAAATCTGTGTGTGCAGTGAAGAGGCAATGAACAAGAAGGAAATTAGGCACACTCTTCTGGAGAGATTGTAGAAAGTACTCTGGTAACATGAAGGTGCCTTTAGGCAAAACTAGAGAGATTGGTCCGACTGTGAATACAGTAGAAAAGACAAAGGCAATGGTACATTGGCATCAGTAGCCTAATTTTGGGTTATTGTGCCATTCTCTCCCACTGCAGCATCAGCCTTGTTGAGAAGGCACTATCTCAGTGACTTAAATGTAAGCTGGATTTCTTAGTCCTCCTTTCAAGGGCCAGGTCAAATATGGAAAAGTGGAAAGTGGGATTTGGGTAAAAGTAACAATTTGGGTCAGAAGCAAGGTTAGGTGGCACAACTCGATGTCAAGATACACACAGAAAGGTCTGAGTTTGCCCTATGGTTAGTTTCTTCTGCTGAGAGGGTAACCAAAAATCCAAAACTGCTTTACCATCCTCCAACCCCATTAAGAATAGGAATATTGGTTCTTCACATGAGCAGATCACCTTCACATGAAACCTACGTGACTTTCTTCTGAGTGTGAGATCTGAAGAACATCAGACCAAACAAAAGAGGGGGAAAGTAATATTTGAACCCCAGATTCGAATGAGACTTTAGTGTACAGGGTGTTTAGCACAAGGCTGTATACACATGTATGCACACACCTTGATCAGATAACCAGTTTCAGAAGTGGTTGGTCTCCCCCATTCAGCCTGAAAATGCAGTTCATTTAAAGAAGTCATGAGACCATCACGTCATAGCAGTTAGATAAAAGAGTCCTACATCCCACAGAGCTGTTTTACACATTATCCTTTATAGGAACAACAGGTCAACCTGAAATGCTGCAGATGGTGAGCACCATTTTATGAGTGATAGTACTGTTCTGAGGCTGTATTTGCTGACAATTAGCCATATCTATGAATAATTCAGGATGTCAGGTTCTAAACAAGTTTTGAATTTGCTCCTATAAAGTGATGGAATTAGTTGTGACTCATAAAAATTGTACATAGGATTAGGCTAGTGTTTCCAGTGTTCTACTGAACTGTCAAACTAATTTGTCTCAGGATTTTACCATTTTCTTTACTTCCTCAGCACCCACTCTGCCCCTTGGTTTGTTTTTTTCTGTGTTGCACTTCAACTAATCAAAGAGACACGGGACCTCAGATTTTCAACTTGGTGCTTTCTCATTGTAAAATTTTTACCATCACATGTTGTTATGGCATTAAAGTAAAAATTTTTAATCAAGATATCCCAAATGGAAAGTGTAGCTGAGTCCTAAAAAGAATATGGACAAACTCAGATGACTGCATGTTGTATTAAATGAATAAATACATAAAGGAGTTCAAAGCATAGTTAAAAATCCCCTATATTTCTCAGAGGTCAGGAATATATGATTGTACGCATGGTGTTATTGGACTTGATCATAATCTCCTTTTGCAGAAATAGGAATTTGTGCTTTCTGTGTTGATGGGAACAGCTGAGTCCAGTGAAGGAGTGAGGAAGACGGATGATATTTTGCCTCTTTCTCCCTTTGGGGTTGATTTCTACCTAAAAGGTAGGGTCAAATTCTTGGCCTATTTCATATATTACCAAGCTGAATGACTAAGTCAATTCAGCGTCAAAGACATTTGGAAACTATTAATTATTCTGGTTGCCCAGAGTGAAATAGCTTAAAATTGCCTGATTTTAAAAACAGATGAATGTCAAATCTGTGACAATTAACTCTTCTGAAGATATCTTACACCACCAAGTATTCTGAGGACTTTTGGTTGGTCTTTTCCTTGAGGACTAATCAAATATTTTCTCCACAGACTTAAAACACATCTCCAAATTCTTGAGTGTGACCTGACTAAAGAGCATAAATGTAGATTCCTGAACCTAGAGAGACAATGAAACAGGAGCTCTGATGCTCCCCAGTAATTACAAGGGGATCTAGGTAGCAGCATTAAGCTCTGGGGAGGAGTTCTAAAAGACAGTATATTGTCTTGCAAAGTGGCATGGGCTCTAACAAAGTTCTGAACAAAGAAAAATATTTCAATTGCTAAAAAAAGTGTTATTTACACCAAAGTAAAATCTGCTGAACACAGATAACAAAATCGAGACACACATCCACCTTATCCTGTAGACAAAGGTGAGCTGTCTTGTAGATTTTGACATTTAATACAGGGTTTGCAAGGATTTACAGTTTACTAGGACAGATGAGTTTCCCTGAACTTATTGTGTTCCAAATTAATGATGGCACCTTGTTTTCCTACTTCCTATGCCCATTAAGGAAATGCATAATTCATTCTAAAGATGTGCATGAATTGAGGTACTCGTGTTTGTGATCAGCTTTTACAAACAGCAAAGAAACGTTCACTTTATGTAAACAGCTGCTGAAGCGGAATGTATATTTAGCTTTTCCCATTTAATTTTAACCTTGTTGATTCACTCTGTTATTCTACAGTTTCACAGATCCTGAGGAAAAGCTATGCAGCAGACTTAATATTCAACAAGAAGGGCAATGTACATATTTTTGAGCTGAAAAATAATAATTAATTTTTCTAATGACTCTCTGATTTAAAAATACATGCAGATAAGTAAGAGAAAAAACACCTCTGATGTTTGTAGAAGTCTCACAAACAGCAATTTAAGGTCTGTGTTCAATGGTTAAATTAATAAGCAAGCCATTCTGGAAAATTTCCAGTTTTCACAAATTAAAGACATTTTTAATACTGATAAATCCTTTGTCTTTCAGCAATTCAGTGCATGCGCTGTGTTGATATTTTCTGATAATACTATACAAAGTTTGTTCTTTTTTCATTGTGCTTCAGCTAAACATGGGCATGAGGTGAATTCTTGTGAAAAGAAAACAAAGGATATTTTTTTTGGAAACCAAAAGAAATTCCTCACATATCGCTTGGCCCTATGAGCAGAAGGTGTGAAGAAAGGGGCTGAAATGCTAGAGACATCAAATGCCTTTAAAAGCCAGCACTTGAGTGTTTAAAAAATAGACTGTCAGCTGAAATGTTTCAATGTGAGAGAGAAAGAAGGAGAGGCTCAAAGGTGTTTAAAAGGGCTGCTGGCGAGACTTGTATCAGGAGCAGTAATAGTGAGAAATTCATCGGTGCTGATGATGGAGGGGGCCGTATCAGAGATGATTGAGGCGCTGAAGGTGCTGGCACTGGAGCTGCAAATGGTGACACTGGTGGCTGTGGGAGGGGTGGAGGTGACAGCTTTGTTAGCAGCCTTGTGTCTGATGAAGAAGTGAATGCTTCTCTCAGAGTGCGCCCTTCACCTTTATGTTAAAAATAGCACTTGGTGAGCTATTTAAAGGGATTTGGGGGATTCTAGTTCTCTTTGTCAGAAAATAAGCAAGAATCCCTTAATTAGACACAGCTTTAGTAATGAAAAAGAAGCGAAATACAATTTTTGATTCAGATATTGGATACTGAATATGTGACCTGGGTTCTTCTTTTTTTTCCTCACTTTTATTGCTGTTGTCAGTTTGTTTCTTTTTTACTCACTGAATAAACATTGGCCACTTTTCAAAAATCTGCCAGCTTTGCTGCTTACTGAGATTTTCTACTGTTTAGGTAAAATTGTATCCGCCTGATAGTACGACTCCTCAGGTAACTACAGACTACTTACCTTAACTAGTCTCTTCACAGTCACTCTTCAGGTTACAGGTTGCTTCAGTGTTAATTCAAAATTGACAGTGCTCAGATAAATAAGCGTACTTCAAGAAAGCCTTCCCTTGCCTTGCTTTGCCTTCCCTTCCCTTCTCGAAAAATACAAAAAAGCCAGATAAAAGAATATGGTTTCTACAGGTTTTGTTTCGTTTTGTTTTATTTTATCCTGTGCAATTATTATAGTATAATAATATATTATTGTGCTCACACATACTAATAAACAACTAAATGACTGAAATTTTGTTGTGGTAACAGAGGTCTGTTCCCATTTATGAAACACCGCAATTCACTTCAAAAATTTTTCTCAACTTTTCTACTGTTGTAATAGCAGGAGATGTTGAGGAATATTATGTTTAGTCACTAATAGGCTACTTCTTTTCCTGTATTGCAAAACTTCTTTGAAAAATGAGACCAAGTGCTTTGTCTTTAGGACATTTCCCACAACATGATAAAAGCTTAATCCCAGAGCTACTGTTTTAGGGATAAATGTTGGTAACGTATTTGCAACATTAAGTAGAATACTATACAATTTGTTAACGAATATTTTTAATGTACAGAAGCCTGTGCACTTTTGTTATAGTTTTGAATGTGTTTTTGAAAAAAAAAAAAACAACCAACCAAAAAACACCAAAAAACCAAACAACAAAACTAGGAAGCAAACCTATAAAGGTTCTTTATATAATCTTTCCTACTTTTGTTGCTGATGATCATGTAAGTAAAGAAATTAAAAGTGTCAATATGCTTTGTATTTTAAAACACTGGTGTGAGCTTTCAGACATCTGCTCCGTTTCTCTAGCAGCACTCCAATATATACGTGTGACACCAGAATTTTGAGCACTGCAGCAAATGGCACCATTTCAGAGGCTTGTTGGCAAACAAAAGTCTGGAGATATTTATAGTTAGTAGCATTCCAGCCACCGAGTAAATAGTTGACTAGTCTTTTCAGCTTCTGGCCAAATAGTAAATGTTAAGATTGCTTCCAATGGGGCACAGGTATTCATAGCAGACATGTCTTGGTCTTGTTTCAATTCTCTGCAGAGTTCAAAAAGCTGGTTTCAATTGTTGTATGAATTTATAGCCTTTCTGCTTGGACCTCGGATTGGCTCAGCACTCAAAGCCAATTGAACATAGAATCAGCAAGGCATCTTATTTTCAATAAAAGCTGCTTTTTTTTTTTTTTTTTTTAAAATTTACTAACACAGCCACTGAGCATTTCAACTTCTGGAATTTTCTGAGCTCTTTTAACAGCGTTTATCTTGCCTGCTCTCCAGAAGTATATGGATATTTAGACTATTCGTGCTTTTTATCCCACTGCTCTTCTCTTTTTTTCCTCTATTTTTTTTTCTTTTTTGATCAATGCTGTAATATATAGAATACATGTTACAAATGATTGTTTTTGAAACAAAATGCAGAATGATATTTGAGACCATTGTGTCCACTGACATGTCAGAAATTTAAGTGTGTGGAGAGTGTGTCTACCAAAATTTACATGATTACCCAAGATTTCTGGAATGCATAGCAGTTCTCTAAGCTGCCATTACAGTTACTGTAAGTTTGGCTAAGTTTGTCTACGGTGGGCTCTTTTTCCTTTACAGCAATGGTTTAGAACATGGACGCAAATCACTAGCCCATGTGGGTTGAAATAGGGGTCTGTCATATGGCACTATAAATCACGTCAACCTTACAGCAGCCAAGGCTGCAACTCAAGGAGCAGTGCTGCTTTTTGACCTCTTTCCCCTGAGGATTAAAAAAACCCAAACCCAAACCAGAGCAACAGGATGAGAAGTGGGTGGGGTTTTTTTTTCATTATGGCTACTTTTGGGAGGGGCTGTTTGTGGGGGAGATTTGTTCAGGTCCATTTCATGAAACTGTAGAGAGGGTGCCTAAAAGGAAACAGGAAAATAAAAGGTTGCTTTCTGCAACCTTTCTGATTTGTATTTGCAAAATAGAACTGGTGTTCTGTGAACACCAATCTCTTGCAGATCACTTTCTTTTTGACCTCTGAGGTGGTCTCTACTCCAACTCGTTACAGGGGGAGCTCATACTCACAAAGTACCTTACTGCCTCATATGGAAAAATTGCTAACAGCAATTGTAATTATGTACATTCCAGCTACCATAACCTCACCCTCAGCTGTGAAACAGAAAAATAAAAAAGCAAGGTTGAAAAAATATTGTAGTTCAGAAAAAGTAAGGAAAAGAGAGTTTATGGATACCTGATGTTGTCTTTTTGAATGCAATACCTTCCGGGGAACTTGAGAAGAGCATAGGTAAGAAAAAGCGATGGGGACACCATCAACGTACCAGAAAGTTGACTGACAAAAAGAAACGATGAGGTTCAGTCATGTGTGATTAAGTATGTTTCTGGCTTTATTATTTTTACAGCATTTAGGTCTGCACTTTTTTCAGTCTTTGCTGATTGACTTTTTAATCACCTCATTCTGAATTCAGAGGAAATAACCAGCAACACCCAAGGCATTTGGACAGTTAACAGTGAATAACAGTATATTCCACTTTGTGTAAGCTTCCTGTGCTGCTTTAAATCCCTCGCAATGTTTTCCTTTTGCCTGCCTGGTGGTGTCCCCGCTCATGCCTGATTGTTGCTTCTCGGCTGCTACTTCAGACCACAGACCCCTACATGTTGCAGTGTCCTGTTTTGCTAAGAAAAGCTCATTATGATGAATACCAATTTCATGCAGCCAATTCAAAACACTTCTGAGCAAACTACCTCAAAATCCTCATGTAAACATTGTATAAGTTATTCATGAATAGATCCCTAAAGCCCATATCCTTCCTTTGCATGTAAAAAAAAATTGCACGGTGTGTGTCTGGGAGGTGGGAGGAGTACAGAGGGGGAGGTTCATCTCAGAAGATCTGCAGCTTTTAACCTATTTCCAAGTCGTCACATGGGCTCTTTGGCATAAAGGCCAGTGTCATACTGTGATGGCTGAGGGTGTTGCCAACAGCTCTCACAGAAGAGGTCTTAGAAACAACAGGGCTCCTGCCTGCAGATCTTTGCCCATATATGTCTGAAGTATCTACTAAGCAGTGGTTTATCACAGCTAGTTTACAGGGTATTTCCAGATTCTCTTCACAGTGGTAGAGTTTCTGACATATTTCAAAAAGTGCAACTCCTTGGGAGTAGTACAATACCCTGGACCAGGTCTCTCAGCAGCTTCTGAGAATGTATTTTTTGACCCACTTGTATTCAGGAATGCAAGTCCCTACCTATCCTCTGCACAGACTTCAGGTCTGCCTTTATCCACTCTTTCTTTAGTGTCAATTCACTTGTGAACAGGCCCGCAGAAAACTGGAAGGTTACTGAACACAAAAGAAAAGAGGCCAATTACAAGTGACCTGGAGGGAGCAAAGTACGAGTGTGACTGAAGGGTTATGGTGGAATGGTTGGCGGGAGTCAAGGGTAATTTTGTACTAAAACTCTAAAGGCTTTTATCAAAGGGAAAAAATTATACATAGTGGAATTTAACCAGACACACCTTGCTCATTAGAGTGTCCGTATATTTATTTTTATCTTATTATTCAATTGCAGGAGAGATGAAGCTGAGATTGGAAGTTTTGTCATGTGTGGATCTGGTTCAGAAGTCTTTCAGATAGGACATACAGCTTAAAATGTACCTGTGAAAGAAAGCCTTCAAGTTTTACATCATTATATCCATTCTGTATCCTGAAAGTTGAAGGAAAAAAAAAAAGAAGAAGTAAAAGAAAGAAACAGTGACTGTAAGCACAAAATTTTTAAAATATATTACACCATCTACCAAGGCACATTTCAAAGTATCATTAGTAAAAATAGAAGCATATATAAGCCAGAGGTGGCAGCCAGTGATTACTGAATTTTCAGTCTCATTTAGAACATTAGAACTTTTAACTTTGAAAAGATTTTTAGCAATTCATATATGTGTGTTCAGAGTTCTGTTCAAAAAGATATATTGCGTGCTATTGTCACACCATTTTGTTGCTCTTTCTTATAGGAAAAATAACAAAATGTTATTCAGCCTTTGAAAACTGGTACGTTACTTGATCAGTAACAAAATTATAATGAGCCGTAATAATTGTGATGTGACTTCCTCTCATGACTTTCCTACATTTGCAAAGCAATCTCAGGGGGTCAGGCCACCTCAGCAGCGGCTCTGCATGACAGCATTTGGTGCCAGGTTTCCTCACCAGCTGCTTTCCTACAGCCATGGAGAGGGAGGCATTGTGGAAGCTTTGGTCCCTTTGCTCAGCACTTTCAGCTTCATATCAGGTACCGCAGAGATTGGGCTCTACATTTGTAACTCCAAGGGAACCATGATAACTTTGAAGGTCTCGGTGAATGTGTGTTAATATTATAAAAAATAATTTTCCCTCACTCCTGAGGGTCCTATTGGTTCTGCTGAATTCCACTTTGCAGTTGGGAAGATACTACTGGGATTCCTTGTCCCCTGGCATGATTGTATGGATAAATGGATAAAACAGGGTTGAAGATCAGAGTCTGAATGAGAAGTATCTCCGCTTTTACTCTGGATGGCAGAAAGCCAAAATGAGCTAGCAAAACTCTGCCTCTGGATATTGCTGCGGATTTAGCCAGACCTCTGTCTAGAATCTGCGATGTGGCTTCTTCCCCGGCAATATTCCCAACATGGGTCGAGCAACACCTTGCTGTTCCCTGAGCTGTGCTCTGCTGGCAGCCAGTCATCGCTGAATAGAGCATGAGGCCTCTGTGGAACCCATAGGGAAGAAAATAAGACAGTTTCATGCAGATCCTTACCCAAGCCCAGAGGGGTCTGAGCGACTTTTAGAAAATGGGGAAGTAGTCAGACAATACTTTCTAACTGCCTAGACAAACACTTTAGCAGGTTTTCCCTAGGTAGCGTGGCTTTGTTTTCTCACAATGTTTGTCAGCTCCTTGCAGGTAACTTCAGAGGTATTAGATGCTCCTACTACTAGAAAAAAATCCATCTTGGTGTGGAGTCATTGTGCAATTTCCAAAGCAGCTTATTAATCTTGTTAGTCTAGACTTCCAGCATCCATCCGAATCTAAGAGCAAACTGTTTGCTAAATTCTCCAGCTTCCCCTGAGAAATCCAGGTGCAGCAAACACTCTCAGCATTCACTAAGCTGTTCTTTTTGATGAAAATCACTAAGGAGAGCAGCTTTGATCAGGCAAAGTAAAATGGCCATCAGTTATAGGCAGAGCAACCAGTTTGTTGGAAAAGAAGACACTCTGTGGCACGTTCAAAAAATGACAAATTACACAGCCATGGGGTCGTACACAAATCTATAGCATTCTGAGGTTAAGTGGGCTGTTCACACTGTACAGAGCTATTGTTTCTGACTGTATGGATATTTTGTTCATTAATTCCCTTTAACTAAATAGTATAATGATATTAACATTATCATGATACTCCCTTTGATCTCAAGATGGTGAAAAATTCAAATTGTATTGGCCATCACTACCCACTGAGTCTCTAAATAATCAATGGAGACAGATAAGATTCTCGTGAGGGTGATTTAGAGTAGGAAACTAATTTTAGATGCTCTGACTTGCTCTCAGTGGAGCTTATCTACCTACCATGAGTACGGAGGAGACTATGGAGATAGTACTTGTAAGACAAACTCAGTGTTTGTGCGTTTTCTCTTCCAGGTAGTTATTTCAGAATAATGATGGTCAAAGGGAAGAACAGAAAAGGTAATCGGTAAAGAACATTAGCAGAAGTGCAAACTGGACAAACACCATGCAGCTCCAGATTCTCAGCATGGTTTCACTGATAGATGATCATCGTAAATATCTGTTCTGCCTCTTTGAACATACAGGTGTATAACAGATGCAGAACAGATTCCATTTTAAAGTCAATTTGTACATGTGCAAAGTATACCTTCTACAAGGTACAAGGCAGATGAAGATGCCCAGAATACTGAAGCTGTGATATTATTTTATTATATATCTCTCTCTCTTTCCCAACACCACTCAGAATAGATATTCATAATTAGTCACTGAAAACCTATTTCAAGTAGTGACAGACACTTACTGATTTCTGTGTGTTTAATGTTCTTTGATTTCTTCTTTTTCTTCAACATAAAGACAACTGTATTCTCCTTTGGAAAAAAAGTGATAATCATTCCCTGATTGGTAGGAAGATGAGATATTCAGTGAACTGCTTTTTCACGATATAACACAAGGCAGTGTTATTTTCTTATGCTGGTCAGAAAAGTGATTTTCTTATGGACAGGGCACTTTTTAGACTGACCCATCATGCGTGTAGACAGGACTTTTATAGCTGCATTAAGCTAACCTACATTTTAATGCACAGTCTTCAGTGTGAAATTAATTTTTTTTGCAGTCTCTATTCACACAAGCCTTTTTCTATAACCCTTTTACATAATTTGATATAATTTGAAGTGACTAACAATGACTGATAATTGTAGGGGTAAAATGTGCCCCTAAAGAAAAGAACTTTCATAGGTGAAGGTTAGGATCCTATATCCAGCTGTGTTGGCCAAATTGATATTAGTTTAATAACCTGTAAACTGTGCTAGAAAAATGTAATTGTCCTGCATTACAAGGGTACTCCTTTAACTGCACAGTTTATTCAAATGTATAATCTAAATAATTGAGTACCTATGCATACAATAGAACATTGCTTCATATGCAAACACCATTTAATAGACAGTTATATCCAAACAGATGGATAAAAAAGATGCCTGAATATAATTGGTTTGCTTTTGATTATTCCACAGATACAAATTTACTTAAACAATAAGTCTAGACAAGGTAGGATTTATTGTCAGACAAAATTCAGTTTGGTAAAGTGAAGCTGAGGGATTTATGAGGCACTTAGTGGGACTGTTTTTTAATCTACTTCTCACCTTGCTGTTTAATAAGGGTAATGTGAGAGAAGGAGTAGACTTATATCTTCTGACCCACAATTTAATTATTGCTTTTAAGGGGATAGAAAAACTGCTATCAGTCTGTATCATAAAGTTATGCCATATAGCTATGCATGTGGATACGAATATCTACATAACTGAATTGTAGAAATTTAACAAAAAATTTAAGAGTCAAAAATAGTCATAGGGCAAGTGTACAAGACAGTTGAGTTTCAAAAGCTCTGGCTACCTAGAAACTCACTTGAAAGTGTCAGACTCTGAAACAGGCCCAACTGTGGCATTTTTCCAGGAACTTCCTACTTGCAGAAAGGCCCTACTGAAGTCAACAGTGGTCTGCATGAGCACATGAGAAAGTCTGTGCCATAAGTAGTATTCAAACAGTATTTGAATCTGCACTTACAAATGGACCTCTGGACATCCATCTCTGAAGACCATGACTTCATAAGGCCACGGACCATGCTAAATTCTGTTTACATCTGCTTTACTGTTTCTTAGGCAAAGCCTTAGGAGAATCCTTAGACCAGTGAAATAAGAAGCACCACGTAAAGAGACTGCAGTGAAATTTCTGCCCTACAGTATTCTGCTGTTTCAGAGCTATGCTGAAAATACCCATAGAATTACATACATACATATATGTCTGTATATATAATATATATCTATATTATAAATTGATATCATACATACACTCAACACAGATACCTAATTGATAAGGAAAAATAAAGAGCTTTTGCTTAAGTCTAATCTTCCGAGACACTGAACTTCACTGGTATCAGAAACAGTTGACTATTAATCCCAAAATGATTGGCTACTGTAGTATCTAGAAGTCATCTTGAGCCAGAATTTAGACTGCCTTCACTGGTGCCTAATTTACCCATTACTAATCTAATGTTTTAGTTCAAAGGAGAATGAACAATTCAGACTACTTCACATGTAGGGCTATTACATTCTTGTTCCCTAAAGTGAAAGGAGGGAAGTAATGCCAGTGCCTAAGTTAGGCACCTATGCTATGTGATTTGAATACAGCCTTCAATCACTTACAAATAATTTGCATTTATGGCCATTGTGGTCAAATGTCCAGATGACATTCTGTTAATAATTCCTCTTGTATCTCCTATTGTTTACAATAAAATGAAGTTGATAACAGCCTGTCTCGGTAAATCCATTTTTGACAGTTGGTCTTTCCATTTTTTTCCCCTTTATCCCTTTTCTTTTTAATTCAGAAAAGCTGTAGGTTTGGTTTTCTTTTTTTAATAAACTCTTTCAGCAAATCAAAATAAGGTATTGCCACTGAATGCTGCCAACTTTGTAATAAGATTTAGTAGCTTTCCAGAGAGCTACTTGCAGTTCTAATAATAATTTTCTTTAAGTGTTCTGCTTTAGAAAATGTCTTCTTTGTTACTGAAGTTGCCATATGTACATATGGACGTTTTTTTCTGAAAATATTCCTGGGATTTTATTACCATTAATCTTTTCTGAGGGTGTATATAATTTATCTCACAAGCCATCAGAATTCCCAGAGGGTAAATTACTCTAGAGGTCCCTGTGCCCTCATACTGTATCAAATTGACCTGCTTCTTGTTTGCCATTTTTGTGTACTACATTGCTTATTTAACAAGAAACAGAATGATTGTGATTCTGAGAAGGTCCTTTGATAGTAGTTTTGACACTCTGCCTGAATAATGACCCTCATTATGGAGCCCATGACAGGCTCTGAAAGTACTGATTTATGAATACATCACAGGTTCAGCATTAGAGCTCCCCCTACTCACTCCTGATATAGGACTAGATATAGATAGAGCCTTTTAAAATACAGTGAAGATGAGATAATTGCATGATTATGACCATTCAAATAACCTCTTTTTCTGATTTAACAAAGCACAGTCAGTTAATTTTGATTGTCCCCCAAGTTATTAGAAGCTTTTGACAAAATGTTTGTTAGGAAAATCTATTTCATGTAGGGTTGCCAGCCATGTCTTAAAGGACAGTAAGGCGGAACTTACACATCGTCTTTTTTGCTAGAAATGCTTTTCTATAGCAAACACTCATTAACAGTTGATATGATAATAGACTGTTAGAAGCAAGCTTAGCTAAGAGCTAGAAGTCTATGTCGTTGCTAAAACAAATTACAAGACACTTTGTAAACACATTTTTGTGAGGATTCTTGTTGATTTATTGTTTCCTCCATAGCAGTTATTTAAATAAATGTAGCTAATTTAGTTCGTTTGCTGCACTGTATAATTTTGTTCTTTGTGTGATGGGGTTATATGTAAAAGCCTGAAGGAATCACATCCCCATTAATCTTTTTACAAGTGCAATAAATAAATAAAGAGACATGGTTTAATTTTGCTAGTTAGGAGGTTTTAAAAGGCAGTGGTAGCAAACTGATTTCTTCCTGTTCTCACAGTTCTCCATGTCCTTTTCTTGAAGACATAGTAAATATTCTTACTTAATGAGGCAATAGTTCTTGGTAGGAAAGTATGCACATGGACGACTAAATCTGTCCATGAAGGTATGTATTTGAATCCACACCTAGAAGTGTTTTTCCCCCAAATGCTCATTCTGCAATCTGTTTCTTCCCATCCGCCCTGGAACACGGTAGAATCTCCTCATGGGACATGAAGGCTGTTGCAGTGCTGAGGGCTCTGGTGCTTGCACAGGACATCAGTGACATCAGTATGCCATTGGAAGGACCTTCCCCGAGGCTGAGTGAGTCTTTGCCACCTTAGGTGTAGAGTTATGTATCAACAATCCAGGCAGAGTCAGAGA
Organism: Numenius arquata; assembly: GCF_964106895.1. Taxonomy (NCBI): domain Eukaryota; kingdom Metazoa; phylum Chordata; class Aves; order Charadriiformes; family Scolopacidae; genus Numenius; species Numenius arquata. The sequence continues at coordinate 104,405,682 of NC_133577.1, forward strand.
GAGGTCCACTTGAGGATATGTCTGGGAAGAAGGGGTAGAAGTAGTGCAGCATGGATGTGGCATGTGGCATGTGGCAGATTGACTGGCGAAGGGGGGTGAACTGTCCTCTGTAATCTCAAACCCTCCCTGGGGTCCCCTTTACCATTCATTTGCATATAGGGATGCCAAACCAGAACCTCAAGAGAGGAAGTCATCATTGAATCATAGAATAGCTTGGGTTGGAATGGACATTTAAAGGTCACCTAGTCCATCTCCCCTACAATGAGCAGGGACATCTTCAACCAGATCAGGTTGAGCAGAAACCTGATGTATATCATAGCGTCCAACCTGACCTAGGTGAATAATTTGAGTGTGCTGAATTGAAAATGCAGGCCAGACTAAGACAGCTGCACTGGCATTCTGAGTTAACCCTAAAAATGTAAAGTTTCCATGGTAGTTATTGATGTTTGGATGAGTACAAAAACCACAAACAGGTTCAGGGGCTGACAGGCTTATACGCCTGAACTGGAAATGGATGAGGCTACCTGAATCTGAGCTGAATCTCTGCTCAGCACTTTTCTAAAAGTGCCAAAAATCTGTTAGCTCTGACAATCAGTTTGTTAGAATAAACAGCAATGTAGGAGCAGAATATTATGTAGCGAAACTGTGTCATCTGTGTTAACAACAGTGTCATTGCCATCGTAGAGAACCTGATAAGTCCATAGTAATGTCCTGCTGGGTTTTATTCTTTGTTCACACTGTCCTTTCTATTCGTGAGAAATTCCAGAAAAGGATATTTGCTTGGAAGGTGGTTTTTGTAGTTACTTTCTAATTAAATAAAATTCAATTATGATGCTCATCTGTGTCATTTATGACATTTCAGCTGTAATCAAGAAGATCTAGGTTTTTTATTATTGACTGTCCATTTCAAGGCCATCAAAAGTACAGCTATTTTTAGAAAACTTGGTCTATTTTAAAGCAGCAGCTTAATATATTATTATCTGGTTAGAGTTGTTCCAGAAGTCTAGTGATTAAATATATTAAAATTTGTTTGTGTCTGCTTCATAAAGTAAGTCTGTGCAAATCTTTTTTGAAAACTTTGAATATCCCTTTGAAAGATAGCAAAGATAATTGTTGACTTTGTTGCTTCCCTGCTTGGTAAAGCTCATACAAAGTATTGTAGTTCTATAAAAGTATTTCAGAGCATAACAAAACCTTCTAGACTTTAATAACTATACATGACTGATCTATCCTCTCTGGCAAGGTTAACTGTTTCTCCCAAGGAGTTAAGTGGCATATAAACTATTGTTCACACCATTTGTGCTAACAGCCTAGCATGACCTCAAATAGTGTAGTGGTCATACAAGGTATCCTGTACAATACATTTATCAACAAAGGTAAAAGGACCACAGGGGCAGTGCTGACTTTAAGTGTATTAGGGATCTATAAGGATAAATGCCTAACCTCACTCCACAGCAAAAAGTAATTACTGAACCATTGTTTCTATAGTGTTAATATTTTTTCATGGTTCTTTAGAAATATAAGCTATTTAGTTCTTAGGTTGACATCTGTACTGCATTATATTTTATACAATGCAGCTAGACTAAAGGGTAGAGCAATCATATAACTGTGAGATCATTTTACTTTTACAAGAAATCATCAACAGAAATAAAGCATAGAGAAGGGAACAGATTGAATTCAGTAGTTATTTTTTAATAGATTTAAATGATCTAATTAACAATAGCCTGAGCGGCAGAATTTTAGGGCTTTATTTTAAAATTGCATGCCCCATTTACAGTGTGTATAATCTTGCATACTTATTCACACTTAATTTTTTTTCCATCCATTAGCTCTCGGATGCAACTGACTGCCAGTCCTTGGACTCCCACCCACTTCATAAATGAGTGCCCTACCTGAAAAGAAGGTAACATTCTCCCAAGTAAAGAATGACCACCCTTGTACTTCTTAAAATAAATGAATTCAGGACAGGAAAAAAACAAATTTGTCAAAGTTCTCCATTTGGAAATAGTGTTCCAGAAGCCTGCCTAAGGATAGCCCTGAGATAGGCTTTTATGATTTGCAGGGTATTTGAAAGCAGTAATTATTCTTATAGTCTCGAATAATGAATAATTATCAGAACAATCACTGTCACATGGCAGAGATATTTACAAAGGTCATAGTCCCACACTCCTTACTTCAGGAAAATGTCCACTGAAGCGGATAAAAAAATTACAATAAAAATTAAAAGAGGAACCCGGCTAATAGGAGCTGGAGTCAAATTACTCTATCCTCTTTTAAGTCTCTGGGAAATCAAAGCAACTATTAATAGCTAAGGACTATGGTCAAGGTTTTTCGCTATCCTATTTCCAGGAGGGACTAATACCACATGCTTCACAGGGAGGTTTGAGAAGCTCCTAATGGACAATTACGACATGAGTCTCCAAAGGGAAGTTTTGGTCTCAACAGCAGTTGGTATTTGCACTTCCAGTCATACACGGAGTTTTCTGTTCTTTGCAATGTTTTATCCATTGTAATGCTACTGTGGAGTGTTTTGTTTTTCATAAAGAAAAACATGTTATGTTTGTTCATAAAGAACCTGAATCCAGCACATCTCTAAAAATACCTCATAACACTAAATCCCATGGACTATTTTTGAAAAATAGGCGTTTTATTTATTGCTTTTAAATGCATGGCTTGTCAATTTCACAGAGTTCCCCTCCTACTACTGTTGCTTCATAGATAAATGGACTTGCTCATTTTTCCTCCCATATATACATATATATATGCAAAACATTTCTCCCATGTACCCGTCTTCTTCCTTAGCTGTGAAACCAGGTCTTTTCACTCTCAGCACACCGAATCCCCTCTGTCTTCTCTCAGGACTCTGCATCCTGTGTCAGCTGGCCCCTCCTGGGAATGGGTATGGTGAGAAATTGCAACTCCCCTCAAAAGAAAAAAAAAATAAAATTATTGCTACATATTTCTGGTTGTTTTTTCATGCCAATAAAAACATTTTGCTTTTTACCACATGTATATCATAGCGCTGACATCTGCCCTCAAGGTGAGGTGTCCTTTTGCTGCACTTCTGAGTATATCAAACATTTCAAATTGTTGCCAGTTTCTCTCACTTAAGCAGGAACCTTCCTTTATATGTTTCCTATCTAACTGACAATAATGCAAACTTATGAGGGCCAGATTTTGAGCCAAGCCTCCCATTTTTGAGTCTACCACCTTGGAGGCACAACATAGCTCATTTGGACATCAAACATCTGGAGTGCAGCAGTCATCGTTTACTCTGTTCTTTATGCCAGTATGGCCATGTGCCATTATGAGAAGGACATGAATTTAAACTGTCAGAAGGAGATAGACCCATGCTGGGTTTGTGTTATTTTCCCATAGTGAACCTGGCATTTTCTTCTTTTTTTATTCCAATGACTACTTCCTTTCTAAGAGCTCACGAGAAGTGTTCGCAAAATTAGAAATACATTCTGCATTACACAGTGGAAACAATCTTGTCCAGTATTACAATATATGTAGCTCAAGGCAGACTGGGATTTTGCTTAGATGAGAAGGACCCTCTTAGATAATGCAGTTACCTATATGAAATGGTTTTTTGACCAGCAGCCTACAAAACTATGGGGCAGCAACACGCAGGGCAAAAGTGAAAATCGCAGTGTACAATGGCCATTAATATTATCCAATATCCTTCTTAATGTGGAAGCAAAACAGACCATAAAAATACTCATATGTAGATGATCAAAGACCGTCTACATTATTAATTATCAAAATCTACTGCTAGGATGATGAATATATTAAAAAACTAAGAGAAAATCTTTCTGAATTAAAATATAGTCTTTCTCTCAGGACTACATTGTTAGGCTTTTTTTTAGGCATATCATAAGCTATTCCCTATTCTTCTATGAATTCAAAAGGTACTGAAATTGGACCCTACTTTCAATGGCGTTATATGATCACCATTTCAATTGCTCATGTAAGGTGCTGTCTTTCTTTTGTCTGCCCTCACATTTGAGTAGTGCTTGTAGCCACACAGAAGGTTTGTTTGCTACCCATATGCTAAATTCTAGAATATATTTGCTCAGCACAACAGTTAGCTCCTTAGAATTTCTCTTATTTAGCCTCTTTCTTGGCCTTTTGGTTGCCTCTGGTGCTAACTTTGCTGTTGGCTGTGAAATTGCCTCTAGGGCTGCTGTAGGGTCAGACAGTCTATGGCCTGTTTTGAGTTCATAGATACCATTGATGGAGACCTCTTCCTACCTTAGAGAGAGATGTGATTAAAAAGCCAGGTACTGAACTTTCTAAATTTTTCCAATATGCCTCTGGAACCCCCATAACCAGGTGTTGAAGAAATCCCACAGCATTCATTAAATAGGTGAGGAAAGTCTTTTAAGAATTTTCTGTTCCTGCACCAAACATAAATATCTTCAAAAGATTCTTTAGAAACAGATTACACAATACTGTTTTTATCATTTATTCTCCACATAACTTTTCCCCATGTACACATTATTGTTATTGACAGCAATTCTAAAGCCCTTTAAAAAAAGAAATTAAATAGTGAATCAATAAAGATTAGCTATTTACTGTAGATTATTACTTTATCATTCCCATAATTACAATAATGGTTGCTGATGGAAATTCTATTTATGTGAATCATTTTATACTTGTTATTTATTATTATTAATGTTACCATTATTATCTTCTTACCCTTCAGTTCACAAGATGTATCTTCTCAGTGAATTTTAATTTCAATATCTTGCTATTATACTGTACATAATCCTATCAAAGACTGTCCTTCATGCAACATTTTCAGTGATATATTATCACAGAGACCATTAATGAATGAGCTTCATATCTTACTAATACTGTTTTAGATACTATTTTTATTAATTTTCTAAGCTGTAATTCTTCATACAGCACCTATGTCTGTCTTCTATTAAAGTTGTGGTTTTGACTTTAACATGAGGATTTCAAAGGGAGGCATTAACTTTGTCTTTAAAAATACATTTCAGTTCATAGATTCTAAATGACGATATAATGTCTGTGCTTTGTTCTTTCAGACTTTTCTATAAATTCGTTTTCATATTTTTGCCTAGTTTTTGCAAAGTTTCCTGTTAATAAACAAAATTTATTTTTTACAAATGTTGTCTCTTATGGTGTGCCATAAGGATGGAAAAAAACATATAATCAAAGCAATTGCAGTTTTTCTTCTGAGATATGAATTATTGTAATGTAAGAAAGATAAATATTTATCAGTTTCTAAGCATATGTTAGAAGTGAAAACAGTAACTTAACACTGCATACTGTAAGTTTCTATTAACTAATTTTTCAGTTAAATGCCAAATTTATTTATAAGGGCCTGCTATTATGACCAATTTGCTCATTTTGCCATTTCTTTTCTTTATTCTTATGGTTTGCTCTTCAGATTACTGGAAGAAATGCCATTACATATCCTGTGTATGATATCCAGCTTTTCAGATATTTTAAATATGATATCTTCAGTGCACTGTACTCTCAAAGCAGAAAAATGGCATTAGTTTAGAATCTCAATTTAAGGGCAAAACATCCTTACTGGCATTTTCAGTACTGATTTGGCTCGTACTGTTGTTTAATCTTATTGCTTATATTAAAGCATTGTAATGATATAGAATTAGTGGCCAATATTAAAAGGTGTTTAAGGTTGCAGTATGTATAGAAAATGTAAATAAGTCTTACAGATTTTCTGAGGATTATTAAATATACATGTACTCTGCAGTTTAGATTAATGGCTGAGGAATGATGCATCGTTACGGTAACATAAACCTATGATATATTTAGCATATAGGGTGCCATCCTGCATAAACAAAACATAGCCCTGGAAAGATATACATCATTAATCTTTGTATTGAATGTTTATATTTACCTAATTTTTAAGTGAAACAAACTGCTTCCATAAAATTCAGAATCTATGACCAAACAGTAGGTTGCTTGTGTGACATACTACAGATAATTGTCTAAAAGTTAATTTGCACAACAATGTATAAAGGTGAAAAATCTAGAAATATACATCACTAAAAGGATTGTGTATAAGTTATTTTACCAAAGCTTTCTTAACTTCTGTGAAAAGAATCTGAATACATATGACCATCTACAATTCTTTGCCTGTTATAGCAAACTCATAGTTATATGAGATTCATTTTTTAACATTTGACTTTTTCCAAGGGGCAATTCTAGAACCTCACAGGTTTAAATGTTTCTATTGATTTTTATGTCTGGATTTATTGTGCACATATAAACCTCACAGTAGAGCAGCTCATCTGATATCTTAGGCAAAGCAATGTGATTTACAAAAGCCAGAGGATTTTAGTTTATCTAACATATAAAAGGGAAGGTGTACACTGATGGACCAGTTCATCATGGTGCTTAAGCACATGCCTAAATGTAAGCATAAACAGCAACACGTTTAAAGCACATCAAGTGCTTGAGTCCTGGATGAACCGAGGCTTTAATTTGGCTTACATTATTATGGAATCCATTTTTTTAACTATTAGTTTTCAGTATTTACCATTTGGCTAGGCATTTCTAATGGATTTTTTCTCCTTGCGGTATATGTAGCTGTAGTCTTTGTGCCTTGGTATGACTGATTTAACTGAGGCTTGTAATGCTGATGAGATAGGGGCATTGCATCTTCATTAAGACAGTGACTTGGCAAAGCATTGAAATCTGTGCTTTACTTCAGGAAACTGTAGAAAATCAACTCTATAGAAGTTAACAGGGTTAAACATTCTTAAAGTTAAGCATATGCTTACATGTTTTGCTGGACTGGGGCCAAGGGTACCAGTTCAGCAAAACATTTAAGTGCATGCTAACATCCCTTTGATGTTAATGGGATTTAAGCTTGAAGATTTACATATATGCTACAGTGATTTGCTGAATAAAGATACAGTGGTGACTTGAGGCCTCAAACTGAAACATTCAATGTGGACCCATCTCCTGGTGATTTCCAGCAGATGTGGGGGAATCTGAGTCCCTAGAGAAGTCTGGGAACTTCAGATTTTATTTCTTTGTTTATGAGTACCTGATCACTGAGATTGTGGGTTGAGAAACATAAGACTGCCTGGCCCACTGGAAAGAAACCTGATTGTGTGTCCTGGAGAGCAGGAGATGGTAGCTATCATGGCTGGGCTGCAGCTCTGGCTCCGTGGCAGCTGGCAGGAGGATGCTGGCTCCATTACCCAGGCTGCGACCTGCAGGACTGCGCTCCATGTGCTGGGTGGGAACCAAGGATCTGATTTCATGTGCAAACAGGCAGTATCATTCCAGATCCGATACACAATCCCTGTCTTTGCTGTCTAGAAGTTAGGTGTCTAATCTAATCATCTGGTTTTCCTCTCTGGTCATTGGGGGTTCATCCTGTCCTAAAACAGTTGTCAAAGTGAGTAGAATCGATCTCCCTCTGGAGGTACCTCCTTCCCTCGATGGACTGCAAAGAGAGCCTAAATTAGACACATGCATTTTAGACAGCTAAATTCAGTTGACGTAAATCGTACCGTCAGTAACTAACCTTATCTCTGGAATCCAATTTGAGTGCTGTACCTTTTTTTTTTTTCTTCAGGATACCATTAAAACTACATTTGAGTGTCCACAAGGAGCTTTGTAACAAACATTACAGAGATTATCATCTATTCTGAATATACAGTGCTCATACACTCTGAATATACAGTAGTTACAGTATCTGAAACATGTTTCTATTGGGGTCCCACATGAACAATTACCCTGGACAATATTTACTAAATATGTCATTTTTCAGCAAAAGACTTGTTCTTTTTTCTTCTCTTTTTATTTTTTTTAAGAAATCTTGGAGTGTTGATCTGAGAAAAATGGCAGCTTTCTTTTCTGTGCTTATGGAGTAAAATTATATCTGTCAGAGATGAAAATACCATAATTATGTCTTCTTATAATTTATTCATTGCTTTATGGATCTAAAGCCTTCCAAGGAATGCCACAAATCCACAGAAAATTCTTGAATGCAGTATTTAGCAACTTGATTTCTGATATAGTTGACAGATTCAGATAAACACTTTCAGTCAGTGAACTCATAGGTGGGATTTGCTCCCCCTTCCACGAGTGATGGCGGGCTTTTCTGATAGTGGGAAACAGATTTAAATTGCAACAGCAGCTGAACAGTCACTATAAATTTGGGGAAGTTTTGCCACTTGAACAGTGGCAATAGTCTGAAATGTGAACACCCAGTATGGCAGTATATTAATATTAGTATTAGTATCGCCTTTGGCAATATCTTTACTGTATCTGACCTCAGGGTACTCCCAAGACACTCCCAAATATTCATGTCTCCCTTAACATGCATTAGTTTTTCTTTCACTGCCCTTCTTTCAACCTTTATTTCTTGCACAAACATTGTTTGGTGGGGGGAATTAATGAAGACTGACGTTTTAGCATTAAACCATTGCTGAGATTCTTCCTGTCACTTCTTTAATTCATAGTGTAGGAGTTTGCTTACTTCTGATTGTGCATGTTTTGCAATTTCCATAATGTGCTTTCTTAACTGTTAAACTCTCTCTTCCATGAGGAAAACAGAGGAAGTAACGGATCCCTTACACCATGCCAAAAAAGAGGATTGGCATTTCATAGGTGTGTTAGCCTATAGTCAAAATTATTTTAAGAGATACCTGCTTTCAATATATTTTCAATTTAGAGATAGAGCTTGCTGAGCCTGAGAAGTTAACTGAAAACGCTATGCCCCTTAGGAAAGAGATACACACACACACAGAGGATACAGCCAGTTTTCAGTTTGCAGAGCACAGTGATAGAGTAGCAGAAGAAACACCATAGCTCCCATTGAAACCCTGGCCTGAGAGACATACAGTGACTTAGCATGCGATAAGGGGAAGGGTATAGCTGTTATTTAAATGAAGATCACAAGATAACTTGGCACCATGGAATCGTAATGGTGATATGGAACAGAGGTTCCTCAGGCTCAAGGGCTCTGCGGCTTCTGTTCTGTTGTTTCCTGCCTGAACACCAAAGGACCAAATATCCCTTTACAGCTTGATCCTGCTCCTATTGAAAGGCAGCAAACTCCCTGTTGCCTGGATCTTTATAACCAAAACCCTTTTATGTATCTGAGAGAACAGTGTCCTCCGTGTCAGTTCTGTTCAACTCCACCAACGTGTTTTGTAACTTCAACTCTTCGCCTTCGCGTTTGGTGCTGCGTGAAATTCAATTGTGCCAGGTGTTTCAGCAGTGCTTTACTGATGTGGTCTTCCCCTTGAAATTAATGTCTTTATAATCACACACATTTATAGATTAAAGAGGCATTTGATGAAGTACAATGGACTAGGTTCACTTCTGGCTTTAATGTCATATTCTTACCTTAAGTACAAATATTTTATGTTGTCTTTCCTTATGTCAGTGGTTTTTAATGTCCCCGTAAAATGACTTGTTCTATGAGTTGCAAACTCATATTTGTTTTCAGTTAACTCTACTTGTATATCCCTCAGGAGCAGAATTACAGTCATGGAAGCTGATGGAGTGAATTTGGTGGTTTATAAGTAGGAAATACTTAGATTTTGGGGCATGTGCAGCCTTTCATGTACAAAGTTCTCATTTTAATATACCTCGGGCTACTGGCTTTACGATTTAGAGTTAATTAGGATTCTGATTTGGGTTGAAAATTCCAATACCTATATGCTTTTATACATGCATTTCAGATCATGCTGGCTAAAGCAAATAACTGTGACTGTAGTCAATAAATGAATGTATACCACAGGGAGCAGCCCTTCCCCCCGCCCTCCTTTGACAACCTGTAAGAAAATCCTACTGTGTTCCCAGTTCACAGCAATATCATTCTGACATCACTTTGTGATAGCTAGAAGATTTCCTTGCCTATCATTTAACAAAATCCCAATACCATTTCCTTACTTTTAACAAAGTCTCAAAATCCCTAATGTATCCCATATTTGCTCTGCCTGCATTTCGTGCTCAAATTGAACTCTTTAGATAACTGAGTTCTAATCTGCACATGTATATGCGACTTTTATTAGCATCAGTCAGCACCGCATAAGTGTGTGGAAGGGGAAATGAGGTAACTTCCAAAATACTAATACTGGAAAGAAACTAATAAACCATACAAGTCAGGAATTTAGTGTAAGAACTACTTGGTAGTTTTCTTAGATATTGGGATTTATAATAATGCTAGTATATATCCAAAAAAAGGGTAATTTCATGATATTCGACTATGGTTTTTAAAATGCTGATCTTTTAAATAGCTTTTTATTTTCCCTTTGTTGACTTGCTCCCCACAAAGAAAAAGCTTTCATATAGCCTCTTCTCTATTAGTTTTGTCATTTTTATTTTTTAAAGAATCAATGTCTTTTCAGTATGTAATCTATGTGGCAAAAAAATCTCGACTAGCTTCAAAAGTCAATCTCAGAACTTCTCAGTAGAGTAGGTAAACTTAATTTTGAAGCTGGTCGTGAGACGTCCAGAGCTTGGACTGGGTTGGGGCCGTGCAGTTTGAACATGTTACAGCAGGGACAGAGTTAAGATGCGAATCCAGAGCCAGGACACATCCTGGAGAGCTCCCTATGCTGTTCATACAGCTGCAGAAGGAACGGGAAAGGCAGGAAAAGCAATGTTTGCTGCTAGGAAAGACTATGCTATGCAAGCCCTTGTCATCTCTCAGATTCCTTTCCCCATGGAGGTGACAGCTAGAGAGGCTTCACAGTCAAGCAAAGAAGATAACAGAGCTTTAGTTATTTTTGTAGTACAAGAACCTTGCTGCCATAAGTAACTGTATACTTGCTTATTCCTAGAACCAAGCCTTGAAAAAACTCATGATGACAATCAGGATTTATGACGGCAGAGAATTTGCACTGGCAGGAGATTATATCTGGCACAGTATACAGTAAACATATACACTTTTGATCATGACAAAATATTTTTGCTTAAGTTCTTCATTGATAGTAACAGTATAGCTGTCCAAAAGAGGTGATATAACTGTTGCCATAAAGCAAGAGAAAACATATTTTGCAAAGGAAAAAATGGGACATGACAGGGTTAATTGGGAATGCTGAAATTTTAAAAACCAAATAAGGATGTTTAGGACTTCACACCTTTATGCAGTCATTTTCAGCTATGCAAATATGGATAAAAACAGCTACTATGGAAACTTTTTATGAGGTTCTGCCTTACCACAGGATAAGAAGTCCACTTTGGTATTTAAGATGATAGAAAATCAGTAAAATTCTGTTCAGTTTATCGCAGTTTATGTTTGTTGATAATTGTTTATTACCAGTATGATGGCAGTATGTAAATTATTCTGCCAAGATTAGGCTCCTACTGTGATACATTCCATACAGAGACTTAGGAAGAGCCAGTCCATGTCCTACAAAGATACCTGCTCAGACTGTGAACTCTTAAAAATGGAATGACTCTAATGAGTAAACTAAATGTAGGCGTACGTTTCTGTGAAATTATGGATTTAATAAACAAGAGAGACAAAATACAGAAAAAATAGCAAAAGAAAAGAAGGGGATTGCCCAAGGTCACCTGTTTGATTAGTAGCAGACATAGCAATAGAATTTAATAGAGAATCCATTTCTATGTCCCATAGTATGCCTCCAAAGTCCAATAAAATAGATACACACTAATTCTATAACACCTGAACCGGAGCCACCTCCTATCCAGATGCTAGCTTGGTGTATTAGTAAGTGAGTACCTTTATGAAACCAAGAGAGCTGTATCTGCTTCTTTCATACCTCACTATGGCTAGAAGTGTGTTGAGACAAGGGTGAGAGACAGAAGCAAAAGGAAACAAAATATATTGAACAAGTTTAAGTTCCTTTTGAAAGTCAATTTAGTTTAAATTAAAAGTACTTTTGAAATAATTTGCTCTTTAATGGTAGAGAAAAACTACAATAAACCCCAAAGTAATAATGGTTAAAGCCAGAGCTTGAACTTAGAAAGGAAAGGGAGCACAGCTAACATTTAAAGCACAGTCTGCAGTCCAGGATTCTATACCCATCTTTGCCACTGATGTATTGTGTGTTGGCAAGCACATAATTTACTCCATGTGAGGTAAGTGTTATTCTATGCATTAAAAAAAAAATAAATAATCAAGGCATATAGAAGTTGAGCACATTTCAAAAAGCTGTTTCTAAGTCAGGTTGCCTCCATTTTTGACTGTGTATCTTGAACTACCTGTTGTTCAATATTCAGAATTCTGCTCTTCCAGCAGTGCCTTCTGAAGATTAACCCTTAACTTTAATGTGCCTCCATTTACTTAAAACTGACTTGCAAAAGACGCTGCAAGTCTACACTGCCAAGGTCCGGATTCTGGATCTCTTGCTTTGAGTAGTCTTTCCATTCTCCAAATATGTTTGAAAGAAAAGATGAAAAAAAGATGGAAATCAAAAAAGCCTCTGGTTTTTGGGCCTAACAAGTAGTCAAATAATTGCATGCAAAAATGGTTTGCCTGCCCACCAACGAGTGATTAATACAGCGTATACCATGGGCCAAATGGTTTTTGCAATGCTCTCGCTGGAAGAGTTAGTGACTGTCTCTCAATATTTAAAACCTTGTCCCTTTTAGTTTATGTGTGTATGACAGTAAGGAGAGGATTCACAGAGATGTGTAAAATGGGTCAGATGAACTGTACTCTAAAGCACTTGTTCCTTTCCATTAACTACAAAGAAATCCTGAGGTTGGTTACTCAGATATGGACATTAGCCCTCCATATCTTTAAAATTAAGGGAAACACCACCACAAAGGACAGGGTCATTTATAGCTTCAGAGCAATACAAATCCTTATATTCTTATCTAAGCCTGCTAAGAATACTCTCAAAACTCACTCAAATTCCATTTCTATTTTTATTTTCATTTTCATTTTCACTTTCATTTATTTTTATTGCATCATATGTAACAAGGCTGGGAGTCCTGGGGCAGGGCCTGAGCCAGAAACAGTGGACAGGTTGGGAGGCTGTCCCAGAGAGGCCAGGAAGCCCCTGCAGGGTCTGGCCATGCTGGTGGCTGCACCATGGAGACACCCAGGTGGAGAAACTTGGTCAGCTTCACCCAGCCTAGATTTCAGTAGCAACCAGCCACCAAAACTGCTGAAGGGGGCTGGTGTCACCGGGACAGGAGGCCTGGAGCTCACAGTGTAAGTGGTGGCATGTTCAGATACTACGCTTTATTGAACATATCAATTTGATACTACAGCAACACCAAATTTACTTGCATTCATGAGAAAATGTATGGGCAGTCACCTCCACTGCAGTAGACCCTCCATTACCTGGAGCTTTCCCACGTACTGCAGGATGTGAAGGATCTCACCAGCGGTCTGCTGGAGACTGCTCTCTCACCAGGGAGGCGGAACAGGCACTTTTAAACACATTGGTTCTTGCCCGGAGGATTAACGGAGACATATATGCAAGGTGGTTTAAGCCAACAATGGGCTGTGAGTCAGAGACCGTGTGGAGCAGACATCTAGCTCCTTCTGTCACCGCTGGGAAGATGGGCAAAGTGCACTGCTCAGGGCAGGGATGCTTCAAACTGACACTGCTAATCCAGCAAAGATCAACTCCTAGAGCCCTAAATCTAATCCACTGCTGTCGCACACAGCTGGGTCTTGTAATTCCTCCCACAATTGTATCAAACTGAGAAATCCCTAAGATTTCCTGCCTCTGTGGCTCCTACTAGGATTCATGTCTCTGGTAATGAGAAAAGTTCAGTTCTCCAGCCTAAATGTGTTGTTGACCAGTTTATACCTAATTCTTTCAGTAATACTGATTAAATACAGTTAGCTGGGTTCATAGTACCATGCGTAGATATACACTAGTCCTTGATCATCTTGTTTAAACATGATTCTCAACTATTAAACCAAGTTAACTCTAATAGGCCTAATTTTGTGCTGATTTATGCTACACAAAGCACCCTTAGGATACCATGGGGATGTAATTTTTGTCATGACATGCATCAGGAAGGTCAAACTCTCTGGATTTGGTTAGCTTGCTGAAACATGGTAAGCAGCTATCCTTGTTTTTTTTCCTTTTTCTGAAAAGCTTTCAGCTGTCCCTACTGGCAGACTTTAAAAGGTCAACAGCCCTGCTAATATTGTCTCACACATCAAGCAAGTGATTATAATTATTTTGATACCATCAATAAGAGTACTTTAACTAACTGTACTCCTTTAATGAATTGCATATGTTTGGAATATCAGTGCCTTACAGATGAAATATCAGCTTTAATAACGTAAACACAACATTTTAGTGAAGTGTTGTTAAATTAAATATTAAAATTCTGCAAAAACAAAAAACCCCAAACAAAACATGAATTTACAGCCCAGATAATGAGTGCAACATATACTCCTGCCTTTGGGAGAAACTTGACAGCTTTACAGGAAGTTGCATGGGATGCAACTGTCATATTTTATCATTTTATAATTTTTATAGAATAATATCGGAGTAATGTATTTTAATATATAAATTTCAGGGATAAATGATCTGGGTAACGCAAACTGTTTGCTAGACATGACTAAATTTTTTCACAAGAAATTTTATTTTTTCAAAAAAAGTGCAATTTTTCTCCAAGTAAATTTAATAAACAAGCCATTTTTTCCATAGTATTTTTAATAGGTAATTTACTAGAAATGTTATTAAGATCAATTGGATTCAATTGATCAATTAAGATCACTTGGATTCTGTGCTAGACATCTAATTGTCTTTGTGGACATGGACAGAACAACAGTGGCAGAATCAGGACTTTTGTTGGAAATAGAATTTGCCTGTAATTTTATAGATTCTGCTGTAATTTTATAGAGAGAAACGAGCAGAGATGAGTTCTAGTAAGTTTTTAATTTCTTGTGTCTGTGAACAACATCTGGCCTATGGACCTAACTGTTCCAGATGTACAAGAAATTCAGCTCCTTTTAGGAGCTGGGCTTCATCCTTCCAAAAGGCCCTGGTATTTCACCACTTAGGCATGGTTTATTCTAAAAGTACAGGACATGCAGGGTAGAAACCTCATCATCTACAGGACTTCTTTGGAATATTTTTTGTTAATAACGTATTTTGCATAATGACATAAAGAATGAGGAGGAAGGATGCCAGTCTAAGCTGATATGTTCCTCCAGTGCAAAAACCATTGTGTCCCTTCTAATTGCTTAGAAGCAGAACTGTACTACTGTTTTCTGCAACTACAAGGAAATGTGTGAGACTTCAGTAGCTTTTAGGGATTCGAAGTAAACTGATACTATACTTTTTTTTTTCTCCCCTCAGCATAAAACTATGCTTAATTAGCTAAACCTTGTTTACTTTAAAATGAATTTCACTAAGGTACCTGCACTGAAGATATTTTACAAGCTGATCTACTGATGTGAGCAGTCAAATTTTCAAGGACATTTGCAAAACCATACAGTTGTGTCTACACAATTTTGCATCTGCTTTTCTGGGTATTATCGATTCCATGAGTAATTAACAGGCCTTTGAAAGGCCACATGATGATGTTCAACCACACAGGAGGTAGAAGAATCCATACCAGATATGACTGAGTAATTTCTGTTGGAAGTAAGATCAGAACTGGGTGGTTAACAGATGCTAATATACGAGGTGAAGACTTACAGATATCTTACAATGTGTATATACAGATATACACATTGCCTGTAATTCAGGAATTATCTTGAGATGGATTATTATATAAAATGCATTGTTTGAATATATGAGATCTTATTTGAAGCCCATTACAGTCAATAGAAAGAGTTGGCTTTTGTTCAAGCTTTTAAACTGGAGAAAAGTCTGTGGGAACTCAGAACAGCTGCAAATTCACATTGACCCACTGTCATATTATCACAGAGTTATTTAACTGATAATAGCCTTTTCCATTAAACAATTTCTTTGAAGAAACAATGGCTTGTTTTATTGTGATCTTTTCTCCCTGTATATAATTATTGTTAACAAAATGTTTCTTTTATACTAAGGCCTGTATGGAAAACTGCTTTTCATAAACTGCTATCCGTTATGCATTTGAAAGTCCATTGAGTAGATGATGTTTAGAGTCTTTGATCAAGGAATTGAGCTCATCTCCTTTAAATTGACAAAAATTAGCCAATTAATTTCATGTCATGTCCCCAGCAGTAGCTGCTTACATCATGTTTTTATATGGAGCAGAGTGTTCCCAATAAGTTGTCACAGGAGTATGAGCACATTTGTCACCAAGTGAGAGCTCAGTATCCACAACCAAAACCTGAGTGTGGCTAACAGATATTAAAGCAACTAAATGAAAAGCCTTGTGTTAAAGTTTACATCTTCTTTAAGTTACCATTGCAGTCATGTTCACAAGTTGATAAAAGGGAAGTATAATTGGCGCACAATTCTCAAATCCTAAAAGAGTAGAAAGACATGGTTTGTTTATCACGAAAGACTGCTATTCCAACTACTAATCTTTCTGTCCTAGGAAGTGTCTTATTCTCTTTTCTGTGTTGGAAAGCTGCCTAACAAATGTATTTTCCAAGACAATGAAGGAAGCAGACCTCTATTCTTTCTTATCAATTTAATCTCTTTCATTCAGCTGTCCTCTTGTAGGCTAGGTCTCTTTCCACATGAATTACTAAGTGACAAGTTACTTTTGCTTTTTCCTTTGTTTTTTTCCCACACCAGAATCCTAAAATGCAATAAAAAGGATTATTGGTACACACATTCATTTTAACCATAAAAATACATAAAAGAGACAAAATGTTCAGTGCTCTATTATTGTAAAACTTGCATAGATTGTTATTGCAATCATAATTATTCCCAGCATTTTATCGTTCAATATTTTCACGTTCCTCTAATTACAAAATTACTCAGAGAAGAGTACAGAGAAACCTGGTTCCTGTGGGTTTCTCTGTAACAAATTCACTTCTTAGCCCTGATTAAGTTAGAAATAATTTAAGATTTTGTCACTGAGCTGAATTAATTACAAATCATATATCTTTTTCTGCCTCAGTTTCCCCCTTTGTAAGGTACCCATTGTTTTGTAAAACTCATTTTTTTAAACCACAATCTTGATGCAGGAAAAAGTTTTTGATGTTAAAACACTGTCCAGATAAATCAACTTGGTAACAAAAAAAAAAATTACCGTCTAGCTACTGAAAATAAAATGTGGATAAGAACTCTTAATTCTACCTGTTTAACAACCTTACTCTTTCCATCATCAGGAAATGTGAGAAAGAAAAATTGGAAAAAAAAAAGACCACTAAAAGCAACAAACATTATCATTAGCATAAAAAGACATAACACTAAAATCCTATGACACGAGAAATAATTTAATGATTTTCATAAAACAAAGCATTCTTTCCCTCTCCCCCACACCAGCCCCAAAACAAAATCCTGATTAAACAGAACTCAAAACTTCCCTTCTGTGGCAGTGGAAGCCTTTTTTTTTTTCTTATTTTAATCCAGAAATGACCTGGAGTTGAAAAAGGCATACCTCCCTCTAACTATAGACACAAAGGCTCAGAACAGACAGCAATCTTGACATTTTTAGTTAGAAATCTTTCCCTGAAAAAAAAACCCAAACCACTTTAATGCCTACAGAGCGCAGGATAAGTCAGCTTCCTGCATTCATGGCCATGTGTTAAGATGACATTTTGTCTGCTAGACAGTGTGATATCCCTGCAGAGGCTCGAGTGCCAAGAAGTGACTGTCCACATGCACTACTCTTCCTGCAGAGATGTTTACCTCTGTTATCGTCAGTCCTGGCAGAGACCGCTGGCCTTTCACACCGGCAAGTGCCTCTTGCTCTGTGCCTAGGAAAACGGTTGAGGAGAAATGGGGTAGGAGTGGGCTCCTGTAGTGGTCGTGTTGTGACGTGAACCACATTGTCAGTTGTTACGAATTTGTCTCATCTAAGTTGCTACCCACAGAAAAGGTCAACTGAACAAAGAGAGGCCAATGAACTGCGTACATCCCATGTAAATTCTTTTTGTTCCAGATTTCACCCAGATATAGATGGACATGGGACTGCCTGGTAAGCAGCATGGTGTTCACCACAGTGATCTTCATTGCCTGAGAACCAACCAACTAAAAGAAAGAAATAATGATGCCAAACAGTTGCAGTCCTAGAAGGGAGAGTGGGACTTCTGGATGAGGAGGGAGCCCAGGCTGTATCCATCATGGATAATATCAAGGAGCAAAGAGATGCTCCCTTTCCCTTCCCTGCCCTGTGGTAAAATCTTGCTTGCAGAATAGTCTTTCCCTTGGTGCAAGGTAAAAGAGCTTTGCCCTATGCATACTGGTTACAAAACAAAAAAGTTTTGATTGAGATGAGAATAAAGAAAAAGTGAAATAGCATAGAATTGTATTCAGTCTTCTAGTAAATGCATGAGCACAGGGCGAGTTACTATCAGCCTCAACCAGACCCTGGGCTCTCCATTTCACTGAATTCTGTTAGCTAACACCAGAAAGCATACAAGGTTCCTATTTACATAAATTAGCTAGCATTTTGTTGTCAGAAAAGATGAGTAAGGCTTTATGGAAGCTTCCCAGCCCATAATTCTGTTTTCATTTTGCATCAAAACTTTTCAACAATTTTGGGGAAAAAAAAAAGTTAAAGAAAGAGAAGTAATTTACTCTCGCTTGCCATTTGCTTGCATCAAAACTCTGGGGCATTTGCCTGCCTTTTGATTCAGCTGTTCCCTTGGCATGGGAATGCACTTGAACAAATAGGAAATATAATGAGAAACATACTTCCTCATGGTATTTCCAATTGGAAATAGCACAAGGAAAAAATGCTTTATCACTTTATTCCCAAACAGAAATAATCTAAGAAAGCTTGTTCCTCACAACATTCCCTGTTTGCTTAAATAGGTGGACACATGTCCGGGGAGCCTTTTTGGTGGGCTTCACTTGGGTGGGAAGTGATTCAACAGCCCTGGTAGTTCACTGCTCCTCTGGAGAAGTAGTTGGTACACCGGAGAAACAACCTGAATTCACATCTAGATAAATCATACAAAGTGAAATAAACCTCATGACCCAAGGTCTCAGGGGGGCCTAGTTCAGAAAATTGTCACGATGCCAGCAGAGAGAGTGTATTAGAGGCTAGAATTGAAGAGTCAGAAAGGCAGATTTCCCACAGCCAGTGTGTCTAAAGCTATCAGTATTGCTGAAAATCAGGGTTGATTCTCTTCTCACACAAGCTTTATTCAGTGTAAGTATTGATCCACTTGGTATAAGAGAAAAGCAACAGGCTTGTAGTACCTTAAGGAAAGGAAATTTCTCAAATATACATTCAAGGTATGTACCAATATAAACCAGTGAGAAAAATCATATCAACTGTATTCATTATTGGAATTAAATTGATGAAAACAGCTTGAGAGGCACTCTAGTTTGGGAAACAACCATCCCATTGACTTTGCAAAGGAGCAATTTTTGTTATACTACCAATATTGGGGAACTGGTTTAGGATATACATTTTTCAAAAAACTGAAATATTGATTGGCTTTATTTGTATCCATTTGCCTTTCTCTTGTCACTGCTTCAGCAGAGTCCAGACAAAAAGCACCTGGCAGTAAATTTTTGAGAGGTATTTGCACACATTCTGCTGGGCAAATCCGTTAAGTCTGTTTCCAGTGTTATCACAATGATTAAGATTGGTTTGTTCCCACCACTAGTTTGAACCCCAACTTTCACCATCTCCCAATTGTCCTGGGTCATAGCAGAAATTAGGGAAATGCAGAGAAAGTTGCAGGTTTCTGTCTTGTTTGATTGGCCCTGATAGAATTTAAAGCAGCTCCAAAACCACTCTAACTACCTCCACTGCCCCAGTGCAAAAGCAGTGGTTAGCCTCTATCAGACCTGCAGGACATTGTCCTGGTAACATATCCTTTCCCTATGTCACAAGTTTTGTCTTTGTAACCTTAGAAAAATGGGATATTTTTTTATTAAATGATTTATTGCATCATTTAATCTTCGTAATGCTGTGATCCAAACCTATGTTTCCCAAACTCTTTACATGTGTCTTAATTATTACCTTCTAACTTCAGACATATTAAGTTGTCCTTTAACTCAGAAATTTCTAAAAATCACATAAGGTTTCTTGGACCCAACTTTTAAAACTAAACAACACCAAGTTACTGTGAAATCAAGGATGCCCCAAATCTCCTAGTGAAATCTCCAAAACATCACCCTTCAATATTAAAAATACATAGAAAGAGTGTTTTATATTAAAAGCATGTGACAAAACTATTTATTTAAACTTACTCATGGATTTAATGAATTTTGCAGCACTTATTTTGACCAAGAAATATGGGACAATAAGCTGGGGGAATTACCTCCATGATATTAAATGTGCTCGTTTGTCAAGCTTTCTGATAAATAGTGCACATAATTTTATAGAAAGAATGAAATTAGAAATTGCCTGTTTAATTTCTTTCTTTTGTGTGAATACGTACACGAACCCCACAAAAATGTAAGCTGTAAGCTTCCCACCTTATGTTTACAAAACTGGTTTGCATTCCATTGCATTGTCTATTTAAATATGGCCGGGGAGGCAAAATGCAGCAGGTGCTCTGAGTGGAAACTCCATGACCAGCAGTGTCTGCTCTGCTATAGCTGATTTGTATCATCAGATGATTCCAAAGGGGCTATAAAGTGTGGGTGGTTGGCCAGTGAAGGATTTTTTGTTACAGAATCACTTTGCTGGAATGAGTTTGCACCAGTAGCTCCTGCATCACCTTGTATTTCATCACTACACTGGAGTAATAGAAAGAAAAGGGCACTTCAGGGTTGCTTTAGGGCAGAGAGCTTTGGCAAAGCAGAAAGAGGAGTGAAATAAATGAAACTCGTATCTGCTCTGACCAGTTCTTGTAAATGTAAGATCCCTGGGGATATGTGTCAGTAGTATGTTAAGGGCTGTCCCTGCAAACCTTTGGCACCAGGCAAGATGCCTTTGAGTCTGGAGCCCCGGAAGCCCCGTTCAGACGTAACAGGAAAGAAAGGTTGAGTGATTCTTTATCTTACGTTACTAATGGGGTCTCACCTTTCAAGCATCTTGGATGCACTTTGTTAACGAAATTTGCAGAAAAACTCCTAGAGAAACGGTTTACATACATAAAGCTCAGTCTCTCAATATCCTGTGTTTGCAAACTATGCAAACAAAAAGTTTCCTAAAGAATAGCTCTCTTGTAACATGCACTGCGAGTATTCACCAAGCTCCTTAAACAGTCTCAGCAGCCCCACCAGCAGGATGCCCAACCCTGCTGAATGGTCTTCCAGAGCAAACAGATGTTTTAAGCTTCTCAGATTTATTAGGTTTTGAAAAGCTTATTAGAAGAAGCTAAATAAATGTTAAATTTTTACAATCTAGTATGTAATCATATACAAGTGCATTACAATAAACGTGTCCCCCTCCACACCCGGTTTCATCACTGGAATGGAAATTATGATGTTAGCACTTAGGGGAGAGAGTTGCATCTGCATGCACCAAGAGGAAGAGTTCACATAATGGTTTGTAAGGCATATCAAATTTATTCTGTGAGGTAGATAAAGGTCTTTTAAAGGTCTTACTCCACTTGTGGAATGAATTTCTTATCATGTATAAATTCTGTGTAAAACATTTCTTTTTCCAGGATGTGGTTTGTTTTCTGAGAGGGGAGAGAGAAGCTAAATATTTCCACTCCTGTATAATAGAAAATCCTCTGATTTCAACAAGATCACACCCGGAGTGGTTAGTTAATATTGGAAACATAAAAAGGTACACAGTTCTGAAAGATTATTTCATTCCAGCAAAGCGTTTCTAACCAGAAACTGAGTGAATAATTTTGCAATAAAAGAATAGCCAAAAAATAATGGCAATTTTTAGAGGAAACTAAGTGTAATTTTGGGAAGTAAACTTGAAGTAAATATTAAAATGTTATAAATCATATTTTTAAAAAACATTCAGAAGCTGTTTTGTATTTGTTCGGAATCACATTTCCTTTGCTGAAGAATTAAATACTTTGAATTATGTTTCATATAAGAAACTTATGGAACACAGTGTAGGGCACATTTAATTTTTTCCAAGAAAAAAGTGAAACAGATAATCTGATAAAACAGCTTCAAACTTCTTCCAAGGACAGCTTAGGACATTAGAGTAATTCAGTAACACAAGCCCAAAACACCATGATGTCATGAAGAGGGTTTCCATTGGCTTCAGCAGGCTTCCGGATGGGCCCATGATGATTGATGAAGCTGCTGACAGGGGAGGTTGTTTAGCCAGCAGGGCTGCTGCTCTCTGCCACTGAGACTGCTTTGGGAATTTCTGCCATGTGTGACCCCCTCTATATGTGTCCACAAGGACAGGGGGTCTGGAGGGTGCTGAAGAAGCCATTCTTCTCAGCTGTTGGGAACATGGGGAACATCCCCTCTATTCTGAGGAAGGGTCTGGACATAACAGAAGCAATTGCTATCAGGCAATTTGTTGACTGTGGTGTCAAATGAAGGCTGAATCCTATAGTTCCAGACTTGGCTATTTTTAAGTAATTAAATGAGGCAGTTGCACTTTTCACAACCATTCAGAGGCAGATTCTGCTCTTACTTTGGTTTGTGAGAGGAGTCATAGTTATTTTCTTCCTGCACATTCAAGTCCTTCGAGTAGCTGTATATATCATTCTACATTTCCCCTTTTTAAGACAGCAATATCACTGTTCCACACTATTAAAAATGCCACATTCTACTGCAGGCCAGCAAGTAAAATAATTCTTGCATATACTTTTCAACATTTTTAAAATTGCATTCGGATTATTTGGGAGATAAGGCCACACAGTTATTGTTATCACTATTATTTTTGTTACTTATTCATATTTATGATGTTCTTTAGCAAAATGTTCTGGTTCAGTCTTCTCGGGTTGAAAAGACATACAAGTTGTTAGATCACTACTATATTTAGGAATGCACCTGGGTTTGTCATCGACACCGAACTATTAGCAGATGGCGAAGCAATTGGATGATGACGTGGCCTTGGCAGCTCAGGACTTTATTGCCTTCCAACTGGACTATAACAACATGATCTATCTGGCATGAAAATTCCAGTCTTTAGGAAATTACAGTTAGTACAGAAAACAGCAATAGACATTTTCATCAAAACGGGATGCTTTGTGTGGCAACCTTGTCCTCTGATTACCATGCTGTTTATCCATTGAGAACTGCATAAAGTTAAGATTTCATGCTTATCTAATTCGAGGGCTGAGGATCCTGAAAGAGATTTTCTATATTTCCGGATCTCAACCACTTCCAAATATTGCTCTCCCCAGGTATAAGTGAGTGCTGTGTTATGAAAATAAGGCTTTTTTGTTTGGTGCAGAGTGATTTTTTAAGGACTAGTCAAGACCATTTCAGATACTTCCAGTCCAGGTGAAAGACACAGTTTTTCAACCTTCACTAATAGACCTATACAGCATAAATGAGTCTCCCTGTGAGTCCTCCAGCGTTCCTAAAAATGCAGAAGAAACCTCTTATGACAGTTCTTAGCAATGCTGCTTTAGGCATTATTGGATGTCTCACACGAATCTGAACAGAACTGGGCACAACGGGGCTGTCCACAGAGATAGTTCAAACACCAGAAGCAGCGTTGCCACGTTAATTTGTTCTGCCTGGGCTAATCAGCCCTGCCGAGATATCCCTATATTAGCCCGTACGGAGGACCGCACTGACATGGCTCCTGGACCCTGCTTTGTCTGCAGCAAGTTGCTCAGAGCCAGGCTGGGTTTCTCTCAGTTCCACTGCCTTGTGCGATGCCGACATACCCAACAGTGCCTCCACAGCAGTTTGGTGACTTCCCCCTTGTTCTTAACCATATCCATTCAAGGTAAAAAGAGACCATATGCACACTTTATGTCAGCAAATTAGAACAACAATGAACCAAATGGATCACTCATCCCAAGCACACTGGCACACTCAAAATCCCCTAAACATGGCAAATTGGTAACTGTAACATTTGACTGGGATGCAAGCTTTCAATTTAATGAAAAATTTCACAGCTCCTCAATAATTTTCTGTTCTAGAACAGAGTGTATAGCAAGGAAAAGGGCTGTTATGAACAAAAATACTTTAATTTTCTAGGAAATAAAAATGTTAAGTATGTTAAAAACTGCACAAGCTTGCCTTGATAAGCCCTGACCCATCTCATCACATATGATCACTGTGCACCAGAGTCCAGTTGAGACACAGGGGATGTGATATTCAGTTTCCTTGTATCAAATAAGGAGTTTGGTACTTAAATCTGCGATGCATGGTATTCTGCACATCCAGTTAGGTTAGAGGAGGTGTGGATATGAGGGAACAAAAAGGAAATGTTAATTTGATCCCTAACATGAAATATCAAACAAGGGGCTGCTCAAGATGGTGGCTTTGTTGACAAATAAGGAGTTTCCGTATGGGTGGGATTCACATGCCAGCATGTGAATGCATGATGTGCATATTGTAATTTTGTGACCAGGTCAGCCCTTCAGTTATAAGTGACAGACATGTTCAATTCTTCGGAAAAATAAATAGTTTTTCATAAAATAGCCTGGTTGTTAGAGCAGCCATCTAAGAGGTGGATAACCTGAGATGCATTCTCTGTTTCAAGGCAACTAAACCCACAACTCTTGCAAACCACAGTATAAACTTTAGAAGATTCTTGAACCCAAATGGCCTTGAAGTTTGGACAGTTACCTAGCTGCTATCCTCCATCCAAGGATGGCAGTTGTCTTGAACCTTGCAGAATTCTTCAGACCCAATGGCTGTTTCTTGAATAAACGTGTGGGTATCTGCAGCCTCTCAGATCTGGTACCAGTTAGGTGGAGAGGTTTTGGAGGTCATTCTCTTAATTTGCTCAAATTGTGGTTTTGATAATCTAAGTGCTGTTTTGGAGCTCATCTGACTTCACCAGTAGAAATTCAGGTTTTACCATTAGGCAAAATTAAATAAATTTTTTGGTGCTTCATAATGTGCTGCTTTTTTTTTCAGCCTGAGTTCCTGTATAATTTTGGAGAGCCCTGATAGTAGCCCCATAGGCCCAGAGCAAAATCACATACTCATGAGTTGAACTTCTACACTAGATTTTGCTGTCAATAAAGAAGCATTTACTCGGCTTGCTTGTCTGCTTTCAGTATACACACTACTCATGGCACTCAGATAATGAAAACCTGCATTGTTATGCTATTTTGTTGTATGTCAAGTGATTTGGGGCAGCTATTCCATAACTGCCTATTGAACCATTTCATTTGAACTTATCTGAGTCAGAAAGTCCATGTACAACTTGCAGCTATCAGTGCCAGTGCTGGAAGACTAAATTTGTTTTTGAATGTCCAAACATTTGGGCACTAAGTGCTTTATCATGAGTTCTATAGAGTGTAGAGCTCACAGGAAACAGTCTGATCACACAGGCTGACTCATAGATTCATAGATTCATAGACTGGTCCAGGCCAGAAGGGACCTCCACAGGTCATCTAGTCTGACCTTCCTGCAGTCAGCAGGGACACCCCCAATTAGACCAGGTTGCCCAGGGCCTCATCGAGTTTCACCTTGAATATCTCAAGGGAAGGGGCCTCAACCACCTCCCTGGGCAACCTGTTCCAGTGTTCCACCACCCTCACAGTAAAGAACTTTTTCCTAATATCCAATCTAAATCTCCCCTTCACCAACTTAAAGCCATTGCCCCTCATCCTGTCACTGCAGGCCTTTGTAAACAGACCCTCCCCAGCCTTCCTGTAGGCCCCCCTCAGGTACTGGAAGGCCGCTATGAGGTCTCCCCGGAGAGACCTCTTGTTTAAAAAAGGCTGATGGACTTTTCTGAAATAAAACCTGTTTGAAATACAGTAAATCCTTTAAAAATGCAACATTATTGAAATATTCCTCAAAGAATCCATAGAAGTCTTTGGTTCATTCTAGTCAAGTCTGGTGGCTCATTACCCTCACTGTCAAAAAAATTTACCTAATTTTTAACCTAATTTTATCAAGCTTCAATTTCCAGCTATTGGATCTTATTACACTTTTGTTAGCTCAATTGAAGAGCCATCTTATTATGAAATTTCTGTTTCCCATGTAGGTAGTTAAGGACTATGATTAAGTTATCTCTAGATAAATTAAGTAGACCAAGTCTTTTGAATCTTGCACATTTTTCAATCTCATTTTCCAGGCTTTTCCCTAAAACCTCTATAACTTTTCGATGGATTTCCTTAATTTTAGAAAGCTGAACTGGACAAATATTTAAATAGTTGTGATATATCAAAAAAAAAAACAAAACCAACAAAACCAACTTCTTTTCTTCTGCTTCTTAAGTTACAACATATGCAAATGAGGATTTTATTAACCCTATAAAAGAAAATATAGCAACCTGAGAGCTCCAGGATGCAGATCCAACATGAGACCAATCTTCATAGTAATTTTTTCTCTTGGAGAGGTTGTTCATTCTCTGTATATGATCTGCATTTTTCTCGTGTGTATGACTTCCTATTTACCCATTTCCAAACATACTTTTTATTTATCTGAACAATTAAGCAATGTAGCTTGCTATTTTATACCAGTGACCTACTCTATGCAATTTTTACCATTCTTTAGGGTTTAGTATTATTATTTTTTGACATCTAGGCCTTTTCTTGTAACTTTAGAAAGTCTCGGGACACTGTGGAGATAAGTAAAATATCTTATTCGAACTTGGATCTATTGAAATTATTAGTGTTCTCACCCAAACTTATAAGTACATCAAATCAGTTTGCAAGATCCTTTTTCCACAAATGTTTGTTGCTTAACACTTACTGTAGTTTAATATTGTTTAATTTTATTGCACTAATTCCATGTCTGCTGTTCCATGAATCGGTACAATGTGAAGACTCTTCCTTTACTTCCTGGGAATGGTTTGCCTCCTATAGGTCATTTAATGTACAGCGAAAGCCAGTTTTCTGATTTATAAGTTTCTTGTAATCTATTATCCCTTTTTACCCAGTCATAGGTAAGCCCCAGTGTAAGTGGACAGTGGTTAGGAAGGGCTTCCCAGCTCCATGTCTTCAGCAATGGCACATGATACAGGCAGCCACTCCACACCTACCAGTGCTAATGGGATGCTGAACTCCTGCTAGGTAGGCCTGTGGATGACTGCTGTTATATCTCACCTCAGCAGAGTGTGTACCAAACCTGTGTATGTCCCTATGACAGCCTTTTCCATTCTCTATGTTGGTCAGCAGCCTTGAATGGAATCTCTCTATTTTCCTCACAGAAGTTCAATTGCAAAAGACCTTCTATTAAATCCTCAGTCAGTTACTTCAGAACATATGTCTTCTTGCTTCTTGTATCACAGATGAAACAGGGAAAGTTGTGGAGATCCTGGAATTAAAAGCCTGCTCCCTAGGCTGGGTTTTACGCTCAGTCTAATGTCCTCTATCATGTAGACAGCTTCTGTGAGACTGAAGGAAGATTGCAGATCAGTGCCTTTTCTTTCCTACAAATTTCTCCACCTCTGTTTTTGGCTGACCATTTCACCTTTCTGTGCATTTTTGGGCCTGCTCTAGAGCCATCCAATGGTGGTCTTGTTTGCAAAGAAAGTGAAGGGTATAGTTAAGGTAACTTCCATTTTCTTTCAAATATCTTGGCTTTCCTTTTTCCACTCAGTGGATAGAATGAGTTCATTTCCTCATGGGTTTTTAGAGCCAAATCTTCCAACTACAGGCTGTACCTGGCACAAACCATCCCTGCACTTTTTATATCCTCATGGTCTGGCTTATCAACTCACTAGAAAGAATTCTGTTTCAGTGAGTGATTCTCATTTGATCATGGATCTTATTCTGTCCCATCTCAGGCTATTTTCTGAAGGCATATTTGCCATGGACTGAGGAATATTAGACTGTGGCATGACATAAAAATAGAGATTGAATGGTATTACAGAACATTACTTCTCGTGTAGATTATTACAGAAAGGTGTAGAGATTTAGTTGAAGAACTCCTATTAGTAGCAGTAAAAGCCTCATGGCTAAATGCTTGTGCAAGGATTAGGAAGTTTGCAGATTTTTATATTTTATTGAAGGGGCTGTTATGCAGTATTACACAGTAAAGCCCTCTTTTTCTACAGAATAGACATAGCATAGGCAGTTAGAGGAAATTGCCTCCATTTTCCCCAATAGAGAGTATCCGTGATGTTCTGCAGTGACCAGGGGAGAAGAGGGGAGACAGGAGAAGGTGTTCACCTCTTATCATTCAAGGCCAGCTGAAAGTGAAGGCAGACATGTAGAAGCTTCCCCTGGCAGGTCCCTTCCTCTGTGTTCTCTTCAGCGGTGTTATGAAGTGAGCAGTATGAAAGCTGAGCAGAATGTACGTAATCAGGTTCTTTCACTTCTCAGAGGAAAAGACGGGTGCATTCTAGTCTCAAAGTGAGATCCTATCCCCACAAGAGATGTGGGAATCATGGGAGTTAGTGAGAAAGAAAGGCCCTGAGATGCCAATCCATTGAGCTAAAAGCAATGTTTGGTAAAGAATAGGAGCAAATGCTCATCCTCCATGTAAATCCCCACATCCAATTCAGACATTGCTTCAGGGACCACCGTTGAAGGGGACCAGGAGGGGTTGGAGGCAGAGAGGGAAGCTGGTCATCCTCTGTTTTTCACAAGTTCTTTCAGAGAAGTGATTTTGGTGAAGGAGAAGCTCAAGATCCTGTGAACTGTGAAAGAAGGATGAGAAAATCTGTATCTTGGCAAAAGAAGCAGAAAGGACGATCATTGGGGTTTGTGAAGTGACGTATGTGGCATGGGAAGCAAGACAAAAGAATAGCAGTCGTTTTCAGGTAGCACAGGGGGCAGTGAAGGGAACTGAGCCGAGGACTGTTGGTGTGGTTAGTGAAGATGGGTTCAGAGCAAATCGAGAGTTCTCACAGAGAAGATATGGGATTGAGTTTAATTAGGAAAGTAAACATGAACAGTATGTAGGTGAGGAGAAGGTATAATAGCAAGCCTCCTCATCTGTTTTGCACTTATCAGTCCTTTGATACTTTCACTGGGATAAACAGCAGTGGCAACTAGTTGCCACAAAGGTGTTCAGAAGAGTACAAATTAAAACCAAACCAAAACAACAATTTAACATTCATAGCACAAATTAACCTTAAAGAGATATTTTTTTGTTTTGTGATTATGCGAAGGATTTGCACTGAAAGCCAGAATAAATATGCCAGCATCTATTTCAGAAGAAATACATAAAAATTACTTTTGAGCAATAATTGCTTTATTTAGATTATATTTACCAGGTATTACTTGGCCCCAGTTCTAACTGAGCTTTATAATTTAATTAAATATGAAATTATTTCAATTTTACATTCCCAAATCTGAGGAATGTATTGGGGAAATTTACCAGAAACCAGAAAAGTAAAAAGCAATGAAGAAGCAAACATAAAAAGAGAAATTATAACACCGTATGAAATCTCATTTTGTCTGATACTGATTCTATTCATTCACAAAAGATGAAGTTTAAGGAGTGGCTAATAAAATGAGCACTTTAAAAGGCTGATAATGTAGCATTGCAAAACTAGTATTATTAAGTTTTAAAAACTCATTGAGTACACTTAAAAATGCTGCATCTTTTTCTTTTGTTTCTCTTCACAAAAACGGATGCTGCTCCTATGTCAACAGAAGTACCGAAGAGTAACTCGAGCTTTTAGTCTGTAGCTCTGATAACTTCTCACTTTGCTTGCAACAGCAGCTGCAGCAGTACTCTGCAGCATAAAGAGCAGTAGTTTACTTCATCAAATACAATACAGTTATATGAAGTGTTAAAATATAGAAATCGCTACCAACTGTGCTATCCATCATAATACAGTATTCTCTGATTGGACTTCAAAATAGCCTGAAACAATTTTTTTAAATAAAGTTTCTGCTGAAGTCAACTGCATGGGTGAAACATGTTATTACAGCTTTTGTGAACATAAACTGTGCTTGAAAACATGTATATTTTAATTTGAAGTCCAAATTCTGTGGATTTCCCTTGCTTGGGTTGTGCCAGCCCGTGGAACCGACTAAAGTAACAAGAGTTTGGCCATACATTTGGCCTTACACAAAACTGAAAAACATACCACAAAGAACTGTGGTTTTAAGTCTGCACAGTTATGCCACATTCTCACCTTTATGAGCCATGGCTTGCAGCCATGCAGAATGAAGAATGTGTGCAGATCAGGAACCCATGGAAAAATACTTCTAAACCTATAGATCTGGGGCCAGTTGAGCATAAACATTGACATTTTAATCTGAAACATTTTACTGAAGCAGACTCCAAGTAGAGTGAATAACAA
Source organism: Numenius arquata (assembly GCF_964106895.1). NCBI lineage: Eukaryota > Metazoa > Chordata > Aves > Charadriiformes > Scolopacidae > Numenius > Numenius arquata. The sequence goes on from NC_133577.1 coordinate 104,435,934, forward strand.
TGACTGAAAGGTTCTCTGTGGTGCCAAATACTGTTGGTTTCAACAGCAATGACAAAATAAAAAGCGCAGGCAGTTACCTTCTCCCTCCCTCCTTTCCTTTTGCACTTTTTCAGTTGTTTCCTTCTCCTTTTTCTCACTTTTCTTCATTTTGACACTGGAAAAGCGGAGAAAAGGTTGAAACAGCAAAATAAGTAATATCTGTGAGTAGCACCTTTGCTGGGCTCAGAACAGTGGGTCTCGCTGCACCACTGTTTCTGTGAACTCCTTGGATCTGTGGCCTTATGACAATGCCATTGAAATCACCTGGAATCTGCAGAGGAACTGAAAGTGCATTAATCAGTAATAATACTGATATTGGTGTCTTGCTTTGCCATGGAACTTGCTGCACACAGATCACCTTTCCCCAGCTTCTGTCTGCACTGCCCCAGTACATGCTCCTCTCCCAGTCACCTATCTCTGTGCTTGTAGGTGCAGGACGCCTGCGTGTGCTGGTGTTATATGTTAGACAGGCCCCTTTTTCCAACAATCTGTCTTTCTTTTTTCTCCTCTCACCTGGACCCATAGTCATAGCATTAACATAATGACTCCTTTTGTGTAGCGTGATGTGAAGGAATTTCAGGGCCTGGAGTTACTGCTCAACAAGTCAGGAAAGATTTTTTTAAACACTGGTATTTATTTCCCATAGCAGTGAATCATCTTTATGGTAAGGGTAATGTCATACGGTGCCGTGAATTATGTCTCAAAATGCATACGAATGCATGTCTTTGGTGGAAGGCCTGTTTGGTTATTAGCGTTTCATTAGAGTGGAACTTTGAATGACAGTATTGGAGAAGAAGGAAAATCTGCATGAGCATGATTTCCAGCATTGGCCCACCTTGATTAGTGATGAATAGCTGAACAGAAGGAAATGGTGTTGATGCTTCCAAATGACTAGGGGATGGTAAATGTGAAAAAAACCCCAAACCCTGGTATTGCAGCCATATGGCTGCAACTCTATTGACTTTAAGAAAGGTAGCACCCACGGGCCAACATGTCATTGCACCAAAGAGAAGAAATCCCAGTCATCCCTTGTCTCTTCTTTCTTGTAAGCATGAGTTCCAGAGGGTCCCCTGCTACCTGACAGCCTAGATGTGAAGCTTAGCCAGACTTTTATTACTCTGGTTTGCATCCCTTCCAAGGCTTCCAGCCATTTCATGGCCTAAGCAGCTTTTGTAATCCACTTGGAGGAATGCTGTCATCCTTGGGGATCGCGTTTCACCTTCCCCAGAGTGGAGGGATGCCCAGCAGGAACCATGCCGGGCAGCTCTCCAGAGTCTCAGAAACTCTGCCCTTAACGTAATAAGCGAGAGCTTCTAATGCCAAGAGGATGCTACTGGGCTTCCTGAGGCCGAGCCACTCTCCCACTCACTGTCCTGTATTTTGGAAACAATGGCCATAACCGGTGCTGCTTACCATGTTTCCAGTTAAGTGTTCCAGGAAGGAGTTTCTTTCCATGTTCCGATGCATGATTAAAGACATGCTTTGAGCTAGCAGGGCACACACCGGCTTTTCTCCATCCAGTAATAGCAAAATATTCTCAGCTCCTGAGAGTTTCTTATACCCTAGTTGTTTATAATAATGTCCCTAACACTGTTACGTTGTGTTTACCTAGCTCCTAAACAGAGATATAAAAGGCACGGTGAGCAGAATCGTCTCTCTATTGACGTCATCAGGGGATGCAATAACTTTCACCACAACTGAATTTTATCCAAGATCTATGCTAAAAATGACTGTATAAATATTTGCTTTTTTAACACAGTAAATATACGTCAGTCTGAGTCTCCGCAGGAGATGAAAATGTTATTTCATATTTGGTTTTCTACTTAGGTGCCACAAGTGTGCTCTTCAACGTTGCAGGCTATCTGCCTGAACAGGGAGAGCTACTTTTTGAACTGAAAGAGTACAAACTGAATTGCCTTTTTTGCTAGCCTTTCTGTCATTTAAAAACTATCCAAGGCTACATTCAAGTTTGATACATTCCTATGCCTCATTGCAGTTCTGAATGAATGTTTATGGCTAAGTTATACATCCCTGGATAACAGATTTGGAATGGAAATATTGACCTAATGGTGCAAACTGTGTTTCTGTAATATAGGACAAATTAATGCTCCTGTCTTTTCATATTTTTTTTTTAATTTGGTAAAAGCTATGTCCCAATTTATTAAACTTTGAGCAACTCAGTCTTTCAAATGGAAAGCATTTGCAAAATATTTTGCCAGTTTCACAGGGGCTAAATCTTGTTCTTTTAAGAATCTTTTGTGTAATTATGAAGTTCCTTTAGATTTCCAAGTCCTATAAGAAGGGCTGGCAGGAAAGTATGAATTCCTCTGCATGAAACATTTACAATTTTTTGAAACTTTTTTCCACTACCCATGAAAATAAAATAGAGTTTTTTCCCATTAAAAAAAAATAGAGTGCAGAACAGGCTAATCAATGGTGATTAGGGCACCTATCTGAAATGTGATATGTCACAGTTCAGCTTCCACCTGTGGATCAGAGGATGCCCTGCTCTGCCTATAGCCGGGTCTTACGATGAAAGCTCTTTCTGTTTCAGTCCTGAAACCCCCCTGAAGCTGAGATGGTTTCCTAGAGAAAGTTTTGACAAATTAATTTTTGTGAAAATCTTTGGTGTCAATAGCAAAAATTTCATTGTAAGAAATCCCAGTATATATGAGCTGTGCCAGAAGCTTAGCCTCTTTGTTAGCTTTCCTTGATCCCGGAGAACTGTACCTGAAAGATCTGGAAGTAATGTCCTTATTGCTATGCTGTATTCGCATTTTAATGTATTTCTAACTCTGTTTCTCACATATCCTCCTTTTTCAAAATACTTTACTAATTTTGTTTTGAAAACATAAAGTGTGACTCCTACAAAACCCTTTAGCTCCAGGAACATCAGCCACCACATCAGTTATGGCCCCAGCTAAGCACTCCAGCTCTATACAGTAAAAGACCGAAGTAATTCCTACTCTTAAATGCTTTGTCGTATTGGGGGCCTTTGAGTCTGACCCTACAACCCTTATACATACAAGTAGTCCTTGTTGTCCTTATGTAAGTAAGAGTTAACTGCTCGCTTGTGTAAAGGTTGCAAGGTGAGTTCCTTTGAATATCATTATCCCAAGTATAATAACTCTTTTGCTGAAACTCTTGGGTTATCTTTTAAAAACCAACCCATGTTACTCGATGGAGAATTCTGGATGAAAAACAATGCATTAATGTTGCATTTTGAAAGCAGGCAAAGGTCATATGAATGTTGCCCAAGATTTTTGATTGAGTAATGTACTTTGGAATAAGTTGCTGTGATTCTTTGGCAGAACACTGTTTATTGTTCAAGTGAAATTTTTCACAGTTAATAAGATGGTCAGTTGCAGGTATTGAAAATATTTGCCCTGCCAAATACCACAAGAGTGAAAACCCTCAAGCTGGTTGAATAATGAAACTGAAACCATTCCAGCAAACAGTTTGACAGCTGGTGGAGAAATTCCCAGAATATTATTTGACCCAAAATAAAAGTGTTTTATTGATTAAAAAATAAACAAACAGAAAAACTTACTATTGACTATTTTCTGAAGAAAGTTGCCAAAATATTTTGATTATGTTATTTGCAAGCAACTGTTTGAGTAGCACTTAGTTGGAGCAAAACTGTTAGTTGTTCCTTTTTTTAAAGAAGATGCTATAGTTTATGCAGATATTTCTCTTCCTGCATAGTCTGCTTTCCATTGCCCATATGACACCACTAGTTTTTAAGCAGATTCTCCAGTGATGTCAATGGAAAATTCGGCTTAGAAAGCTCCGGATAATTTTTACTGCTTTACAAGCAGAGAGAGTATATGAATCACAGTACTAAAATTGCACTTGGACAAAAAAGACCAAAAATTTTGCATGAGTGTGTAATGATTCAGGAACAAATGCTGCTTTCAGGAACATCAGCCTAATATGGACAAACACGGTTAGTGTAACTGAAAATACAACACAGCTTTGCTGCAACAGTTTACCAACGATCTTCCCATATCCTAGCCTCATGTTCTGTAAGGTGGAAAAATGCTTTTCTGATACTGGAGCCCCTGGACTTTGCCTTCTTCCAACAATCTGAACTACTTCTTTGCCGTAAATGACTCAAGACACACAGACACTTCCACTGAAATCTCATGTAAAAATTGTGCTCAAATTCTGTATTAAATTATGCACAAAAATACACACATTTTCATTGTTTCCATGAATTTCAGAACATGAACATAACAATAAATAATTCTCTTCTTATCATGGAACGTGAATAAGTATCTCAGAGAACCTAAATCCAAATCCAAATCTGATTTAAATTTGGAAGACCTTAGCAACAACAGAAGCAGAAGTCTTGTAAAGTAAAATATATGCAGCCAACAGTGAATAATGCATTACCCCAACAACCAACCCTCTGTTTCCAGTGAAATCAGCAACTGGACCCTTATACCAAGCGCGAACACGCTGTTTACATCCTGAGGGGGAAAAAAGGAGAAGGCATTTAGTGTATATTAGTTCCAGAGATAAACTACCTATACTTTGAAATACTAGGCTTTTCTTAAATTAATCTGTCCCGTCCCCCCCTATCTCTCCCTCCCTCCCTCCCTCCCTCCCCCCCTCGCCCCAAAAAAAAAAAAAAAGGTATAAAGGGGGAAAAATACTAACTACAGTGTGGTTAAAATTCAGAGCAGTGCTCTACACTTTAGTCCTGTTGTGTTCAGCCTCTTTAGCCACTGAATGTGGCGAAGATGTTCAGGACTTGCAAGTATACCCACCCACTTCCAGCTACAATTGCTAAATTTGCAGCCAGGTTAATTGTGTACAGCATTTGGGAAGCCTCAGCCGATTCCTACAAAGACGCTGATGTTTGTTCACGGTGCTGGGAAATCAAGCCGTTAAAACAGAAGGAAAAGTCAGGGGCAAACCCTGATGGTTTTACCCAAGTGAGTAGCCCCGGTGATAAAAGGCTCAGGAGAGGATGCCGGGGCTCATACAAAGTTTTATCTTAAGAGGCTTTGTGGAACCGCAGCTGCTTATTCCTCAGATCACCCTCTGAGAGAGCGACAGGACCCAGAGAGGAGGTCTCCCGCGGGTGGATACCTCGGTGCTGCTGGCCACTCCGCAGAGAGGCTTTGCCCGCCGTGCCCCCCCCTCCGGACCCCCCGCAGGGAGACCCGCATCCCGACCCGCCAACTTCGGGCTGGCGGGACTTCGCCAGCCTTTGCCCAAGGGGAGGAGGGGGGGAAGCTGTGCGTAGGGGGGGGTGCGGGATGGCCGCAGGGACCTCCCCCGGTTGTCGCCTTCGTTGGCGAGGGCCGAGAGCGGCGTTTGCCCCTTCGGGCTGCTCGATGCGTGTCACGTTGGTGCCTCCCGTTCCCGTCCCTTGCAGGTACCCGTTAATCGTTCTACCGGCCGCAGACAGGGTTAACAATATCCCCGCTCGGACAGTATATATTTAATATGCGAGCATATTTGATGTTCATTGACAGAGCAACAATAGGAATGATCTTGCTTTATGTACCAGTTACAAGGTTTAATATCATTATATTGCATGCAATATTAGTTTTTATTAGTCGCCATTAACAAGGTGTTTTCTACTTGGATTCTCATTTACTTGTTCAATGCAAAAATTATCTTTGTAAAAGAGAAAAACACATCTTCAAGTGTCAGCTATATTAAATTAAAGAACTGTTTACCCTTCCTAAGGAAAGCATATGTATCTAAATAGGCATCTTTTACCGTTTGCATAGTAGATTGGAAATTAGCATTTTTGTTCATTTTCCCATGTATGCACAGCGCCTGGAAGAGTAATACTCCATGCATATCAGATCAGCCAGCCTACAATTTTTGTGCAATATATTATTTGGCAATCTAAAATTTGTAATTTGCATGAAATTGCTTAATTAAAATACAGTCACTCAGGGTATTAATTTCTCTGTCTGGCAGTTCAACGTACTAAAGGCGGGCTACAGAAAATGTGAAATCCTGTCAGATGTAACAGTAAAATATTAACAAAAAAAAAAAAAAAAAATTCCACTTCTGGCAACAAAGTGACAGAGTGATAATGCTTTTGCCCTGATTCCGGGTTCAAATACGAGCTTGGGTTGACACTGAAACCGGCGAGGAAATTTACAATAGCAACTCTGGCTTTTTGCCAATAAATCTGCATCACGGACCTTTCCTGGCGAAACCCTTTTCTCTCTCCCCACCCCCTTTACATTTTTCCCTACTAGCTAAGACGAAGAAGAAAAAA